>NW_021604618.1:14571287-14719771 GCF_004785775.1 Grammomys surdaster | reverse complement strand
CCCTTCCTTCCTTCCTTCCTTCCTTCCTTCCTTTTTTTTTTCTTTCAGGCCAGTATTATTATGTTTTAACCTAGGTCTCTGGTCTATTCAGACTCTGGTTCTTGGTCCCACAAGCAATATCAGGTATGAGTTTCATGTCATGGAATGGGCCCTAAGCCAAATCAGACATTGGATGGTTACTCCCACAGGTTTTGTGCTACCATTGCTCTAGCATATTTTAAAGTCAGGACATATTGTAAAGCAAAGGTTTTGTGATTAGGTTCATGTTTCTGTTTCTCTGTTGGTGGCCTGGAGAGTATCTTTTTATGTCAAAGACCCTCAAACACAGGGGAGAGGATTCTATTCAGGCACCAGCTTGACCTGTCTCCATGTTGCATGAATTTTGTGGGTACTCTTTTGAGCAATGGGACATTGCTGTCAGTTTGTAAGGAGCAACTGAATGACTTAGAAAACAGCCTGGGCTGTTTTAAGATTTCCATGGGATCCTATAACCAACAACTCGATTGGATGAGATGCAGTCATCTGTTGATAAGAGATGACCAGTTGGGGATCTATCTCCCTCATTATTTGCAGACTTTATTAGGACCACCTTCATATTTTTAGAAAACTTTCACCGCACTAGGTGTCTATACTATCCCTCAAATGCTCTCCAGTTCTATCTCTCTCCTCATTCCTGCCTTTAATTTCATATACCTTCCACCTCTTGTTCTTATCACCCACACCCACACATACTCCCAACCCTGTGTTCTGTCCACCCAAAAAACATATGTTCTCTCCACACATACAAACTATTTTATTTCTGCATCCCATGGAGATTCATGTGTTCCTCCTAGTCCCTTCCTCCATGCCTAATCCCTCTGGGTCTATGGATTGTAGCTTGGTTAATATTTATATAATGTTTAATATACAGATATAATTTAATATATATCGTATTTACCTTACTAGATCATGGTTACTTCAAGGTGATTTTTTTTTCTAGTTCCATCCATTTGCCTGTAAATTTAATGATTTTTTTTTTTTTACCAGCTGAATAATACTCCGTAATGTACTACATTGATGCAACTCTGAGTTGATTTCAATTTCTGGCTATTATAGAATGGCAATGAGTGTATTTGAACAAGGATTCTTATAGTAGGATAAACTGTTCTAATATTTGCCCAAGAGTAGTGTAACTATATCTTAAGATAGATTATTTTCCATCTTTCTGAAGAACCGTCATACTGATTTCCACTGTGGCTGTACAAGTTTGTACTCCATCCTGCAATAAATGAGTATGAGTATTCCTCTTCTTCTATATCCTTGCTATAATGAGTAGTCATTTGTGTTATTGATGTCTAAGGATGTTGAACACTTTCCATTTCAATTTCCTGTGTTGAAAATATAAATCTGTACCCCCATTTTAATTGGTTTGTTTTTTATTTCAAGTTTCTTGTTTTCTTTATATATTTTGGATGTTGTTCCTCTATTTGTTATGGAATGTAAATTTTTCCCAATGTAGGCTGTGATTTTGTCAGAATGATAATGTCTTTACTCTGAAGTTTTTCAGTTTTTTACATTCCATATATTAATTATTGATCTTTGTTGCTGCATTAATGGTGCACTGTTCAGAAAAATGTCTCTTGTGACAATGATTATAAGGTCATCCCCAACTTTCTTTTCTATCAGGTTCAGTGTAACCTGGTTTTATATTGAGCTTTTTGATCCATTTGGAGTTGTTTTGTGTGAGGTGATAGGTATAGATTTATTTGCATTCTTCTCCATGTAGACATCCAGTTTGACTAGCACCAATTTATTGAAGACATTGTCTTTTTCCCAATTTCTATTTCTAGCTTCTTTATCAAAAACCAGGTGTCCATAAGTGTGTGGTTTTATTTTTGAGTTTTTTGATTTGGTTCCATTGATCAACATGTTTGTTTTTATACCAATGCAATGTTCTTTTTATTCAATTGCTATGTAGTATATCATAAGTTCAGGGATGTTTAAGGATTGTTTTAGCGTGTGTGTGTGTGTGTGTGTGTGTGTGTGTGTGTGTGTGTGTATTAAGTTGAAAGTTATTCTTTTAAGATCTATAAAGAATTGTGTTGGAATTTTGATGGGGGAATACAATGAGTCTGGAGGTTGCTTTTGGTATGGCAGCTAATTTTATCATGGTAATCCTACTGATCCATAGCATAGAAGATCTTTCCATCTTCCTATGTTTTCAATTTTTCTACAAAGACTTGACATTTTTATTCATACAAACCTTTCCCTTGCTCAGTTAGAGTTTTAAATATTTTGAAGATTTTATTTGTTATTAATCCCTCATACATTCTCTAACTTTGTGTATATTTTTTCATTTGAGGTCATTGTTTTCTTATTTATATTTTAATCTCCTTTATTATAGTTATCTAATAATGCTTTTCAACAATAAGAGTTTCTTTTGTTTTCATTTAAATTTTCCATCCCATTATTTTTGAAATGTTGCCTCCATTATGTTCTTCTCCACTGGCGTTCTTCTTTCATTTTTCATCTATTTAACTTGCATGCTCTTTTGTTGCTATCTTCTTGCCTACTTCCTTTACCTTATTCATTTACTATGCCCATTGTTACATTAAATCATTTTGTTCTTCATAGTAGAAGCTAGAGTAATTCTGACATTTTAATTTTTACACTCTCTTCTTAAGTATTAGTATAAATTTGTTTCTTTTATGGTCTATTGTTTATACTTCTAAGGCAAGGTTTTCTGCAATGAGAGACTCTGGAGCATGGATGGCCCTTCAGCTCTAGGTTGTTCAATAAGAAAGCCTCCCTCTAAAGTTGCATTATACATGCAAACCAATATACTTGCAAATAATACAAATACAAATATTTGAAATGTAAAAGAGGAAGGTGTCCTGGATTTTCCAAATCATCATAATCCCTTGTGACTGAACTCAAAGTTGAAATTAGTAAAATCCCAAAAGACGATTTCAGAAGTTAAGCAATAAAAAATAATCACTATTCAAAAGAAGACGAAACCATGTTAATTCAATCTAGGTCCCAGAGAAAAGTTTATAGCCATATGAGCTCACAGGAAAGCTGCAACAACTAACATTAACAATATGTCTACCTATATAAGACCTAAGTAATGAGAACACCAAAAGACATACTAACATAGAAGAATAAAACATCACAAGGTACCACCCATAGGCAAAAAGCTAAGGGCAGTTAACTACTGTTAAGAAAGGGAGAATTAGTCTTCGCCCAGATGAGTACTCTAATTATCTAACACTTAAGTGCTCTGCCCAAAAATCATGTGCACAAAATCAACATTAAAAGGACTCAGCAGGTTGTATTTATATATTTATGTAGTGTGTGTGTGTGTGTGCCTGTGTGCATGTGTGTGTGTGTGTGTGTGTGTGTGTGTGTGTAACAATAATAAAAAGAGGCCATTAATTTGAGAAGGACTGAGAGTGACATGGGAGGGGTTTAAAGGAGGAGAGAGAAGTGGGAAATATAATAATTTTAATTTTAAAAATATAAACTAAATTGTGATTCTATCTCATCTTCCAATTAGAATGGCTATCATCAAGAAATAAATGGGAAAAATTCTGTATAGGTTGCAGAAAAGAAGAAAAAAATTCCACTGTTGGTTGGAGTATAAACAAGTGCATTTATTCTGGATATATGTGTGGAGACCTTCCAAAAATATATCACTAATATTACTTCTGGGCATACACTTTTGGGCTTTACATTTTTATAGAAATATAGTTGTACATCTGTTTATAATTTCTGTTTTCACAATAGAAATTAAATGGAATTATAAAAGTCCATTAACAAATAAATTTTGATAATGAGCTAGTTAAAAGCAATGAGATTTTATTCAAGCATAAAGAAATATGGTAATTTTAGGAAAAAACTGGCTAGGATTGGAATTCATATTAAGGTAACACAGCCTCAAAAAGACAAATTTTATATGATCTCTCATTTATGGAAACTAGCATCTAATTATTAAATATATCTGTATGGAGGTATATATGTAGTAAAATCAGGAATGTAGAAAGGCAGCCATGTTACAGTAAAAATAATGAGCTTTAAGGTAACAAGTGGGGAAGAAGGTAGAACAAAATCGATGGTGAATATATGAGATATGGGAGTAAGAAAAAACAATATGGAGCAGGAATAAGACAGAAAGATGAAATATATAAAAGATCACAACAAAACATTACTTATTTTAGAAAGATTTCTTAGATTGACTTACATTATTGGGTTGGATATTCTAACAATGACTGCTTGCATATCAAAGAAAATCTGGTAATGCTCACACTACAAGCCTGAGTGTGTCTCCAGCTCTAGCAGTGCCCATATGGTGCTGAAGCCCTCAAGGACAGTTGGAGAGCTGTTGGTCTTCAGTATAAAATGAAACCAGAAGTTTGTGATGTCAGTGAAGCAGGGCAACATTAGCAGTAGTAGCAACAAGGATATGACACTCACACCAACAAGAAATGATGGTGGGCATGCAAAGCAAAACTGCCTTTCCCTCACATTTTATTTATGGGACACCAAAACAGTATAGGTTATTGTAATTGCTCATGGATACCCACAAGAGCTATATGGTAAGACATCACTGGTGATGAAAACACAGACTTTTAATACAGAACACAGAAATCAAGCTGGAAATGAAGCTGAAAGCTTCTTCCCTGTGGCCTTGGTACTCACATTGTTAGAGGGGCTATAAAGGCTCTTAGGGTATAAAGTTACCAGTGTTCTTGCCTAAATGTGACCCTATGTACTACAATTTTCACATGCCAGTACATGTCACATGACAGCCAAGTACCCATTGTGAGAATAAGGGCATGATTACTATATAAACCATCCACTTGATTGGATCTGGGGCCTTTGCTATGCTAGTGATCACATGCCTCATACTGACAACCTGTTCAAAACCCTGTAGCTGGGAAGGTCACAGAACCCAGTAGAGAATGTACTATGATGTTGTGCTAAAAAAAAAAAATGTGTAGCCATACTGACTATTAAACATTTATTCATGCACTCATAAGGCAGTGTGACCTTCTGTGTGGGTCAAAGATGCGCTTTTTTTGCAGGGGACAGTAGTTGATATAGAGATTAGAGATTTGCAGCTAGCCAAAGGGCTAAGAATAAGTGACTGTTGCATGATCAACCACCCTAAACGAAACATCTAACACATATGCACACGCACATGCACACAGACACACAGACACACAGACACACAGACACACACACATACACACACACACACACACACACACAAACACACACACATCACTTCTTAAGGCCCAGGAAACATGAAATGAAATGAACACAGATGTATCTTTTAATATAGTACAGGTTCCTTAAAGTAAAATGTCAAAAGTGGTACAAACAAGTTATATGGTATTTTCCTTTTTGATAAATTCCACACTGATTTCCACAGTGTCTATTTCAGTTTACACTGTTTCCTACAGTGAGTCACAGTCATCATTCAAAAATCAGCAGGGCTAAATGCTGAAACAGGAAAGATGATTTATGATTAACTTCCAATTGAATAATCCTTGAGACAAAATGCCCAGTGGATACACATAAATTACTTGAAAGCTCTTACTGCTGACCTGATCTCTTCTCTTCAGAAATGTGAATGATAGATTCTAGAGCCAACTTGACGAAAGCATCTGGGGTCATTTGCAGTATCACGTACCTACAATTCCAGAATTCTGTTGACAGAGGCTAAGGATTGCCAAAAGTTTGAGACCAACCTGCTCTATGTACTCAGACTTGGGCTAGCCTGAACTTCAAATATAGAGGCCTTGTCTCAAAGAACAAAACGCAGATGCAGCATCTCTCCCTGCAGCTTTGTAGATTGCGCCGCTTAGCCCATTTTATTTTCACTGCAGCCTCTCTTGAGAGAGTTTGAGTGCTGCTATCTTTTAAAAGCACAGGATATATCGAAGGAAAGCAATTCTAAAAGCCATCTATCCTGTGGATGTTACTTGCCTTGGAAAGGCATGAGTATAAAAGCCTTTGTCAGCCTTATAGGTTTTATTTCTCTTAGATTTCCAAATAAACAAAAAGTCGAGTGACTTGGCAGGAATGGTGATTTTCAGTCTTTCCACTCATTTTCAAGAGTGAAAATAGTGTGGCCTTGCTTTGTACAGCTCCTTGAAACCTCTACAATGTATTCTGGAAATTTTGAGCTGCATAATCTTTCTCCCCAAGTCTTCCGATGTGACCGGGTTTCCAACACTGATTTTACTTTAACCAGCCTGACTGAGCTCTCTAGTGACTCCAGTCAGTGGGAGCTCCAGGACTCTGCTTTTGACACCACAGGTAAGACAAACTTTAGATTGCTCTGTTTGACAGGTTAAGTTGTCCCTGTGCATGTTTAATAGAAAATGTGTAGTACATAACTGTTGACGTCATCATCTTTGTAGTCATGCAACTAATGTCCATTTAGTTTATTCAATTTCTTTTTCTACAAAACATAAAAGCAGGTTTTGAAAAGGACAGGAAGGGATGTGTATGGAGGCCTGCTTAAGAGTGAAATGTTAAAAAGTTAGTGGATTCAGAGAAACAAGATATAATCTTTGCTCTCTGGATGTTCTGGCCTATCAATACTTAATTTCTATCGATAGGATCACAGATTTATACTTGAGCTGAAGACAGTAAGAGACAGCATCTTTCATGTAATTCCTTGAATCAGTTCACATTTACATAAAGAATGCTGTATTTTATATTCTCTTTAAGAATAAGTGGCTACTCCTGTAGGTTATGATTTGTCATAACCTGATAAATTGAATAAGTACATTGAGATTGACAGATGCCAGAAGGAAAAACAAACCAAGGACATGTGGGACTTGGCTATGCAGAACCTTACAGATTTGTTTTGTTTTTTTTTTGTTTTTGTTGTTGTTGTTGTTGTTTTAAACTTGGTCCAACCCTTTGAGGGAATTTTGCTCTTACAGTCTGTATTCAACAACATTTCTAAATGTTTAAGACTATAATATAATTACATCATTATCCATTCTGTTGTTTTTCTCCAAACCTTCTCATAGGCCCTCTCCACTCTTCTTCAAATTCATGGCCTCTTTTTTTCATTGTTATTGCATCTTGATTGTCTAGTATCAAATGGTCTGCCGGAAAATATGTGTGTGTGTGTGTGTGTGTGTGTGTGTGTGTGTGTGTGTGTGTGTGAATTATGAAGGGGATTGAAACCCCATAAGCAGACTAATATCAGCTAACTGGACCACCAAGAGTTCCCAGAGACTAAACCACCAACCAAAGAGTATGCATGGAGGGAACCATCATTCCAGATATGTATGTAGCAGAGGATGGTCTTATCTGGCATCAATGAAAGAGAATATCCTTGGTTCTGTGAAGGCTTGATGCCCCAGCATAGGGGATACTAGAGGTGTGAGTTGGGAGTGGGTAGGAGTGTAGACATGTACCCTCATAGAGGCAAAGGGGAGGGGGAAAAGGGATATGGGATTGAGGGAATATGGCGGGGAAACCAGGAAGAGGGATATCATTTGAAATGAAAACAAATAAAATTATTAATGAAGAAGAAAACAATCAAATGCACATAAATAAAAAACAATAGTTCTCTCCCATAAAACTAATCATTTTTAATATTTTACATTAATTTATTATGCATCTATCATTAATCATTTTTTCCTGAAGAGAATGGTATCTATAAGCCTCATGGTTTTTCAATTGTTGACTGCAATAGAAGTGGAAAACACTCAGACTAGGAGTAGATATGTTTGAAGAGAAATGGGCATAGTATCCTCTTCCCTTCTTCAGCACTCCTGAAGTACTTACACTGACCTTTATAGTACTTATACTGACCTAATGCTTGGAATTTAAACCTTTACTAGGTCCTTGATGGTTCTGATTAGTAGACTTCAGAGATTTTGGCCTATTATTATTATTATTATTATTATTTACTATTAGTCTAGTCATCCATTCCCTTCCCTTTACAATACTTACCATACTTATACAATGACTAAGAGGACAAATTATATAACTATAAAATTTGTGTATACATATTATATTGAGACAACTTGTTGACAACAGATATCAAATTAGAATAATTGAGTTGATATTTAAACATGATATATGTCACATATATAGATAGTCATATAAATGGTCCACAGTAGTAGTAGTAAGTTTCAGGTGGATGTCAAGGAATTAAATATAATTTAATCTTTCATTTACTTTTTGGCTTCTGAAAGAGATATACTCCAGGGCTAGTAATCTAACATGCAGTGTGAAAAAAGCAACATTTTAAGCAGGGTGTGCTCCATTTACAGCACTTATCTGGTATATTCTTTGCAAAAATTAAATGGTTAAAAGTTTTTGAACAAGCCAGCATAGGGATTCAAGCTTATTCTCCCAGTACCTTTGAGGATGATGAGGGAGAACCATGGAAAATTTGAGGTCATCCTGAGCTACTTAGTAAATTCTTGTTTCACAATGGATTTTCTGTCAGGGGCATTATACCCTATCCCTGAGGTTTCCTGACTGATTCATGTATAGTTAAAACAGAAATTATTAAGCATCATAGATTTATGTTAATTTCATAAACTTAAACTAGAATTCCATGTATTTACAATAGAAGAATTTTTGTATATAGGCTATTTCCCAAAATTATTCAAGAAGGACTTTAGTTATATGACTTACAAATACATTTTGTGCTTTTGAAGAAGTAGCTTAGAGATTTTAAAAGTAAGTCAGAAGATTTTGCTGTTACTACAGGATGTCCATTACATTAGTGAAGGCTGTGACCTTCCAGCTTAGTGATTTTTCCCTGTCTACAGTATGTCTAGATTAAATGGATCTCAAAAGCCATCTAAATCTGTATAAAAGCTTTACCATCATAATTTTGATGCATAGCACTAATGAAAATGTAAACATAAAGCTGAGTATCAATAAAAACCTTCGTTAATCACATAAAATAAAATGTATAAGGGATTCTTAAAGCTTTTTAACATGATTTTTTGTAAATCCCAATACGCCTGCTCTGCACCACTTCTAGCACCAGCTACTCTGTGACTAATTGGTATAGCACTATAGTGACAATGAGAAGAGTAATGACAAACATAACTCCTTGTAACTGCTTAGCCACATAAAAGACAGTATAATCTAACTTCTCAAGTGTACATATTAAATGTTGCTATAATCAACTATTGTATTTCAGCATAAATTTACATTTTGTTATTTTACTCATTGTCATATGTGGCTTAGAATTCATAAATGTCCCTTTCAGTTACTAATTTTAATTTCATTATATAAAGAGAAAAACACTGAGGGCTTTTTCCCTTAATATCAAAAATATCATGCTATTTTTCTTTTCTTTTTTGGGGGGGGCGGATTTTTTATTGGATATTTTATTTACATCTCAGATATTATCCCCTTCCCCATCCCCCCCAACTCAGGAATCCCCTATCCCATGCCCCTTCCTCCTGCTTCTATGATGATGTACCTCCACCTACCACCCCACTCCTACCTCCCCACCCTCAAATTCCCCCACACTCCGCGTCCAGCCTTCGTGGGACCAAGGATCTCCTTTCCCACCTATGCCTGACAAGGCCATCCTCCCCTACAGCTGGAGCCATGGGTGTGCTCCCAGGCTGGTGGTTTAAACCCTTGGAGCTCTGGTTGGTTTGTATTGTTGCTCTTCCCATGGGGCCGCAAACCCTTTCAGCTCCTTCAGTCTTCTCTCTAACTCCTCCATTGGGAAGCCCAAGATCAGTTCAATGGTTAGCTGTGAGCCTCTGCCTCTGTATATGTCAGGCTCCGATAGACCTCTAAGGAGACCGCTCTATCAGGCTCCTGTTAGCATGCACTTCCTGGCATCCACACCAGTGTCTAACTTTGCTGATTTTTATATCAGTTGTTCAACTCTCCCAGAACAATTAGATAAGGTAGAATTTATTTTACTATAAAACTAACTAGCTAAAATTAGTGTGAAACCATAGATTTGAAGATTTGGTTCCCCAAGACTTCTTCCATTGCAGGAGGCAAATAATGAATCCTCAATTTATTTACAGTTTTATCTATGTTGGTACAAAGTGGGAGTTCTTATATTCCTCTTCCCAAATTTCAGTATGTTCTAGAAGAACTAAAATAATTTGTTAAAGATACTTTTATTATATTTCATTATTGAAACTTAGAATGGATATACTATAGGGTGAGATATTGAAAGACCTTATGTCATTATCCTTTGTCTTCATGGAGTTAAAACATGTCACCCCAGCCTAGAATGTGAGTAAATTTTCTCACTAAGATGTTCCTGCTTTTCTGGATAGTTCATTCTATATATATTGCTTTCACACAACTTCAGCTCCTGCTTTTTCCATAGTTGCTGAAAGTTTGCAATCTTGGCTGCCTTAGGTTCTGGAAAGCAGCCCCTATCTTGAAACTGTCTAAGAACATAATGATAGCTTTTGAGAGGAGTATGTTACTCCTCAGTAAACATTGACCAGTTACATGCCAGAAATCTGGAACACGGTCTAAATATAACTCTTTGATTTTATCAACATTTTGAAGAATATGCAAAAATAAATCCAAAGTCTATGTCCCTTAAATAGAGACTGTCCATTAAACTAACTGAAATTCAAAAGATAATGTCTAACTTAAGAGCAGAAGCCACTGCATAAACAACTTTTTGTTCAGATAGAAGTATTCAGGAGTTCTAACTCTCTGAGATTCTTAGAGCATCGCTTATCTGTTTATATTGAATCTGTGCCTGGTTTGTTGTTCTTCCAGATGTAACAGGGCCCATGGACCACATTCACCAAGATCAACAGTTTATAGTCCTCATAGGAACATTTTGGGATCAAATTTTAGAGCACAAATAATGCATGTTCTCTGGAAGAATTTAAATATAAAAAAATAAAATAAAAAAATTGGCAATTTTTTGTTATATTTAACTACACAAAAGTCTGAAAACAGTTGCTCTGGTAGCAAATATAATTTGCTAAGTAGGAAGAACTCTCTGCAGTAATAAATAATAGATAATTTCCTCTAGATGATTTCTGATGGTAATGGATATACTTAGCTATAGCCCTTTGGCTATTAAGTTTTTATATAAACACATAAATGATTTATAGATATCTATCGAGACATTAGCCAGAGAACATTTCTATTTTCTATTTACATGCTAACTACAGACAGATTCATATTTTATTCATTTCATGTTTTGCCATTATATCATCTTTAGGTTTTATATTTCATTTTTTTTTTTTTTTGCTTAATGTCTTCCAGAAAAGAATGAAATTTCATAGTATCAGAGGTATGGAATCTCTTTTCCAGGGAGAGATCAACAGTGAACAATAGAACTGAAAGAAGCCATGTTATTTGCAATAATGTGACTTTAAAACACTGTGTCAACAGATAAAACCTTTCACATCCTCTGAAGTTTAAAATATAACACATCTCCTAATGGCTCTCCCTACAACTCTTAAATCCATTGTCTCTTAAGGGCTATCTCAACTTATATAATATGCATATTTTAAGTGCTGTGGCAAAATAAAATGTTAATGCCAAAGTGAAGCTGTGAATGTCAAGTGAAATGAACTTCCAACAAACATCAATTTGTTAAATGACTGAAGAAAATATTCTGCTGAGAATTGAACTGAATGCATCCATTCAAAGTGATAAGATAATATGTTCTTTTCTGGTAGCTATAAGCAAGTGCTAAAGGAAGTTTTGTCCATTATATTATGGTATATCACCTGAGTGAAGTTTAATAGATTGTACAGAGATAAATATAGATAGTTATATAGGTATGCAAATAAATATAGTTACAGACAGAATGTAGGTACACACATATGGACAAGACATGGCTCATTGAGTCTGTAGTACACAAGGACTTGGCCTGAATTTGAATCCTTAGAATCATGTTAGGCCAGCTAGAGTAGCATTTGTTTGTAATTCCAGTGCTCTTGTGGAGAGATGGGAGTTGGGACATAATTCCCAAAAGCTGACACCCAGTTATCTTTGCATGCACAGTAGCAAAACAAAAGATCTTATATTAAAATAGAGGCAAGGACTGATAATCATTTCAGTTGCCTGTTGACCTCCACATGTGAGCTTTGACACAACTCACAATTGTACACTAATATCCACACACAAAACACATACAAAAATTAATTGCATAGATGCAGAGATATTTCCCTTCACGTATTTCCTCATGTCATATTTCCCTCTTGACAAGAGTTTTGTAAAAAGGGACAGATTTTGTTTATTTCATGTATCAGTGAAAGAAAGAAAAGCAGATTTATGATAAATGTTTGTGGTGGAATTCTTAGGATGATAAAATCAAGCAACACCCTTACTTCATAAGGCTTTTCCTTGGAAACAACGATAAGAAAATCTCTAAAGCATTGGGCGTGTTCTCATATACAGTGTAGAGTTCAAATGTACTGAGAGTGATTTATAATTGCTGTAAGTGGAGCAAGCTGCAAGACATCTCTTAAATGTAAAAGGTTTAAGAACATCTGTAGCCAATCAATCTCTTTTCATCCCAGTGCATGTTCTAAGTAGGTTATAATATAATAGAATACAGCCACATTTTGTGATTATTCATTCTCCTCCTACATCAATATGTTTACTTAGATTTGAAATTATAAAAGACTGTTCAGGAATATGAAAATACAGGGTAATCAGGAAGAGTGTAAATGAATGTAATTTGACATTATGACCCAAATGGTTTTCAAATCATAAACAATTTTTATTCGTACATTCCACATGAAATTTTGTTTCATAAAATCACGGATGAGCACTGTAATATTAGGGAAGTTTAAGACAGTGTATTTTTTTATTTATTTTTTCTCAAATCATAATTCATTCACACAGGGGTTATAAACACAGAAAGGCAGGATGTGAGGAAGGGAATGACACTGGAGTGTGGGTGTTCGGGGGGGATACAGATATCTTCAGAACTGGGTATCGACTGGGTTAAAGTTCAGGGGACAAGTCACTATGACTCTGCCTATGACTCGCTTGTCCTTATCTAAGTTGGTATTGTCTGCCACTCCAAGGTTGTCAACCCTACTTCCTCCCATTTTGGGACCATTATTTGGGTTCTTTTTGCTTATTTCTGCTGGTCCCTGGGCCTCAAATAGGCGGATTAACTCTGTGATACAACAGATAAATAATTTGGTAGCAAAACTTATTCAGATACATTATGATAAATTAGCTATGGAGGACCATGAGACTCAAGAAGACAGTGTATTATAGTCAGGGATAACTGGATATCTCAGGATTGATCCTCAAGTGGCCCATCTCTTTAATTCATATTCTGATTTTATCTGAAGAAAGAAATTACTGATTAGGTCTTAGGATGTTTATTTTTCTCCTAGAGCTATTAACCCTAGTGCTTAATAGCATTGTCATTTAGAAGGGTCTTTTGTATGCAAATTTAGAATCTTGTTTAGAATAGGAAACAAGTACAAAGCTTGCAAAGACAAGCTGCAAATGGCAAACAACCAATTAGATGGCTGAACTATAATGTGTGACTGCCTTAATATTAAGCCATCTCCTTGTTCTCTGTCCTTCTATTTCTCTCTCATTGAATGTTTTTCTTTTAAGTTTTCAGATTGTAATTACATAATTTCCACCTTCCCTTCCCACCTCTCCCACATACCCTCCCTGCTCTTTATCAAATTTGTATCCTTTTTTCATTAATTATTGTTACACAAACACACACACACACACACACACACACACACTTTTAAACATGAGTATAACCTGCTCATTTATACTTTTACCTGGACTTCTAAATTCTCAGGGTTGACTAATCTATATTGGATAAATAATTGGGTGCTTTTGCCTAAACAGCCAAAACTACTATAGACATGCTAAGGTAGATGAGGGAAATCTCACAAGATTTCAGTCCACACAAAGAACTACAGGCAACTAAGGATCACCGAGAGGAAAAATAGTGTTTCTTGGCTATTAGATATATCACCTAAATTAATGAAAGTTGTTATGCTCAGAATACAATGGCTCCAGTCACATCAACTCCAGGTGTCATTGTCGTTACAGTGATAGCTATAGTAAACTAAGATATATTTTCTAGCTCATTTCACTCACAGGATTTATCCGCAGTCCTTTTTACTACTAGTAGTCTGTCATAGCAGTTGAAAGACACACTAACAGAAGATAACGGCTAATTAAAAAAAATCGTTTCTACTTATCTTCTTTCCTTGACTTTATTTATGTAGATATTAAACTAAAAAAATAAACTAGTAGCCATTACTAGGAAGGGTGGAGACAGAGGAAGAAGAGAAGGTTATTTATATTAAAGAAATATGATTTAATTTTTTATTCATATAAAGCGTTAGTCCCATAATGTAAAAACCAAAGAATTGTTTTGAAAATTTTCTGATTTGTATTTACCCTGTTCATATATCATCATAGACGGATGATTAATTATCTTTATGATAATACTTTCTATTTTAAGCTTTATTCATACCAGTTTTGGAACTGGTCAGCATAAAAGAAATATAAGTGTGTATTTAACTTTAAATGGACGTATTTACACGCAGTCTACTGAAATGAAATACAATGTGCCAAAAATATTTTATTCAATGGGAATGTCCAAATGAACTAAAAGAATGTAGAGAAGAATAACACTATATTTCATTTATATACTAGAGTATTCCATGATTGCAGTCTCATAAGAGTAAAATATGATTCTTTAGAGGATACTAAAACTCTAAAATAATGTTTGGAAGACTTTGATTTTTTTCACTGCATTTTTTAAAACAAACATTAAGTGCCTGGTTTTCTTTTGACTCTAAGTGCTGAACTTGTAGTTTATAAAATTGTGCAAACACATCTGTCAACCAAAGCAATGTATTAAAAATGATTTCCCAGTGAGACAAATGATTATAATTATCAAGAAAAGTAGCATAAAATAGTATTTTTTCAGCCTTAGCAATTTTCTCTTGTCTTTGTTCGGTTTTGATTGTGATAAAGAACATGATCAACAACAACTTGGGGAGGAAAGTATTTATTTTATTTACATTTGCTGATTATAGACTATCAATTACAGAAGCCAAAGCAAGAACTAAAGCAGAGCAGCAACCAAGGTGGAGGCCATGGGGGAGTGCTGTTTACCAGATTGCTCTCCATTGCATGCCCTTTTCATTATAGTGTTCTTCCTGACATCTAACCACTAGGCAAGGAATGACATAGTGAGGCATCGATATCCGAAAAGGGTTTGTTGAACACTTGCATTCCAGATAGATACCTGGCTTGTGAAGCTTCAGAGGAATGTTTAAAAGTTAGTCAAATACTTTATCAGGATTATATATATATGATGTTTTTAACTAAGAATAGTCAGGCTTGAATACACACATACAAATAACATTATACGGGCTTTGATTTAGGGATAGGTATAGACATGGACATATATATATATATATATATATATTTAATGCTTGTAACAAGAATTAATTTTTATAAGGTGCCATGAATTTGAACGAGAACAAGGAAAGTTGTATAATAGGATTTGGAGAGAACAAAGGATAAGGGGAAATAATATCATTATATTATATATCTCAAAAAGAATGTACATTAGGTTCCTGATGTTGCCCTGCCCTACCTTTAATTGAGGATGAACTTTAACCTATAAGGAATAATAAACCCTTTATTATCAAGTTGATTCTGGCAACAAATAAATAAATAAATACATATTATATTATACAAATTATACAAATTAGGCACTAGATATGTGTGGGCTGTGTTCCCGTCCTAAGTAAAGTTACAACATTTTGGTTGACAGTGTTCTCTATAAGAACCATGGACTAACTAAAACTCAAGTACCTGGCATAAGACACCTCCATTCAGGTTATTAGTCAGGTAGTCCTATTGACTCCCAAACAACATTGGCTATTGATTTTGCCCTCAGACACTGGTTACCTCTCAGACATTTTGACACAGGAGTAAAAAGATTTCATATTGATCTAACCTAGAAACCTCTTTCTTGCTGTCCAACATTCATAAATCAGAAAGTATTCTGTAAGCTGTCAAGGAAGAAAAACAATCAGTAGTACTATCCAGCTGTGATGCCTATGACTACAGAAATCACCAGTATGGCAAGATTTCTATGCAGGCTTGAACTTGGCACTCATATCTAGGTAGTAACCAACAGATAACTAATTTTACTTAAGGTTTGCTCAGTGGGTGGGAAATCATACCTGCTACTAGGAAGTTGGTCAACTACTATGGCTAGGGAGGTCATCAACCTTAGAAGAGAACCTACTGCTTCCTCTTTATTAGACAAGAATAATTCCTAACTACATTCTAAAATTATTTACGTACTCACAGATAAGTGTAGCTCTCCCCTCTCATCAATCAAGTTTCACTTTAGAGCAAATTGAGACAATTACAGAAAATTACAACTGGTCATAATGAAAAGATAAACAGATCATAAGCATAGCTCCAACTGATGAATCTACGTCAACTCTGCACGTAAGGCTCAGGGAGCACTGAGGAATTGGGGGCAGAAATGTTGGAAAAGCCAAGGACTCAGAAGTCTCCAGAGAGATTGTATCTCCCAGAAGGGACGGAAAAGCTGCAACCATGATACTACAATAGTATGTCTACCTAAACAGGATCTACACAATAAAATTATCAGATGAAACACTAATGCAGAAGGGAGGAATCTCCCTGGGTCTTACTCCTCCTTGACAAAGAACAGTAGGTAACGAATGACTGTCTAGAGTGGGAGAAATAACTTCTCCCCCAAATAACCCCCAAAGTAATTATCCAGTGCAAAATGGGCAGCACTGAAATCATGTACATATGAGCCACGCTAAGCTATGCAGCAGGTTATATTTATATATTCTACATTTGTTTGTGTAACAACGCAAGATTTAACAAAAAAGAAAGAAAAAGAAAATAGAGAAAAAAGAAAAAAGAAAAGAAAACAGGCTATCAGTTGGAGCTGGAGTTAGGGAGATGGTGAGGTAGAAAGTAGGGAAGAGAAAGAGAAAATGAAGTAATTATTCTAGTTTAATAATTTTATTTTTTAAAAAGTAGCAGACAGAAACATAACTTACAACTCTTTCCCCAAATCTTTAAGAACGGTCTACTTTTTCTGACAGCAATACAAAAAAGAAAATCACAACTTTCAAAGTCTATGTCACACAAATGTGTATGCTCACACTTCTCTGGTGTAAAGATAAAACAGTTTTCTGGTCTCCTTCCCATTACTGTCGTCCTTCTGGAAGTATTCTTCAGTAGCATGTCAATCTTCCTGTATTTAATGTTCCTTTCCCTTTGGGTTTTAATGGGCAGGACTCTTTGAGTTGGCTTGTGAATGGTGCAAATGGAGTCTCCTCTCCTTTCAGAGTAATATTTCCGCCCAGTTGTTGATGTGAATACAGTTGCAGCTCATTGTGTATATTAAAGCAGCCCTGTCAGTTCATCATATCTGAAGCAACTCTACCCTCTAGTGGCAGTCCTTCAATTTACACAACAGGGATGATTTTTTTTTCTGTCTTCACTCTATGCACACAAAAGGTAATTTAATGTCTCTCAGATTCACCGAGTAACTGTTCATAGTTGGATTGTTTCCCTTAGAATAATTTTGGATATCTTGAAATTAAAAGTCTCAATTAAAAATAGAAATTGATGAAGTAAAGGAAACAGAGAGTTGGAAGAAAAAGGAAGACAGAAGGCAAGAGCCAGAGAAGGGAGAGAGAACCCAGGAAAGACAGGAGGGAGCAGAAGAGTGAGGGAGGATAGGGGAAGAGAAAGATTCATTGAAGGCAACTTTCCAAAGTCTAAATGTATTCAAACTTTTGTATAGATAAATCCCATTTTGATGAAACACTTCAATATAAATAATATTAAGGAAACTGTTTTGATTCCCATCTATAGATGCCTGAATTCTGAAACATGTTGCTAAGCTAAAGTATAAATTTACTGGCAATCGTTAAATTAGCCATTCAAAATTCAACTATAAGCAATCTTATTTTTTTCTTATATCCTATCATGATCTTGAACATCAAAGTTCTTAGTCCTTTGGCCATACAGAAAACAGCTACCTTATCCCAATTCTGTTTCTCTGAACTGAGAGTTTCACTGACACAAAACTGTAAAAAATTATAAATTTCTAAAATCTACTCACAACTCACATAAGCCACAGACTAAATGACAGATGAAACAAAAAGTGAAGAAAGTGATTGAATAGACATTGCTGCAAAATAGATGAGATAACAAAATAAGCTTGTCGAAAGATACCTGTCACCATTTCCCATTTTGCTTTGTGTGATTTATAAGTCAAAGCAAACGAAGACAACCTTAAAGGGAAAATAGAATCTTTTAAAGAGCCATTAAACTTTAAATGGTGACTAGTATCTGGGGATAAGTCCTTAGGGGGCTACAGCTTTACTGTGCTCCATTGGTGGACTACTCCACTTCTGTCTTTCACAGTGGCAGTGAGCTCCCTTAGCGCTATAGGGCATGAGATGGGGGCAAAGTAAATAAAAACAACTGATGCTTGCTGGTTTTAGTTGAATTCAGCTATTTTTTCGAGAACAAATTCTACTTGGAGAGCAGTAAATCTTTGCTTCACTCCCAGAGAGCTACACAGTGTCTACCTTTTCACACAAGAGTTTTCTGTGCTTACGACAGTGTTCTCAAGGATGACTTTTCCCAGTTGTTAACTCTTTTTTGTTTGTATGTTTTAGTTTTATTTACTAATTATTTTTTTTTAGGTTTTAGGCATTCTGTTACTTATTTTTCAATTGATTATTGTATCTATTTACATATATATATATATATATGTATATATAATAGATTATTATATTTACCCACTCCCAGTCTTCCCTCCCACAGTTCCTCATTTCATTCCCCTCCCATTGCTTCTGAGACTGTGCTCCCCTCTCCCTCTGACCACGCATTTCCCTTCCCTGGGACCTCAAGGCTCTTATAACCTAACACGACTGGAGGCAACAGGAGATCTCTCGAGTTCTATGACTGCTTACTCCGTGTATGGAGAGGACTACTGCATTATCACAAGGGTGTTATGCTATATCTTACAGCCACAGCTACCCTGAATGCAGTTCCTCCTCTCAGTGCTGAAATGGGAAACTGTGAAGTATCTTTATTTTCAGGCCTGCTGTCTCACAGAACAGGAAGGGTGTCTAGACTGTCTTGAGATCACATTCAATTGTCAGGAGCATTCCTAATCTCCCAGAAGACACAGCTTTATTACCCATGCTCCTCTAGGGGCTGGCATGGATTGGCTGTGAAGCATCATGCAGCAGCACATTTTGCTATACAGTAACAAGAATGCCATTCACATGTGCTTTATGGAAACTAGGACATGTCTGGTTGATTCTTGTGCCTAAACAACTAAAGAAGAAAGTGGGAAATACCACTTCCCTTCATTGTCTTGTCTCACAGTTGTTATTCGAGTATAGTTCAATTTTTGTATGATTTTTACAAAATTTTAAGCATGTTTTAAATAAGAATCTAGATTTCAAACCTTTTTTTCTTCTTTTGTGTTTTTATAGTTATTGGATATTTTATTTACATTTCAGATGTCATCCCCTTTCCCCATTTCCTCTCTCTAGAGACCCCCTATCCTATCCCCCTCCTCCTTTTTGCTTTTATACCATTTTAATTACATGCAAGTATTAAGGTCAGTTCTAGGTTGAGGAACTAGCAATATAATAGATGCAAATAGTCAAGGGACAAGCAAGATAATAAACACAAATAGTCAAAGAACAAACAAGGCATTAAACCCAATTATGTGAATACTCCTGTGATCACTGTTTCTCAGGCTTATCAGGATGACCAAAAAATATATGAGCCTACTTCCCTGTCCTAGCCTAAAGTCATTTTCATGTCGGCAGCCTACTTCCTTGTTCTAGCCTAAGATTTAGATTCCTAACTGAAATTACTTCTTTGTTCTAGTCTAATTTCAAACTTTTTTGGAGAGAAAAAGATACAAGGAAAATAATTTCATAACGTTCATAATTGGCAACAAAATAATTTTAATAGTGATAGAGGAACAATCTAAAAATGTTATAATAAACAAGGTATGTCCTATAAAACTTGACAGGACCACCATTATTGCTTTAGTAACACATATACTTATTGCCTGTGTCTTATTTACCATGCTGGAGTTATTCTAAAAGAGCATTCAATATTTTTAAAAAAAATAGTTAAAAGTTAGCTGGTAAATGTCACTTCTCAATCTATTTTTCTTAAAAGAGCATAAAAAGGGTACAGGTTCATGGTCTCATGCTTATGATTTTACATGTGTAGTCTCATGTAGTCATGTCCATTGTGTAGGAGTGTGGGTTTCCAAAGTGCTGCATAAAGGACTGATGAGGAAGTACTGAAATGTCCCTTCTCTTTGCATGTACTTATTTATAAAGTGTACTTGAATAGAAGCTGCAGTGTCCTACTCCAGTCTGTGTGTTGTCCTCATCAAAATTGGGCCCCTAAGGTGTTGCCAGATGAATTCTCCTTCAGTGAAGCATGTGTTTCTAATTTGGGATTGTCTTCCAGCAGGGGATCTGACACAAAAGGTTCTGTGAGCTCTGAAAGGCCTTGAGGTTTCTTATTTGTTGTCTCCAAACATGGCAAATACCATCTTTTGTTTGTGACCCATTAATCCTAACAGATGGTCAATAGCTTAGTCTACTGGGAGCTCTGCTTTCCATCTGGAGACAGGCAAGTTAGTCCTCTAAAGCCTGAGCATCCTTGAAATGGAGCAAAGTTCATGGATACAGAGAACATGCAATAGCACAGTCAAGAAGAAAATGTTATCAACATCAAAAAAAATGTGGTTTTGACATATTTCAATGTTTTTATATATAGAACATGTGAAAATATATTTACATCTCTATAAAGGGACACGATTCATCAGTATTTAGCTCAGTAATTCTAAAATCTAGACACACGGCAAAATCATTTGGAACATTTTCAAAATCTCAGATACTCAGGTAAACAAGTCAGAACCCCTAAGAGGGAAATTGAGACATTAATCTTGTTCTCTCTTGTTGTCTCCCAACTCCTCCAAATGTGCAACAGATTGAGAATTTGTGAAGTTTGTTGTTTTCCAAAACCTTAAGTTACATAATTATTTTGAAGTATTTTCAAGAAACATATTTCAATTCATTAGTTCTGACATGAAGTTCTATATCTGAACAGATGCTCAGAAAATGGAAATGTTGTTATTAACACATCACCCTGAAGGTTGGTTGAGGGTAGGCTTTCCTCTGAAAAACAGACACCATGTCGGTTAAATGTCAGGACTATGTTCTTTGACATTATCAATTGTCCATTTTTCTCTTAGCTGCTAAGAGTAAGGGTTTATCAAATACTGGAAATTGTTAAGACTTAGAAGAGTCTCTGTGGATACATACACTTGCATCTCCAAAGTCCTATGGTGATCTGTGCTTCAGGGTATATAGTGCCATCACTTTCTTGATCAAGTAATCTGGAACTCAAACAGAGGAACTCTTTCCTATGAAGAATCTGAATATCTTCAAAGCCAGGGGGCCAAACTCCTAGGGAAGGACACCCAGGAGACCTGGGAGGGGCAGATACACCAACTCCAGCAAAGAAGAGTCTTTGAGTACTTAAAAGTGAAACCATCCACATGTTATCTCCTGGACATCCTTTTAAGATGAAGTGAACATTTACTTTATAGTTTTACTAACCCTGTTAATCTGAGCTGAGAAATATGCAGTTGGATCGCATTTCACCAGGTAGAGTACGTTTTTCAGTTTCTGTTTTGTAAGTTCTAAAAATGTGAATTCATTTGAAATCACTGTCTGAACTCTTTCATGGTTGCTTTCCAGTGAATGGCTTGAAAATAGACTTAGTAATGCCCAGAGTGAGTAAACTAATGGGAATGAGCAAAAGCTCCTCTCTGCCTTCCCTCTTTTCAATATGAGACCAATTTTACTGTCAATTGTGTGTCTGGAACAAAAGCGAATACATTCCTAAAGTAGATACATCTTGATTTTTGTACCAGTAACCAGAAAGCAGCATGGTTGAAGAGAGAGGAAGATCATTTTGACAACTGGACATACCACAAATATTTTAAATGGAGAATGTTAAATGGCACTTGGATCTGGTGTGCAGTATCTATTTAATGGCAAATGACATACACACATACACAAACAATAATTAAGACACTAAGTTTTATAATGTTTAATGATATCTATTTTGCTATTTCTATAAAATAATTTGTTACATATCTCTATAAAAGTCCAGGTGAGAAATAAATACCTAACATCAATATTAACTAATAGATAAGACTGAGGTGTTTGAAGGGGCTTAATAATTTATTGCTCTGATTTGTTCCCAAAGATGTTATTATCTGAATGTGTGCCTGAGAAATTCTTTCAGAAAAATTTCTCCCAGACCCTCCCCTCTTTGCATATTTTGTGTTCTGAAAAGACTATTTAGCTCAAAATGGCTACTTCAAAATCACTTTATTTTTATTCATGACCTTGGAAGTTTTCACAAAATAAGCTCCAGTGTGAATGAAAGAGAAATTGTTGAAACACTTAGTATAAACAGATACCACCATTACTGCTTATTGCCTGAGTTGTCTCTTTTTAAAAATTGGTACTTTTATCTATTTATATTTCAAACATTATCCCCCTTCCCAGTTTCCCCTCCACAAATCCCCTACCTCATACCCCTCCCACTGCTTCTATGACAGTGTTCACCCACCCACCCACCCACCTACTCCGACTTTACCACCCTAACATCCCCCTACACTGGGGCATCAAGTTGTCATAGGACCAAGGGCCTCCCCTCCCATTGATGCCAGATATGCAGCTGGAGACATTGGTCTTTCTATGTGGATTCTTTGGTTGATGGTTTACTCCTTGGGAGTTCTGGGAGCTCTGGTTGGTTGATGTTGTTGTTCTTCTTATGGGGTTGCGAACCCTTTCATCTCCTTCAGTCTTCCCCCTAACTCCTCCATTGGGGTCCCCATGCTCAGTCTAATGGTTGGCTGCTAATAATTACATCTATATTGGTCAGGCTCTGGTACAACCTCTCAGAAGACAGCTATAACAGGCAAGTGCTTTTTGGCATCAACAATATTGTCTGAGTTTGGTGTCTGCATATGGGATGGATTCCCAGGTGGTGCATTCTGTGGATGGCCTTTCCTTCAGTTTCTGTTCCATTATTTGTCCCTGTATTTCCTTTAGACAGGAGCAATTCTGGGTTAATATTTTTGAGATGGGTGGGTGGCCCCAGCCCTCAACCCGGTGTCATGCCTAACTTCTGGATATGGTCTCTACAGGTTCACTCTCCCCTTTGTTGGGTATTTCACTAAAGTCAGCCCTGTTGAATCCTGAGAGCCTCCTGTTTTCCTGGTACTTGGTACTTTCTATTTACATATTTTTCATGCAAAATAAATAAATAAATAAAAGCATTGGTTCCAGAAAATGAACTCAGTTTCTGGAAACAACATGGTAGAAGGAAAGAACTAACTCCTCAAAGTTGTCCTTAAATTTCCATGTGCACTTATAACTTGTTTGCCCAGTCCCCCCAAACACACACACACACACACACACACACACACACACTTAAATAAATTAATTAAAATATAATCCTTAAGAGATAACTTCTGATTATTACTGTGAAAAAATTGAAGGGGAAATAACTGACAACTTTTATTACTTGTCAAACATCCCATTTTATTATTCCTATTAACCATGTGTTAATATTTCTCCTCTTTTCAATATGTGCTTATTTAAATTTTTTATTTACACCCCAAATGCTGCAACTTTCCACATCCCCACTCTCAAATAATCCCACCTTTACCTTGAAGATATTCATGAGGATTACTGTAAATCGTCATGAGGAATTTCATTTCTTTAAAATTATTTAATTTATTTACATTCCAGCCATTATCCCCCTCCAGGTCCTCCCTCCCACAGTTCCTGATCCCATTTCTCCTCCCCCTTGCCTCCAAGAGGGTTCCTCCTCCCCAGACATCCCAGTTCCTGGGGTCTGAAGTCTCTAGAGGATTAGGTACATCTCCCACTGAGGCCAGACCAGGCAGTCCTCTGCTATATATGTTCTGATAGGGCCTCTGAAAAGCCAATGTATGCCCCCTGGTTGGTGTCTCAGTCTCTGGGAGCTCCCAGGGGTATGGGTTAGAGTTGAGACTACTGGTCTTTCTATGGGGCCACTCTTCCCTTCAGCTTCTTCAACCCTTCCCCTAATTCAACCATAGGGGTTGCCAAATTCAGTCCAATTGTTGAGTGTAATTATCTGCATCTGTCTCAGTAATCTGCTGGTAGAGTCTCTCAGAAAACAGGTTTGCTGTATGTAAGCCCATCATAGCATTAGTCATAGCAGTGTCGGGCCTTGGTGCCCCTCACTCCATTAGATGGATCCCAAGTTGGGCTGGTAGCTGGACCACTTTTCCTTCAGTCTCTTCTCCCTTTTTGTTCCTGCAGGTCTTTTAGACAGGAACTATTCTTGGTCAGAAATTTTGAGTTGGTAATCCACAGTCCCTCTGCCTGAGGACCTGTCTTCTTATTGGAGATGGAATCTTCCAAGTTCCCTCTCCTCATTGTTGGGCATTTTGGCTAGGGTCCTCTCACTGAGTTTTGAAAGTCTTTTAGCTCCCAGGTCTTTGGTACTTTCTAGAGGGTCTCCCACCTCTCATCCCTGAGGCTGCGTATTTCCATTCATTCTGGCCCTCCGGGCTTCTCTCCTGTCTCCTCTATCATACTTGATTCTTTCCCCCTTTTCCCCTTCCCCTCCCCTCTCCCACTCTGGTCCCTTCCTCTCTCTCTCTACATCCAGTGATTATTTTGTTGCCCCTTCTAAATGTGATTGAAGGATCCTCACTGGGCCTTCCTGGTAGTTAAACTTCTTAAGATCTGTGGGTTCTATCTTAAGAATTCTGTATTTTTTCGCTAATATCCACTTATCAGTGAGTATATATTTACCATGCATGTCCTTCTGGGTTTTGGTTACCTCACTCATGACGATATAGGACAAATAACCTACAGATTGGGGAAAAAATTTCATTAACTTTATATTTGATCAAGGTCTAGTATTCAAAATATATGAAGAAGTCAAGAAGTTAGCCTCCGCCGGGCGGTGGTGGTGCACACCTTTAATCCCAGCACTCGGGAGGCAGAGGCAGGCAGATTTCTGAGTTCAAGGCCAGCCTGGTCTACAGAGTGAGTTCCAGGACAGCTAGGACTACACAGAGAAACCTTGTCTCGAAAAAAACCTAAAAAAAATAAAATAAGATAAAAATAAAAAATAAAAAAAGTAAATAAATGAAAGTTAGCCTCCAAACACCTAATAACCAAATTTTAAAAATAGTATACAAAGCTAAACAGAGTATTCACAACAGAAGAATTTCTAATGGCTGAGAAGCACTTAAAGAAATGTTCAAAGTCTTTAGTCATCAGGGAAATCGGAATCAAAACGACCTTGAGATTCCACTTTACAGCAATCAGAATGGCTAAGATCAAAAACTCAATTGACAGCACATGCTGGTTAGGCTGTGGAGAAATACGAACACTCCTCCATTGTTGGTGGGATTGCAAACTGGTACAACCAGTCTGGAAATCAATCTGGTGTTTCCTCAGAAAATTGAAACTAGTTCTACCTAAAGACTCAGCTATTCTACTCCTCAGCATATACCCAAAAGATGCCCTGTTGCATGAAATATTAAAAAGCATCCCATGCTAACAATGGCTAGGCGCTGTCTCCAGCCCAGCAGACAGGCTGAAACCGCACTCTTTCCTTTTAGCCTGGCCCTGTTTCACCCACACTGGCTGTGACTCTCCAGAGCTCTGAAACAGCTCTCTTCTCTCCGAGGCTGGCTGATGCTAAACCTGATCAATACTCCAAAATTTCCACAGTTAACTTGGGTAAACTTCTCGAAAACCCATGCTCTGCCACCATACCTTTCTCTGGAACCCAGTTGAATTGCCTCGTGAAGGAAAATACCACACAATCTTAGTTTATATTCAACAAGTAACACGATCGCTGGGTTCAGAACCTAGTATCCTAAATCTATAAGCTAATCTATATCAAAAGCCTTGAGTGGCAAATCCGCCATTCAAATCAACACCATCTGGCTTTCTACATTCTGCCTACCTATTTTGCTTCCACCATCCAAAAAGGAAGTAATCTTTTCCTGCCTCCCCTCTTCCGCTCTCTGACCCGGAAGTCCTGCCTCCTTATCTCCCAGTGATTAGTACCTTGAAATCTTTATTCATTAGGGGAAGGTTCTGCCACTATGCCCCATCATACCACAATGACAAGTGCTCCAATAAGTTCATAGCAGCTTTATTTGTAATAGTCAGAAATTAGAAATGACCCGGGTGACCAAAGAATGGATACAGAAAATGTATCCATTTACACAATGTATTCCATTTACACAATGGAACACTATTCAGCTATTAAAAATGAGGACATCATTAATTTTGAGGAATTTCATTAAGAGAATGTTGGTCAGTATTGGAAATAACCAGTAGGTGTCAGGGTTTCAATATAGCAAACATCTGGTTTCTCCCAAGAGTCTGCAAGCAGCTTGTGGAAGGCATAGGCAGCTGTGATTATGCAGAACACAAGCCGTGGGTTGGAAAAATCCAAAGTCCTCTTAATCCACCCACATCAGCTACTGTAGACAGTCTGGACAGATTGACATCTCTTTTTTCTTCACTTGTCTACTTCAATTGCAAAAGAAGATAATTTTTGTTGTTTTCCTTACAGAATATAAAACTGGCCGTTTGCTGCAAAATGTTGCTTTCACGATTCAACATTGCATAGGTCCTGAATAGCATTTTTTCTCCTTAATTTCAGTTATTTGCTCAGTAGGTTTCTGATGCAAAGGAGGAGGCAATAATTCTTCTTGTGCATATTTGTATCAAGTTTCCTGGTAGGCATTCTAAGGACATCATTCCTCTTCATCCTGTAATAAACCAATGAAGTGCTCATAAATGCCCTTGAATGGATCTGTGGAAAGAGAGACTACAAAAAATCAAAAAGCTTGATTATTTTTCAGAAGGTTAGTATGTGTATGTGTACATATATATGCATATGCATACATGTTAGAACTTAAAGCCACTAGAGTATCATTCCCCATATATCCTCCTGGCTTCAGACTATACCTGAAAATGTAAAGCCCTGATCCACCATTATTTGAGCGTTTGAATGTGTTGGCATTTTTAACAGTTTCAATACACTGTGACTCTCATTTCTTCACTTGGATTCCAAACAATTTTGAAATAAAATACAAGAGAAATAGGGATGGATATTTAAAGGCTACTTGTTTAATTGGTGAAAACTGTATGAGGTAAGTTTAAAATATATGACCCAATGATCTTACCTATTTTTCTGTCCTCCTTATGAAACTGATAAAACTGCCTACTTATAGCTAACACACATTCAGGAAACCCAAGGCCATCCACAGCGTATATTCCTCATACCTTATATCTAGAGAAAATGGGAAAAAATAAAGCAGAAAAACAAAATTGCTAAATTCAACATTCCAAAGTCCTCATTTTTTTTCAAACTAATTTTTCAAATTCAAACAATTCAGGCTTTCTTCTGAGATAAAGGAGGTCAAAGATATTATCTATATTAAGACACTCTAAATGAAAACATAAGTAGCCTAGAGAACTGTGGCCAAAATGCCTGTATTTTGATATTTGAAGTGTCAAACACAATTACTAAAAGTATGTGATACAATGGTAGCTTTGCTCTAAAGCAATGGTTATGTAGATTTGGGCTATATATAATTATAATTCATTGACTCCACTGATTGATGGACTTTTAATGTGAACTATCATATATTATTATGAAAATATAGGTACTTGACTATCAGGACTAGTGTATACACACTCATACACATACACACACACACACACAAACAGAGAGAGAGAGAGAGAGAGGAATTCATAATTCATAAATGTAGGAAGAGTATCTTCATAGGGGGCAGAGTCCTCAAAAACAGTCTAGGAGAAAAATAAAGTGAGTACCAGAGCACATTTTACATGAAAGAATAATGTGGCTTCTGAGTGGAGGAAGGTAACCAGCAGGAGTGAGGTAGAGGATCAGGATTAGAGCAGAGGAGAAAATTTAACAAGAAGTTTATGGGTATGTCAGTTAAACCTCTTGGTACTCTGCATTGAAAACAACACACAATAAAAGGTAAAACATGGAGACTAAAATCATATGCATACAAGTAACGTTGTGTGTATTGAGCAGAGCTAGATTTATATATTAAGACATTTTGTGTGTGTTTGTGCATGTGTGTGTAAAACTAACTAAAGTCAAAGAGGCCAGAGGTCAAGAATTTGAAAGAGGGAGCACATGGGAAGGCAGGAAGGACAAAAGAAAAAGGGGAAAATGAAACAATTTTTAAACTTTCAATATATTTGTGTGTTTTGATATTTGAACTGTCAAACACAATTATTAAAAGTAGGTGATACAGTGGTAGGCTTTGCTCTAAAGCAGTGGTTGTGTAGATGAGAGAGAGAGAGAGAGAGAGAGAGAGAGAGAGAGAGAGAGTCAGAGAGAGAGAGAGTCAGAGAGAGAGAGAGGGTCAGAGAGAGAGAGAGAGAGAGTCAGAGAAAGAGTCAGAGAGAGAGAGAGAGAGAGAGAGAGAGAGAGACAGAGACAGAGAGAGACAGAGTCAGAGAGACAGAGTCAGAGAGACAGAGTCAGAGAGACAGAGAATAGAAATCAGTGCATTGATTTCTTAGGACTGGTGAGAGAGATGGAGATGTCTGCACAGACAGAAGAATTGGCCTTAGTAAAGAATAGTTACCTGGTCTCGAAGCAGTAGGAAGGTGGGGTATATCACTACATATGTGAGCAGACGTGTGTGGACTAGATGTTTCTTCAAATCACTTAAGTGAGACGGGAAGGAAAACCATCAGCTGAGAGTGAGATTTGAAGAGATGTTGAAAGACTGTTGAAAAGTTAAGAAGACAATATTGTCCTCTAGGTAAATGAAAGAAAAAGTGTGTGTGTGTGTGTGTGTGTGTGTGTGTGTGTGATATTTCTTGAAGTCTTCTATATGAATTTTAATTTACTCATTGTTGGCTTTTCTTCTCATACAGCTGCAAATTTTCTCCTCAGACACGAACCAATGCATACACACACACGCGTGAACACACACACACACACACACACACACACTCACCTCATCCCTCATATTTTAAAAGAAGGATTTTATATATTTTGTAGACTCTTCAAAATGCCCTTTGATTAAAGCCATATTCATAATACAAGTATAGTTGAGAGGCACTTTTAGTGATAGCCCAATACCAAATAGTCAGCCCTGAAAACACATATGCAAGCAACACCATCTGGACTAAACAGCTTACCTTTAGGAATTTATATGTACATAAACACACATTGCATGCTATTGCATGCATACATGCTGCATTTTGTTGGTGGACAAAAGAGGCTATGATTTTGAAGAACAGTGGAGCAGAATATATTGAGCATTAGGAAGGAAGAAAAGGAAGGGAGAAATGTTGTAATTATATTATAGTCTCAAAAATAAAAACATTATAAGGCTATAAACACTGATTATGAAAGTTTCAATTGCATTTAATAAAATATAAATTCTACTCAATTCTAGTTACAAAAGTTATTCCTACAATAACTATTCTTACAGTTTAACATCCAAACACTTCTTAGTAAAGCATAGATAAGTAAAAACAGTGAGGCTATAAATGGTCATTTTACCTTTCTAAAACTTTCTTATTCATGTCATAGGTAGTCATGTCTTTATACATTGACACTATAACACTGCATCATTCATTTCCCTATATTTCTACATCAAGTTATTTCAGAATTTATGTTCAATTTTCATTATTGCATATAGAATTGCAACAAACAACATTCACTTTTGATTAATTATTTGCACATGTATTTTATTAAAGAGAGTATAGCAAAGATTTTTTGAATTCATAGTTTTGGATTGAGTTGATACCAGTTTCTCTGATAATAATCAAAGATACACTCCATTTCACTGTTATCAACTTTGGCTATTATATGTGTTTTTAGAAATTCTGGCAACTTAGTAGATAAATGACATTATTTAACCATTTATTTAGTAGTAAGTGTTGATACTTTTCTCCTTGAACAATCTTTATGTAAGCTAAACTATGATGCCAATTTAATTGTGTTTTTATTCTTAGATTAAGATTTATTACTGAGCTTCACAAAACTCTCACAACTGATTTATAATTTTACTGAATGATAGTGTGACAATAAACTCAAGAATGCCCACCTTTTGTCCCATTAAATAAAAAATTCTGTGGCTACCCGCTTAGCAGCCTGAGGAGATACTGATTTATGGGAGGCTTTTCAGGGCACTAACAAGGTCTAGCGTGAAATTGAGCTGCTTTTTTGCACCAATCAATCTCGCTATAGCACAGAAATTTCTGAGCCCATCTTACGCTTTCCATACATCGCATGCACATTTCTCTGTGATCGGGTATAGCACATTACTATCATTGAGCAAGCAAGCTAGCTCTCTTCTTTACATGTTTCTCCCAAGATTTCTTTCTTAGAGAAAGAAATTCGTTTAAGTTTTATAAATTTTATATTCATTTCTGCATGTAATCTATTTCATTTGAAATTAATATTCACACCAATTGTTGTACTTTTATTTGTATGACATTCCATTTTCATGCATATGTTCATGTTATGGATCTATGGACTTGTGGGGCAGAGGTTTGATGAGAGGCAGATACTTTGGTCCAATGTTCTAATTAAGTACCTCTTTAAATTAAAAATATGAATCCTTTATATAATCAAGTTCAACCCATTTATTTTTCTTAAACAGAAATTAAGAAAAGGGAAATTCCTCAAGGTTACCCAATGAGGTTAGCCATGATTCACTTGCAGTCTGAACTGACTCATTAGCTCTTTTGGAGACAAAAACAATATTACACACTGACAGTTCTGGCCTTAATCATGAAAAACAGTTGTGGGCTAGGCTGTGTATTGTCATTTATAATGTGTGACTCAGCCTAGTTTGATGACCATCATTCACTGTCAGTGAGTAGTTTCAGGCTGTGTTTTAAAGTGTAGATTTTGTTGACCTTGTGGCCAAACAGGACGTTTTAGTGTGGATGAATGAATCAGAAGAAACTGGAGTTAAAGAAACACAGGTTACAGAACTTTGATGGTTTAATAAGGCTGTAAAAAGGAGCATTTAAGCAAGGAAAAAGGTACAGCATTCAAGGTAGGGTGTGCAGGATACAAAAGGAGCATCTTACTCACACTAGGAGAATATAATTGGAAAATCTGACCACCCTATGCTTTCTCAAAGATGACAGCTAAATCACTTACATAACAGCAAAGGAGAATTACCCACCTGCTTAGTTTTTAATGCAATTAACTGAAAGTTGTGTCTTCCTACACACTTCATCAGAGTGACTTCAACCCATTTCAGATAGTAGTTTTACTGCAGCTACAGTAAATACAAAAGCTTTTTTTTTTCTTGCCTTGGTAATTTTCTGTTCTTTCTGGTCTAATGAATTTGGGAGAAATTTTTATCTTGTTCTTTTGTTCCCTCTCACAGATGTGCAAAAGTTGTATTCATCTTGTCATGGGCTTGAGAAGAATATGTGGGCAGCCCAAGGCAAATACAATGAAGGTAAGATTTGGGGTTGAAGTTGTAGGCACTGCCACTAACTCAAAGCTCCAATATCATGTAGTAGTAATGTAAGAAGTTTCATTCAGTATGAAATTCTGAAACTGCTGCCTGTGCTCTGGACTAATCACTTCTGACCCTAAATGCCGTTGGGGATTGGAGGTGAGGTGGCATAGAGTCAAGAACACAGACTCTGCAAGCAGGTGAGAAACGCCACAGCAAGTTCATCTGAACATTGCTGAAAGTTCCTTTAGTACCCTTCACCCATGCCCCATTGGTCCCAAGAAAGCATCTCTTCTAAACAGCAGTTCCTGATTGGCTGGCATTGTCTACATCAGCAATCCTTGGTCTCTCAGGTAGTCTTCAATTAGATCCTTCTACAGCAGATGTTCTTGCAGCTGCACGACTCTGGCATTTATGTAGAGATGGCTGCAACGTTCCTGCTACATAAAACAACATTATTGAGCTTATAGGTTAGTTTGCAAAACAAATTCACACTTGTTGTTTGATTATTTCATACTAAGTCTAAAAGTAATTTTCTGAACTTCTAATCTTTACTACAAGATTTAATACACATACTGTTGGTATATGTATTATTAGAAGACTTTTATATCCTATGTAGTAATATCACAATTCCAGAGAAATTAATAATCAGCAAAGAATACTATGTAAATCATGTGATATGAATATGTTTATAGACTTTAATACAAGATAATGTATATTATATAAGGTCCTGGTGTAATTTATATACATAACTGCATATTATAAAAGTTCCAACTTCCCTTAGAAATATTTGAAAGTTAACTATAGAAACCCATGGAAACTAAAATAATATTAATTAAAGCATATGTAATAATATTTTAATGAGAAAATCCAGTTCTACAAGTTAACAAAATTATTATTATTAAAACTAAAGAATAAGTCATTCACATGTTAGAGATGAGGAACCTGGAGAGGTGGTTGAAAGCACTTGCTGTTCTTCCATAGGACCCAGGTTCAGTAACCAACACCCAGATGGTGGCTCACAAGCATCTGTAACTACAGTTCCAGAGGATCGAATGCCTGTTCACTACATACATGCAGACAGACAAACTCTCTTGTACATAAAACAAAAATAATAAATTTTTTGTTTTTAAAGTGATAGAGTTCAAGTAAGAAAAAAATGCAAAAAGGCAAGCACTGACAGTTACTGTCAGTAAACTACTTCACAGATGTATATACTCTAATCCAAGAATATCCATTGTCTAAACAGCAAACTATGATGGGTACATTTGACAATAATAGCCAAATATCAGCTTTTCAAGTCACATGGATAATTTAACTAGACTTGATTCTTGTTTGTCAAGTGTCTGTCTGTCTGTCTGTCTGTCTGTCTCTCTGTGTTTGTTTGTTGAGAAATCTGAATAGCCCTATTTACCCTGGAATGCTCTCTTGTGGACCAGGCTGACCTCGGACTCAGAGATCTGTTTGCCTCTGTGTCCTGAGTACTGTGATTAATGGCACGCACCACCACTGCCCAGAAATCAAAGACTTTAGATAAGAATATATTCCTAGCACACCAGTGTGTATTCTGTAATGTGTGTGTTTGGGCAATATATGTGTTAGGTACAAAGTATGACTGCTAGTACCCCTGAAGTATTATTTCCCATGTCATAAAAATGACTTTATCAGTAATTTATTAGTATTATTAACAAATCTTGTAAATTTGGTTATTAGTTCTCTACTTTTGTAAAATTGCCTGTTTTTTTTTCCTGAAATCAGATATTTCAGTCTATAATTTATAATCAATGTCTTATCATACATGAGACAAAAGCCACCTTGGAATGCCTCTTTGTAACTACTAAGCTAGGTTTTATGTGGTTCTTTCTTTCTTTCTTTCTTTCTTTCTTTCTTTCTTTCTTTCTTTCTTCCTTCCTTCCTTCCTTCCTTCCTTCCTTCCTTTCTTTCTTTCTTTCTTTCTTTCTTTCTTTCTTTCTTTCTTCCTTTGTTTCTTTCTTTCCTGTCTTGGGGATGAGGAGGTGGTAGTGAAGGTTAACAGTTATGAATGCCAGGATGACCTGAATTATCTCATCTTCCTAACTCAATCAACAGCATACTGGGATTACAGGGATGGTTCACCATGACCAGATTTGATTTTCTTCTTTAAAGTATTTTATCACTCATTATTTTGCTTTCTTTAGTAAGAAGTATATAAAGGTTAAAACCAGAAGTTTTGTCAGATGTAGAACTGATGGATTATGAGAGGAAAATTATAAGAGAGAAATGGTGATGTGGGAAAGAATTATACAAATCTTGCAATCTTGGTTATAAAATCTCTACTTTTGTAAAAATACCTGTTTTGTTTTCCCGAAATCAGATATTTCAGTCTATGTTTATAATCATTGACTCATCATATATGAGATAAAAGCCACCTTGGAATGCCTTTCTGTAACTACTAAGCTAGGTTTTGTGTGACTTTTGAATAATACTAAAGATCATAAAAAAGTTAGCAAGGTCCTATATTAATTACTTGTGTTTGTTAAACATTGTTTTTGATTCTTTCTAAAGCTCTTTGTACATATTCATTGAATCCTCCTAACAATTATATTAGGCTTACATTGATAATCCACTTTTATTTGTATGAATAAGGAGCAGATATGGGAAATAAATTACCCATGCTCTAGCTATTGTGAGGTATCCAGTAGAAAAGACTGCTCAAACATGAGGTTATGCCAATAGGAAGTCTTTATTAGCTGGAAAATGACAAAACTGGATGTTTGGGAACCAGTGTAACACAAAACCTTTTCCACGGTAAGAGTTTAAGCACAAAAAATATCCCATAATCTTGACTGGCCTACTTCAGTTAACAAGAACAGTTAGCCACAAGTAGAACTACAGAAGCAAAAAGATCAAGAATGGTACATTTAAATGCTTACCCAGAACTATAAACTTCAATGGGGTAGGTCTTTGTTTGCTTTGTGGCCAGTGGTGCTGTCCACATGCTGAGTCGTACTGTCTAAATGGTATTTCCATCATGGAGTCAATGTGATAAGATCTGGGAGCTACTTAGGTTTAGGTCCCTGTTACATAGCCACTTCCACACTTACAGGAGCCCCATTCCTTATCTGAAACCACTCAGTTCTCCTGAAGAGACAAAACACTTGAGATTTATAGCACTGGCATGATCCTTTGATATTTGTGATATATAAAATCCCCACGAACTCAAAAACAAAATTAAAATTATTACAATGGATGACTTATATTTTTCCTCATACCCATGCAAGAGAAATTGTATTTACCGGACAGGTCAGTAACCTCCTGTATATTTATGTGTGAATTACTAAAAGGAAGAAAGATAATTTACTAATGACAATTACTTTTTTGTAAATACACAATTGCCAATTTTAGAGGAAAGTATGTGACTGTAGTTGCTGGAAGAACATTTATTGACTCCCAGTTGGTACTGAATGTCTTCATGTCTTAACTGAACCTGGATAAGTACCTGCACAGTAACATGGACACTCGGATAGTCTGATCTAAAAGTTCTCTTGATTTATTGAAAGCCTCTTCTTACCTTTAAGACACTTGTTATTATTCTGAAGAATTCAAATAATAAGCAAAATAATACATTTCCATCTACTTTCTCAGTAAATTCTGTTTTGAACACGTCGTGAATTCTTTCCAGTAGTTTATTTTTGCACAATTAATTATACATATTTATGGTATATATGATGTAAATTTCTGTACTGGTATCTGACATGTTATAATGTAATCAGGTTAGTGAGCATTACCATTTATTTACATGTTTCTATCTCCATTGTGTTTTGAGGCTTTTAATTTTTCTGCTACTTTAAAAAATATGTAATGGCTTGTTGTGAATTATGGTTACCCTGCTGTGCTGTAGAACACTATGTAGGAGTCATGCCTCTGAGCTGTAATTCACAATTCTTAGGAGTGTAATTTAAGAAGTTTGTTTTGTCCTATTTGTCTTGTTGTTCCTAGAGAAGAGTCTGGAAAAGTTCAATCTTAATGCCAGCCATTTCATTTTAAAACAAAAGACAGAAACAAACCTTCATAAAATATGCTTTAAAATGTAATCTTATATCCATAGGGGAAATATACCACTGCTGTGAGTCTCCTTTTCAAAAGATACTGAACTTAGTGACACTCAACAGAAAGACACTGAAAAGAATATCAGCTTAAGACTTCAAAGCTGAATATTGAGTCAAGACAATACAGTTATAGAACACTTCATATATGTATATGTATATGTATATGTATATGTGTGTGTGTACCATGATACATAATAAACAACTAAATCATATTTTCTAAGTCCAAGCATTTTCATTATTACATCATAACAAAGGGGTTTATGTTGTTGTATCAGGTAACATGGCATTATAGTCCATACGTTATTTTTAAAGGGAGTATGTAAAAAGCAAGCATATTGTATCTATGTATTTAGGAAGAGATATCTAATCAAAAAGATTGTATCTATGGATTTAGAAATATATGTATAGACAGATACCTATGTGTAAGCAATAGCAATTAGAGAATAAAACAGGTCATGGATTTGAGAGAGAGTAAGGAGGTATATGTTGAAGAGTGTGAGAGGAGGAAAGGGTGTTGGAAATAATGTAATTATATAATAATTAAAAATTAAATAAATAATTTTGTGGATGTAATAAAGAATAAAAGAAAGAGAACCTGTGTTTTCTGCCATAAAAAAATCATCTTAAGTATAGCAGTAAATGTTTATAATAAAAGGTAAGACATGCTTATTTACCCAAGAAGAAATACTGAGACTTACAGTAAAGCATAATTTCATTGTATCTTAGTAATTGGACAGTGTCAAAATAAGGCATGGAAATAGAATCATAACACAAGCATTGGCATTCATGCCCTTTTAACAGATGCTCATTGAGCTATGACCACAAACTGATCATGTACGTGGCCTTCATTTTAAAATGTGAGGTTTTGGCTGACATTATGCATGTTGAAACCTTGGTTATGAAGGCTCCAGTTATGTAATGTTTATTACATTACATAACTTATTCCTCCTCTTTCTTAATTTTCTCATAAATTTGAATAACTGCATTGACCCTAATATCAGGATTGAAATAGGTTCTTTGTGTACTAATGTTTTGTTAGTTGTCATTATATTATTATTATAATGTTTATTTTTATTTCATAGCATCCAATATTCATATGTTCAAAATAAATTGTCTGGGTGGGGAAGAAAGCCCTGAGTGTGAGGTCCTGAGCATATTTGTGTTTCTGACATGAATGAGACCATGTCAAGAACCCCAGATTTAGACCTAAAGAGAAAAGCTAAAGCTTTTCCTGCTGATCTGAGTTTGAGTTTGGTTATAGATACAGAAAATGTTCACCATGGATATTTTCAGTTAAAGACTATTTCCACAAAGACTGCTTCTACAGATCTTAGTTAAACCTGTCCTTGATCCAGTTGCACACCATAAAGCTGGTTTCTTTATCTGCATGTAATGACTCCATCTCTTTTAAAGCTGTAGGCAATAACCCTGTCTTTTTGTCCAACCACATATAATACACACTCTGAACTTCCAAAGTTGCTTAGATTTACTCATCAATATGCCTCTTCTGTTTCCAGCTCTCTGTCTGTCTCTGTCTCTGTTACTCTCTCTCTGGGTCTCTCTGTTTATGTGTCTGTCTCTGTCTCTGTTTCTCTCTCTCTGTCTCTGTGTGCGTGTGTGTGTGTGTGTGTGTGTGTGTGTGTGAAATTTCATCATTCCTTCGGTGTCCCCAGTCGAGTCAAAGTCCCTAGAGCCATGCTGTATATCTGTCACAACTTAGAATAATCCAGAAAGACATTTTTAATGAAGGATGACCTAGGCCAAGTTGGCCTGGCCTGTGAACATTTCTGTTAGGTTTATTTTCTTCTCAATTTGGGGGGAGAAGATTAAAAGTCAAACCATGATTATACATAGTATCACTTTATGGCTGCCTCCTGAGTTGTGTAAGAGTAGAGATGACAGCTGAACAGTAAGCATAGATGCTTTTATTCTCTCTCTGCTTTGCTATGATTAGAAACTTTGAGCTCCTTTATTCATTCCCTACAGTAGTGGACTGTAACCTGGTATTGCAAGTAAAATAAATACTTTCTTTATTTAAAAAAAAATAATTGTCTGGAATGCCATGCAGAAATATAAGAAGGTTCCCTGTTATAATGGAAAGAGAACATAGCCATCTACCTCTTTATTCTTTTCTTTCTCAGGATTTTTCTGCACTACTTTCTTTCTTTTCCAAAGCTCATATTATCTTGAATCTTCTAGGTTCAATTATACTGGTCCTTCCTCTTTCTGAGATCCAAGGCTTCAGGGCTTATAGGAAATGACTTAGTATTAAATTTCTGCAAACAGGTTTACATAATCACTTTATTTATAATCCATTTTTAACAATAAGTCTTCAATGACAACAATGAGTCAAAGAAATACATAAGAAGTATATTATTTAATCTATCTTCCATGCCAAAATATCAAGTAAGTGACATAAATACATAACCACTTTCAACATTTGTCTCCTTATGTGCTTCCTCTTCTTCTCCTTCCTTCTTCTTTCTCCTCCACCACTTTGCCTGTTCTATTTCTTCTTGCTATTCAGTGTGGTATAACAGTTTGGTCTTTAGAACTAGTCATTACTTGGAGTAATATTAAGAGTTTCATAAATATATAATATTCTTTCCGTATTTTACATGTACTACTTGTTCCTTTTCTCTAAGTCTGATGCAAGCCTGTAACCATGTTACTGAAAAAAAACAAAAGGAAAGTTATAGATTGTCATACTTACATATGGCTTCTGGAATATTCCATCTAATTAGCAGTCAGTCTATAGATGTTATGTATTATCTGTTATTTTCCCACATTGATATCTTTCCAAAGATAAAGAACAAATTCACTACAGCAGCTCAAACTGCATCTTGTTTATAGATTCCATTTTTACCACTAAAATTTCCTCACATTTGAAACTTCTCTTCACATTGTTTGCCGTACTTTCCTGAAATATTCCCTTTACATACATCTACTTGAAGCAGAGAATATCCAGTCCTTGCAAAGAAAGTCCCTGTTATCACAAAAGAAATTTACAAAAAGAAAAAAATCAACCAACACTTAACTTGAGAAGAAGTTTGATGAGCTGGAGACAGTGTACCAAGAAAGCATTGACCTTCAGTTCCACATGACCTTGTATGATGTTTTAAACAGAGTCTTATTTTTACAAATGAAGCTGAAATATCTTACTGTTTCAAATCTGTTAACAAAATAAACACTGGTAGACTGGACTTGGTTAAGCAACTTCAAGCTAAGATTTGTATCAACTGTATGCCTTTGCTGTATGACCTTGATAGTCTTGACTGTCATTGAATAACTAGTAGCTATTCCTCACAGTTTTACTAAATTTGTCATCTTTTTACTCAGAGAAAGTACATGAACAGTCTCGAACTGAAAATAAACTAATCCCCTGCTACTCATTAATAGAGAACATGTGTTTCAGCATGAACTCTAGATAGAGATACTACGGTTCACTAGGTACAGCTTCTTATTTCACACCTGTGGATCTCATGGAGCATAATTATTGATAGTGACCACTTTCATACTAAGGGGATGTAGCTCAGTGACATATGTTTAGCAAGAATTATATAGGTTTGATATAAGTAAAATATAAATTGAAAATAGTAAGTAAAAATAATTTATGTGGCCACATTAGTACTGGGTAACACCTGTCTTAGCTATTGACATACAAGAATTACAAAGATGTGGTAGTGTGCTTGTGTACATAACAGTAAGGTGCTATGTGAAATAACTTAGCCAGTCTCAGGACAGAGAGCTTACTTCAAAGTTGGAAATATTTCAATAATTAAAAGTTGTTTTAATCTTCAAAGATCTAATTTTACTGAGACAAAGTTTGAGATAAATAAGTTCTTGTGACATGAATACTTTTGGAAGTGATGGCGTAATATTGCCTGAAATGCTTTAAGGTCAAGACTGCCTATGTTCTCAGCTGAATCTGTGTTAGGAAACCAGAGACTAAGCATTATCCTATATATAACTACACTGAAGGTGCAATTTAGTGACACATCTCTTAGGAGAAATAGAAAACTTAGCACATGATTAATACTTACGGGGACATGACTAACTGGCATAAAGGAATCAGAGAACAACCCATGGTTTGATTTAATTAAGTGTTAACTTTCCTCGTGAGGATAAAGATATTCAGAAGACATCTTGTGGGCTAGTGTATTCAGGCAAGAAAAGGCCTTAGAGAACTTGACTCATGAGCAACAGACAGGTGGAGAATAATCTACAACGATCATATGTATATAAAATGCGGATATGCAGATGGGATTGAAAGTAAGAAAAGAAAAGGGAAAATGATAAAATTATATTATAATTTTCAATATAAATCTTTTAAAAGAGGAAAAAAGACAAAGGTGACATTTTGTCTATTTAATATGTATTATATAGAGAGATGTGAATATATAATATATACAAATGAATATGTGTGTATATATGTGTATGTATGTATATATGAATGTATTTATATCGCACCGACAAGTATAATTGTATCTGGTTAATAAAACATTAGACTCGATAATGAGATGCCTTTAATATTTAGATTTGTTTAATACATATATATACATAGCTTTACAGAAGTAATTACAGTAATTCAATTTGTTTGCATGTTCAGTCATTTCTCCTTTTTCAGTTTTGGATTCTCCTCTCATGTCTTTTCCTCTGCAAGCATATTTGTATACCCATATATGTTAACTAGTTTGCAACTACATACATGCTCTTCTCATTTGAATAATTGGATGATATGGTATAATAAATATGAAATAATTCACTTCATATAGGCGAGTGAATATTTTCAATGTTTTGTAACCACAATCAATGATGTAACAGACACCCTGGCATATTAGTCATTATTTGTTGGCTATTTTCTTTGTATAAAATAATCTTCCAGGACATTCTTGGTTAAAGCAGACACTTTCAGTTCAGTTCCAATAAAGGCATAAGGGATACTTCCCTTAATATCTATGAAACAATAAATACCGTGGCTCCTTTCTACTCTGTTACTAATTAGAATTTTCAAAAAACAACTTTTATTTTACTGTATGCTTTTATAACTAATAGGGACATGTTTTATCTATTTAAAATCATTTTCTTTGGGTAGATTAGAGTCTGAGAATGTAATTTATAAACATTCTATGTGTTTTGTTTTAATTATGACTGATTTTCTTTCCTTTCTTATTGTTCTTTTCTTTTCTATAAAGGAAACAAAATGGGAAATACTCAAAGCGTTATGAAAGATAGGATTTGTTATATACGTAAGGATTTACCCAGTTGTGAGATTAGTGGAAGAAAAGGTTCGCAAAGGGAAAGCTGGAAGCTCAGAGAAAGGTCACATGAAGCCCTTGTGAAACTCAGGCATATAAGAGCTTGTCAGAGATCAGAGGTGGAGTCCTGGAAGAGCAGTGGCAGAGCAGTCAACAGAAAGGATGTGGCTTCTTCCTGGTGGGCTGCAGATTCAGAAGGAATAGGAGCTGGACAAGTCAGAGAAGAAAAGGAAAAGAGAGAGTCTGTCTGCAGCCCTGTCATTCATTACCTCTAAGCATGATGACCTCTGCACTGTGGAGGCTTCTGTGTCCCTTCTGCCTTCCAAAGCTTTTACTAATTTCTCATTCTTCTCCAACTTAAACCCATACAAGGAAGGATGTTCTTGAAAACACAGTTGGCTACAGGTGGCACTCTAGTTACTCTCCAGCTCACTGCTAACATTGTGGCCAGTAAGTTATTAAATAAGAAAGAAAGTATGTAGAATGTATAGAGTAATGTGCACAGACCAGTAGTCACTGACTACATCAGGAGTAGTTACAGATCACATGCATCATAGTTCAATGTCATATGAAGCAATCTGTCACTTTGAGTGTTTACTTTTTTGTATTATTTTAATGTTTAGAGGGCTATTGTCCCTCATTATCTTTGCTATTATTGCCATTTGATTACCTAGTATGTTGGTTTTTTATATTGAATGTTTCATGGGACTTGGTACTTAAAACATATGATGTAATGTTATATCTCACTGGTGAATTACATCTGCTTCTCCTTAACATTTTACAATGCACAATATTCCTAGTCTATGGGAAGCAACCAGAATAGTCAACAATAAGTCACACAACAGTCCAAGGTTAGTTATTAGGAGCTATGCTCGTCTTATGGCATAGATAAATAAAAGTCCTCTGTGGCCAGAAACAGAAGACTAAATATATTATTATCATTTTTGCAATGTTATATTTGTGGCTTCTATGACCAGCAAGGTCAAATAGCTACTGCTCATAAGTAAGGTAGCCAATCTTTGGTAACCAGGTCCTTAACTTCTCCAATGGGGGGTTGGACAAGTCATCTGGCCTGTATTAGTATTCGCAGAGCTACCCAAACACCAGTGATAAACAAAGAGATATATATTCTGGTCCCAAGCTCTGTCCTTAAGCTGGCTGCTTGCCCCTCTATTTCAGCTTTATTGTTTCTCTAATGATGAGGAAAGCTGCATTGACAACCTGTGTTTTGGCAGTTAATTTTATTGTTGAATAAGTTTGGAAGATGGTGTCAGAGCTACATCAGTCATTGGATTTAGAATCTGAAAATTTTCAATATTTGAATCAAGATTATCAGAAAGTTTTATGAATCCCCTATTATCTGCCTTGAGATTTCATAAAACCTTGTAGTTTTTAGGGTACTGGATCTTCTCAGCCCCTTCTTTACAGAAGGCAGTGACACAGAAGCTTGTTTCAGCCAGAAAGGGGCATGGATAGGGAGGAAAGGATACCACGGTGGGGTGTGGACCTCTTTTATGTAGAAAGGGTTTATGTCCTGTGGGCTCAGTGCCAGTGTTGTAGGCCAACACTGATAATAGAGCTGAGTCACTTTTACATAACTGGAAAAGCTTAGCAATGTCCTACAGAGAGTTTAGAGAGCCTGCACACAGAAGATGTCTGACCATTGCCCAGCAGTAGAACAGAAACTATCTAATGGTTGAATTATAGCATGATTGGTATTTCTGCCAGAAGGCCAGGTTTCCTCAATTTTCAATTTGCATTAGACCAAACTGTGCTTCAGGAAACTACCTAGTTTTTTCCTGCAAGGTTTGAGAATCAAATCATCCGCAGAATCCCAAGAAGCACTCAAGCTGAGGGTTGTGAAGATTCTGAGATCCATTTGAAAAGAGAAGGCAAAGGTGTCTCTTTAAGAGAATGTGTATTATACCACATTATGCAAAGGAGAGAAAATTAAAAATTTGGTTCTTAAGTATTTCCATTCTTGTGTGTTTAATGTAACATGCCTTATTTCTGTATGATGTAAATAGAGATTCAGTTCATATAATTTAGCTGGGCTCATGGTTTATGGCTTGTTAAACAATAAACACGTACAAAAGAGAGGAGGAGCATCGTTTTCAGTTCTTGCACTTTTGTTCCTTGAATCATATCATCCCCAGGCCTTTAGAATTACTCTTATCATGACTCTTGACACTCATAGTTACCAACTGAGCCAACAGAAGATAGATGTTCCTCACCTGAGGCCATCTTGGAATCCTTCTTGCCAGTCTTCTCATCTTCTCTAAATCTCCTGAAAATACTATGGACCCTGACTGCCCTGATCTTAAGTTCTGGCACTAATACCTTCTACCATCGTTAGCTGAGGTGGCTCTGAGATCTGTCGATTCCTGTATTCTATTTTCCGTTTTCTACTTTTTTCCCCATTATACTAACATGCCGTTCTTTTTTCTGAGTAATGAAGTTTTCTTTCCCTTATTAAAACACTTATCACACCATCTCTAAGTACCCTCCTTCACAGACCTTCGACAATTATGCTTTATCTTTCTGTAGAATGCTTACATCTTCTTATCATTGTTCCTGTCATTGCAATTCACTCTCGATAAGCCTATCCATACTAAGAGGAAAAGGCTTTATCATACTATGTCCCTTCATTACCAGAGGAAAACATCTGAAGTGTAAATAAAATATCCAATAAAAATAATAAAAAAAAGAAAAAAAAGAAGTGATCCTTAAGGCATATTCTTAGAGTAGATGTGGTCTTGTTGGAGGATGTGTGTCACTGAGGGTGGGCTCTGAGGCTTCACATGTCAGAGCCAGGCCTACCTGCTTTCTATCTTCTTGCTACCTGATATTCTGGCTGTAGAACTCTCTCTCAGCTACTTCTCTAGCATGATGTTTGCCTATGTTTTTGCATACACCCTGCTGTGATAATAAGGTACTAAACCTCTGAAACTGTAAGCAAGCCTCAATTACCACCTAAATATGGGAAAATTTTTATGAAAACAAATATATTTCTGCTAGCTTGTCATGGTATAGCCTATTAAGGACTGTTGCCTATCTGTTAGTGGAGAAGGCTAAAGGAAGCCTACCTGTTTATCTGCAGGATAAAGATGATGAAAGAACATCAGCAGAACATATTTCTCATTCACTTACCCACAGGAGAATGTCTTTCTTCAAAAATTCCTTTTAAAAAACTACAGAAACTATGTTCTATTCTAATTGTCCCTGAGATAACTAACTGACACACCCAGTTTTGAAACTGTGACTTGCTGGCTCCTGAACAACATCCTAACAATTCACATTGCCAGAGAAAACACCAGTCTCTTTACCAGCCTCCAGTAAACAAAGCAAACCTTGCAAACTAACTTAAAACTTATATTGTATAAGCTTAAAATCAAGGATAGCATTGAAGGATGTTATCATCATTTGAAAATATTTATTTGGCAATTATTAAGGTCCTGAACCAACCCATCCCCTAAGTGGGATAGAGGTGCACTGGTAACAGTAATGGCTCTGGGGCCTAATAGGGCCACACATGGCCAAACATCCACCAGGTCTCCATCTTTCCTTCCTTTCCTGTCCAACCCTGGTATCCTCTTATCTCTTGCAGAGTATCACCAGTACCACAGTAAAACTATATCACAAGGTGACCAAAGGCAGCTGCTCTCCACCAAACTCTCAGCTTTCAATATGACACTCCCTATGATGTTCAGCAATCTCCCCAAATCTCATTGCTCTCCCCATCAAGTGGCCACAGCATAAGTATCTCCACCAAATGCAAAGTTCTTGTCATGCCCTGAAGCGTATGGCATGGCAGCCAGTAGCACAAAAGGAAGACTATCCGAAGAGAGAAGGAATACATTTAGACAGGATCCTTGGTAAAATGTCATTTGAGGGACAGAATGAATATAGATGAGAGTACAGAAAGAAGATTTCCACTGATAACCTAACTGGAAGTAGAGTAGCAGATGCAATTAAAAAGCCTTCCTGTAGCAGCTGGTGGTACCCTAGCCAGAAACCTTCAATTACTTAAGGACCTCACCTCAGCTCCTCTGACAGATAGACTGCTGGAAAAAGGAAACTGAAGAGAAATAGAACCTTTCTTCCTAGAAGCAAGGTGGTGAGGAATTGATCCTGCCTAGTGTATTGAGGATCTGCTGAGTCATGTTTATTTAGCTGGATTCTTAAGCATATCCATCATATTACAGAAGAGTTGTCAAAAGACTGTGGTGGTCTTTGAAAACTGTTTTGGTTTTCCCACCTAACCTCACCTAAAGGCTCTGCATGTCAAAAGCTATGGGATCCTTTTGCAGCCACCACAGCTGAGAATTTTGTTTTTTGGTGAGCCCTATACCCTCTGAGCTTCAGTTTCTCCACTTATCAGGGACACCCACATTGGGTGAAAGCAGGAATAGGGCAGGGATTTTTTATTGAGGGTCATTTTTATCCAAGTCATTTGGTGCTTTTGGAGCTTTGAGGACTCATGTGCCAGCTATTCTTAAAGTAATTGCAAAGATTTAATGTTTCATTATGTTTAAATCTTGCAAAAACTAAAATTTCCTTGTTGAATTTGGAACATTAAGTTCAGTGCTTGTTAAATGTAATAAAAATAATATATGTATTTACCTCCTCTTATAGAAATCATAGCCAGAAAGGAAATATATTTGATATACAGTAGGATTTGCTAATTATTTTTCATTAAACCTAAGTCACCTAAGTTATTTAGCTAAAATTCACACCTTGATTTTAGGTATTTAAGTGATTTCAAATAGCCAATACTCACTTTTGTAAGTTAAGGTCTTCAATGACCACTTTACTGTGTGATGTTGTTTTTGACGCTTTTTATGTCACAGCACAATATTGAATGTAGATCTCACTGGAGTTTGGATTGTCACAAGGTTCCATTAATAGAGTTGTATTATTGAGAGATGTGTCCTTTTACTACCTCTACTAGTATTCTATAAACGTGAAAAAATAAGATGGGCAAAGTAGCCACAAGTATTGCATCTTTGAAGCTAGTTGGTATGAAAATCATTTGAGGTCATCAGAACTATTAAATGGGAAGGAATAGAATCTGGACTATCAATCTATAGGTAAAATTATAGGTAAAATACCCAAGTACCAGGAAGCCATCTATCTGATCTTCTCACAGTTAGATGGTATGTTGGTAAACAATCAGAATCCTGAATCAGTGTCTTGCTTCCCCCATTACAATATGGAGGTCAAGGAATGGTTAACCAAGTGTCTTAGTTAATTGTCTATTGTTGTAAAAACACCATGACCAAGATAATGTATACAAAAAGATTATTGGAGGGTGTACAATTCAGAAAAATAGAGTTCATGAATGTCAGGATAAGGTACATTGCAGAAGACAGTCAGGCATAGTACTGGAGAAGTAGCCGAGAGTTTACATCTTCAAAAATATTGACTATATAAATTATTCTTCAAAAATATACTATTTTAAAAGTTTGAGGCTTCAAATGATTACCCTAGAACAAAGGCAGCCCAGGATATCTTACTCTGTTACTTGTAGAAAGTAAGACCAAAATAGCAGTAACCAAAAAATGAGCCATTTATTTCATGTTACCTTCAGGAAGACTTAGCTATATTTTACAATTACTTCAGATAGTATGACAGATACTTATACCTTGTGTAAAAATAATGTATCAAGAATGTTTTCTTAGTAAATAATTATTCTTACACATAGCATTTTAAGAGATAGATTAGTATTATACTGTTACTCTTATGACTGGCTGGTCATATTTAGATAGAGATCACAATAAGTGATTCCTTTTTCAGAGATCAATCATATATTATGTCTGAAAAGTAAAAGTTTATATGTGAAAGCTACTTTCTATTTTTTCATCTTAGACGCTGTCAGCTTTTTAAAATATTTTGATCATGTTTTTCTTTCTCCCATCATCCCTCAGATTCTCCCCACCTCCTTCCCTACCTGATTTTATGTCCCCCTACCCCTCCATTGTCAGAAAACTCTCAAAACACAAGAAGACTTATAGTGCCAAAAAAAACTATAAAGAAAGAAAACAGTAAAAATACGAAGTTTGTTTTATGTTGTCCAACTACTCCTTAGATGCTGGTCTTGTTCCTATTTCTACCTTCTTAGACAACTGTAAAATAGTTTTGAACCAGTCAGGCAGAGACAAAACTATTAGACAAAACTAGTATTATAAAAATATACTACATACAAACATCAGCTATCCCTCAGTGAGCATAGCCAAGTCCTAATTTTGATCAAAGCATGGAAACCAACTAAACTGTGGTAGAGTTGTTGCTATGATCACCTTATAAATTTAAAAAAACTGATGAAGATACACAATCATAGCGAATGAATTCACATTTACTACAGCACTAGCTTTTAAAACATAACCGTAACAAAAGGGAATGAGATTGTCTAACTGGCAGAAACAACATAGTAGAACCATGCAAAGTCTTAGATAGTCTACAAATCTCAAAGGACAATTGTAAACTAGGCCTATATTTAAATGTTTGTTGTTAAAAGTCTTTTGACAAATTAACAATTTTTGAAGATCAGAGGAAAACCATGAATTCATCTAGCATTTACAACCAAGTTACATGTTATTACTTTTATTAGACAGAGTTGCTTAAAAAACAAGACAATGTAAAATATACCTTAAATGATTGATTCTGAAGTGGAGAATAAAGCTCATGTTTGTTCAGAACTTATATATAAAATCTGATATATACGACTCATTGTAGGAACATGACAAAAATACAATGAAATAATAATATTGATAAGAATAATACACTTTCACTGTGACGAGTATTGATGAAGGAAAATTTCAAGCAGGAAATGATATTCTGTGGTACCTTAAAGGATGAATAAGAATTGAAAAAAGAAAATAAAAAGCTTAAATAATATTATCCTAACTGGAAGAAATAGAGCAGCAAACACAGAGAGATCTGTAAAGAAGAAAGCCATTATCATGACATACCTTTAGAAATAGCCTAAGAGAAAGAGCCATAAGCACAGATGAGTCTCCTTGAATGGTTAATGAATAGGCACAAACTCAAATATAATTTCATTTTATTCATTTAAATGAAATTTATTCACACAATTTTATAAAAGTAGAGTTTATCTGTATGTAGCTACAGTTCTTTGAAGATATGCAAAACTTATTCTACCATCCTATATTTGAGGTTATAGATAAAGTGAGTGTTGACAGACTAAAAAGGGTATTAATTCTGTAGGCATCTTTAAAAAAAATCAAGCAGGAACATGAAATACAAGCTTTCGTATAATAAATTATCACATGCTTTTTTCTAATTCTCTATATTTTCTTTGTTATTTTCTCAAACAATAATTTGTGTTCTCAAAACTGCTGGGTAAAGATTAAACCTCATGAGGCTAAACTCAGACACGGATGAGGCTATTGATTTTCCTTCACTACGTTTTCTTGGTCACATCTGTTAGCCTTGTCACTTCTGAACGATGCATTAGGCACAAGTCTGGGTGTCAGCAGAGCCAGCCTGATTTATTCCAATGTAATAAAGTGCCTAAATCCAGAACAATATAGGCTTTGGAAGAAGTGACTGTTCAATTACACTTTACTCTTTCTGTTATACCTGTAAAGTTTTTTTCAAAGGTTTGAATTGTGTTTCTAATAAAATATAGAGGATGGAGGGAAATGAGAAGAACATTTGATTGGTACTCTCTGTCTCTCTGTCTCTCTGTCTCTCTGTCTCAGTCTCTGTCTCTGTCTCTCTGTCTCACTCTCTCTGTCTCTGTCTCTGTGTCTCTGTCTCTGTGTCTTTGTCTCACTCTCCCTGTCTCTGTCTCTGTCTCTGTGTCTCTGTCTCTCTGCCTCAGTCTCTGTCTCTCTTTCTCTCTGTCTCTCTGCCTCTCTGTCTCTCTCTCCATATATATATATATATATATATGTGTGTGTGTGTGTGTGTGTGTGTGTGTATATATATGTATATGTATACTCATTATATAATATATTTTGATAGATTACATTTGTCTTTGCTTAAAGAAAGCAGTAACTACTAGTGTCATTAGATAAATACATTCCTGAAGTGATTTTATGGTTTAAAAAATTATTTCTTTTTACTTTTACAAGTATCCATAAAGCCTATGCAAAAGAAACTACATTGGTTGATCTACAAAGAAAGAGATAGTTTACTAATCCATACTCATTTTGCCTTCAGAGACACCATCTTTCTCTTTTAGTATCTCCTGGGGAGAGAATTCTCTTTTTATTTCCTGATGTCTGTGGATGAATGCTTTACTAAGTTCCTTTGTGGCTTTATTCACCCATTAGTACCGTAAATAATTTGAATCTATAAGGGAAACACTGCAGAGGTAGATTCTATTTCTGTGACTCTTTAGGCAATGAGAATCAGAAGACAACTTTAATCTTAATTAGAGAAGTGATTCAAGACCCAAACAGTCAGTCAGATTTCTCTTCATTCCCCTGATGGAGCATAGGATAGAAAGATCGAATACCCTATATCTATTGCAGTGTTGCAACATTCAAAGAAATGAACTCCCGCTAGTTATGTAAAGAATGAAATCCTTGACATTCTGGGAGGTGAAAAGTGGCGAAGGGGCTGATAGATTACTGAATGACAGAAACAAGTGGAACATTTCCAAAAGCATGAGCTGGAGTAACAGATCCTTGGGTCATTGAATTTTAAGTACTGGAATTTAATCAAGATAAACAAATGAAGTTTCAGGGAGGGCCAAGATGTATGCATGATTTATGAATATTATTGGTATAAACATAAAAAAGGGATATATTTAAAATGTATGTCCAAATCACAATTTGCTGAAGTAATTACTCTGGAAATTTGAACCTGTTTCTTTAATTATTTTTATATATTTTTAAACATATTGAAAATCTTACTGTACATCAAACTAATCATTACATTTTCTTGAAATATGTTTTTTTAAAAAGCATTTTTCTTAAAGCATTAAAATTTGATGAGTGTTTTGAAATCAAGTAGCAAGAAAAAAGCAATCTAACACAGTTTAGTGTTCCTATTGAGGCGACGTAGTGCACACTGCTAAATGTTTTACAATGTAGTTGACAGTCTAAAAATACTTCACTAGATCAAAGGAATATTTCTTTTAAATAAGGTCCCTGCTCTGGGTTTCAACTCCTCTTTGTTCACTCTTTACTCCTGGTAAATACACACACACACACACACACAGAGGCACACGCAGGCACGCACACATGCACACTTTTGCTTCTCTTTGGCAATGTTTTTCCTATCAAGCAGATGGAGCTTAAAATTTCCCCAGCCCCTCACAAAGCTGTTTCTCTAGCAACCTTCCCTAAAAGACTGATTTCAAAACAAGCAGAAATGTTCTTTAAATCCCCTGCTAATCAATCTGGCAGTACAACTTCAAATAGTTTTGTTTGTTTGTTTGTTTGTTTGTTTTGTTTTGTTTTGCTTAAACAGAAAAGTATATATGAAGGTATGTTTAACCATAGCTGTAACACAGAGAATGGGGGATTGTTTTAAACTTGTTGCTTAAAAGTAATCACATCAATTTGCAAATTCTAGTTTAACTCTAGTTTAAATCGTTGTATCATTTATTTCTTCCTGCTGGCTGCTAGTCTGAATACTAGTTGAAGACAAATAGTGATTGTCAGGACAGGGTCTAGAATGTTAAAGTGCTATACCTATGCCTGGAAGTACCTTCTAGAAACAGGCTTTTAATTCCGTTCTATGAACCTCATGATAATTAATTCAATTAGATGCTTGCATCCATAAGTAATTCCTTGTTTTGGTAGTTTGAAACTATTAGCAGGAAATCAGACCTCTAATCAAACCACTGTGACAAGGATTTATTGGACATTATTTTCCTCCTATGAATTAGTTCTAAAATATGTTACCTGATTTTAATTTTACATATGAAGGTGGGACTGTCTTAGAATCTCTTTAGTTCAGTGGCATGTGAATGAACTATGAGATCAGTTTTACCATTGTTTTTCACTTAAGGTAATGTAAAACCAATCTTAAGATGGCCATTTGTTGCTTCCAGACTTGGTGTAATTGTCTTGAAAAGTAGCTGTAAAAAAATTCTTTCTGTTTACCTTCTTTTATTTCGAAGTTACAATATATTACATCATTTTCCCTTCCCTTTCTTTCTTCCAAAACCTCCCATACACCCTTGCTTCACTCTTCCAAATTCATGCCCTCTTTGAATATTGATTGTTTTGTATGCATATATGTCTGCATATACATATATATTTCTAATATAACCTGTTCAGTCTGTGTAGTTTTACTTGCATATAATTTTTTAGGGCTGTCTATTTCGGTTTGGATAACCAATTGTTTTCTTCCCTGGGGAAGACTGTTTCTCAGCATTTTTAAATTGCCAGTAGGGTTGAGTTCTCTTGAGATTCCTCTGTCCAGTTTGGCATGCCCACTGCTACTGTCCTTGTTCAACTCATGTTTGGCCAGCCATGTTCAATGAGAGTTTATGGGTGTAATTTCTGACATTACCAGGAGACAGACTCAGTCTCATAACGAACTCCATCATCCTCTGGATCTTAGAATCTTTCTTTCTCCTTTTCAGCCATGTTTCCTAAGCCATAGGTGTGAGAGTTGTTTTGTTTTATAAATCCTTTGGATTTGCACTCCTTTCAAAGATTTGTTTTTATTTATATTGTATGTATGGTATTTTGTCTGCCAATATCACTGTCCAATATCATTGCACAGTCTTTGATATTCTTTCTACTCAGGGTATATTGCAGTAAAGCCTGCTGTGTCTCTGACTTCCTCCTTCCTATTCTACTTCTTGTTTCAGATGACCTCACGTCCTGTCACTAATGAAATAAAAAGTGCCCAGAGAACTTACAGATTGAATCTATCTACTTTATAAGTCACCATTACAAATAAGAATTAACCGCGATTTTAAGTTCTGGGGTCTATATGCCTCTGAATAATGAGAATGCCTTTTCCTTTGATGCTGACTTTACTTACGTTTATCATCGTTGAATCATGCAGCAAGTATGGAGACAGAAAATTTAACAATAATTCAAACTATTTGAGGTTTTTAAAATTGTGAAATTTCATTATCATTTTAAAATCTGCTTTTGTTTGGACTTTCAGCTTATTCTAAATTAATTGGTCTCACACAATTTCAAACTTAGGAACCAACAGACCCTTTTGTTCCATGTCTGTTCAATAATACCTTATTTAACTTGTTCGGGGAGAAATTTGGGGGTTGTGATCAGGAAGCTATGAATATATTAAAAAAAGGGGGGTGTGGAGATTGCACTGGAAACCATTTTAGCTTGCTCTTACCCTCACTTAACAACTACACGTGGTCCTTCCGTGACTGTTTCCTCTGACTATTAGGTGTCTTCATTTCAAATACTGTTTCCATTTGTGTGATAATGGGACTTGTGTGTAGTTGTGAGCTTCAGTTTCTTTTATAATATAACATTATTTTTATGGCTTTTTAATATGATTATATTGAGCACCACTTGTGATATTTCTTCAGCACCTCTTAGGAGGAATTAAACCTTTCAGTATCACACAAAAAAAATTAAAATCGAAGTAGCTGAAGCAGAGAAGAACTTACATGTTGCATGCTAGACCTTACTGCTTATCTAAGACAGATCATGGATGTTGTGGCCTCCCCACATGTATATTTAAGAAGGAAAGATGAAAACAGCACTGCATCTGTTAGAATCCTCCTGTCAAGACAGGTGCCAGCTTCACCCTTCTTAATTTACAGACCAACTTCTAGGAAATTAATACTGGTGCCTGGGTGTGACAAGGAGGCTTAGAGCTTGAAATTGAGTGCATTAGCGATAGCTCTGAAGGAATGTTTGGATTTATGCCTTGTCCTTAAGAAATTTCTTTCTCTCCCACGTGCACCAAACCCCTCACAACACCCACCCTCACTGCAGCACTGAGAAACAGCCGGAATGTGGGGTTATTTCAGAAGTAGCCACTGAGGGGAGCCGGCCGCGGACTGCCCTCCCACGTTGCTATGACGATGAGACTGGCGGGCACACAGCCTTCAGAGCTAAATGCTGGCTAAAGCAGGTGTCAGATTGCGATGAGCTAGGTGGCTCTGGGAATACTCAGAGCCCCAGGAGTGTCTCTGGAAAGTCTGGCTACAATTCCTCCGCATCCGCCTCGGACAGCTCCTCAACTCCGCTGGAACACGCAGAGTGAAAATGGTCCACCACTCAGGCTCCATTCAGTCCTTTAAACAGCAAAAAGGTCAGTGAGAATTCTCTTTCTTCACTGCGGACACCACATCCTGCTCTGCATCTTCTTGCAGTTATGCAAAACCATCCTTTTCATCCGTGAATTGTGTTGAAGAGCTGGGGAACTCTGTAAAGTTAGGACCCCATTTTATAAATGTTTTGTCCTGGAACCGAGATGAGTATGCTATCCGGAGCCGCACAGCGCCCGGGAGGGAACAGAATCTGTCATGTCAGGACTTGTTTGTCTCTTAAGTCTCCCTCAGTGCATTGCAGTGAACTATTTAAGCAGAGAAAGTCCCTGCAGCACCCCTGGGTTTGAAGTGTAAGATTTTGGGTGATATTTGACTCAGTATGCGCTTCTAGTGCCCTGTAAGATTCACAAGAGCAAAATTTATTACTTGTGCTGAGCTTGAAAAATTGTATAATAAGTGCATTCGTGGAAAAATCCCAGCGGTTGACTGGTCCCAGATATAATTTCCTTGGAAAACTTTATCTTCTGATCCCACGTTTATTACAGGCTTCCGGTTTTTATGTATATTTGGTCTTTCTTCCTGGAACTTCCCAGATCATCGAATAGCTTATACAAAATTTTCACTAGTTGCATGACCATGGTCAAATCAAGATTTTTTTTGTATGAGTCTTTGTTCTGCTTTCTTATTTAAATGGCTTTTTATAAAGCACATATTTCTTTGACATAGATTCTGGGAATGTTATTGTCTTATGCAGTTATTCAACATCAATGACATTTACTGAAAGAATAATGGTAATTACGATGTATTTGTTACTTTAATCATTACAATATGTAATTTTCAAGTATTCCATTTTTTTTACTGAAATAAATATTTATTGAAATCTTACTTCTTATATTCTTTCTCCAAATGACTGTTTTAAGGTATATCTTTGGCTTTGTTTCTAAACAAAAGCTTTGGATACCTCCAGAATAACTTAGTGGGGATTTATTCTTGAGGCAGAATATTGTGCTGAAAGAACTTCCCACCAGGAACTGTAATCTGCATGAATCCTCTTTTGAATGTATGTTGGAATCCGGTACGAAGTGAGAGACGGTGGGAGTAGATGAATTTGGGCTCCTGTGCAGTTCTATTTAAGCTTAAAGTGTTCTAAGGAAAATTAACTACTTCAAGAAGTTTTATTTCCTTGCATCATTAAACAAATAAAAACATTCTGGGGGAAATAGAAAGATATGGAAAACTTGAAACTGTCTCATACTGCTATGTTTTATGCTTTGAGGGACCTGGAATCTTGAAATGTTCCCCAAAATATCTTACTATGTGAGGATACATACGTTGTACGTTAAAGAGCAAAAACCTGTCAACTTTGAGACTGGTTGTCATTGCTCAAAAGAGTGATAAACTTGTCCAAGTCATGTAATTTCATAGTGTCTCTTTTATGATGCATTTTGAGCCTTTTTGTTTATTAATTTCACTTTTTTGGCACACAAAAAAATCGTCATTAGTAAAAAGGTAAACATGAGGAAAAGGAAGGACAAAAAAGAAGCAAGATTAACTTTTAACTAAATGGTCCTAGTTTATTTTGTCTCTTAACATATCACTTCTTTTCATCCCCTTTTCTTCCTCCAATCCCACCAGGTTCTCTCCCATTCATCCCTCCCATGTCCCTTCCTACTCTCTGGTTGACGCTCTGTTTTACTTGTATATTATTGTTACAAACAGACACAAATTGAGTGCTTATGCATGATTATGTAGACACAACTTTTTGAATCTGATTGCGTTGTTTGCATGTATATGGTACCAAGGCTGACCACTCTGAGTTGAACAACCATTAAGGGGTTCATCCCTGGGAGAGGGTAATTTTCTGCCCGTCAGTCAGTTCCTTATAGTTCTTTCTCTAGGGTGGGACCTGCTAAGAAAAGATAATCCACAGTAAGGATCAGCTATTTTAATTTTTCAAATAGGAGCAAGCATGACTGACACCCTGGGTGTCTCCTGACCTGGGAGTGTTTTCCAGTGCTGGTTACCAGAACAATGCATCTTAAAGTGATGGAAATTCTGCACTGAAAGTTGGAGACTTGAGTTTTAGGTTTGCCTTTGTCACTAGATAAATACCTTTAGAAAAGTGTTTAATCTACTTTTTATATTGATTTATGAACAATATGGAGACTCCTGATTTCTGACCTTATGTCATCCTCTTACCTGTTAGTTAGCCTATATTAATTGTACCAACTGAGGGGCTTTGTCATATTTTTACACATGCATATAAAGTATTTGATCATGTTATCATCTTTATACACTTCACCCCTCTTTCCTTGCCCCTTCCTTGTTCTGGCGTGTTGTACTTACATTTTAGTTTCATACTTACCACCCCACCCTCAGCTTCCACATATGAGAGACAACACACAATGTTTGTTTTAGAGACACTGTTTTATTAAACCTCACTAACTGCAAACTATACACTCTTATAATCTTATCCATCCATAGGTGGGAGCATAGACTGATCCAATGGTTTGGTTATTGCAAATAATGCCAAATAAAACTGAGTATGCAGGTAACCCTACATTAAGCTGACTTTAATCCTTTTAGGTAAAAGTGGCTTGTTAAGATCATATGGAATAGAAATTTGGTTTGGGAAACATCCATACTGATTCCCACTGTGGTACTCCATTTCTCTTCTGTTGGACAGGACAGGTAGTTAGCAATGTGAAGGCAAAATTTTTTCCACTTTTTCTTGATTCAGATGAAAAAAGTCCTACTTTTGGGGAGAAATTACTTAATTTAGTAAATCAAGTGTACCATTTTTGTTTTGGGTTTATTTTATTTTATTTTATTTTATTTTATTATTGGTAAGTGAATTCAATATCCTTTAAAAGTTCTTACTGACAACTCTGAATTGAACAATCAACAAGCTGTATTTTTCCTGGGAAAGGCTAATGCTTTCTGTATCAAAGTCATTAGTTGCCTGTAGCTTCTTGTCTAAGAAACTCAGAAAATATAATCATCATACATTAAGACATAAATATTCCCTGATATTGGAGAAGTCCTTAATGATACATTTGTGACTATAATTCAATCACTGATAATGCTCATGCTATTTAGGGAAACCAGCATAGATGGGAGAATAGGTATCTACCTACTACCTACAAGAGAAAATGAATATCAGTTGTTAGTCCAGTGTCTCCATTACTTGGTCTACAGTTTTTTCTTTTTGTCCTGAACCTTAATCCCTTATTTACTAGTTACACCTTTAATATTATTAACTCTGTTAGTGTACGTATGAAGTGAAAATATCTAATATATAGAATTGTAATAGAAGTACCAACCTTTGAGATATGTTTAGTTGTGATTTAAAATTCAATAATAAATAAAAATACTCATTATTATCATTCCCAGGCTTATCTTAAAATTGACATATTAATAATAGAGGATGTCTTCAGAAAGGGAAATACACACACACACACACACACTTTTTTTTTTCTATTTGTGCTTCATTCACCTTTGCTTTAGGGAACTCTCTTATAGAAATGATTGGCTCCGGATATTGTAACAATTTTCCTAGATGATAGTATCAGTTACAATCACACACTTTGTCTAATTAATGCATCATCTCCGAGGAAGCCTTAAAAGTTATCATAAAAAATTGAGATGCAAAATTAAATTCATACATTTAAGATTGCAATTCAGCAAAATGACATTTATTCTAAACTCAATCCACATTTATGCAGCTCTTGTTTGCTTTGTGATAGTGTCATTAAGAACAATTTCATTCCTGAACATCTTACAAAAAAAAAGAAAGAAAGAAAGAAAGAAAGAAAGAAAGAAAGAAAGAAAGAAAGAAAAGAAAACAAAAGAGAAAGCAAAACAAAACAAAAAACCATTTTCTCTGAGAAGGTTGATAAATAGGAAACCTTAGAGACATATAGAATCTTTATGAGAATCTTTGGCAAGATTGCATTTCTGTAGGTAAATGTTAACATTGTGTTTCTTGATGTCATTTGTGTTTCTAAAAAATCAATATTGTGTGTATAAATTTTTGTTCTCTTTGAAACACTGAATTTTCTTATGAAAGTTTTAATAGGTTAAGATATTTTGAAAGCAAGAATACTACAACAATGAGGAATATAGGCAATGTCCTATTTGTGAAGTTCTGAGGATATATCATAGTGTTTGATTGCAGACAAGTAGGAGGGTACACTTGCTATAACTTTAGCACACCTTGGAGTAAACATGAGCTGGTAAATTAGAGCTGATTTCTGGATAAAGTCTAAATTTGCTCCCTAGACTGGTATGCTGTGATTCACCAAACTCATAAAGGATTCATATGTCATACAAGCTTGATGACAAAATAAAATAAGATAAAATAAAATAGAAAGGACAATGATAGTTCTGGTTTCTTATGCCTGTTTATTTACCAATATAGCTACCAAGATTTTCAGGGAGGTCATAGGATACATCAAACACAGGCTGTCACAGTCATCTTGGGCTTAATGATCAGTTAAAACTGTGAGGGTTTCATTAATCCCAAACAACATTTGGTTAGACATAAATATAGTATTTTTTTTTAACAATTCTCCAGGACCAAGCATTTTTGTACTCAGACTGCTTGATTGTAATGATCTTTATATGGAGAATTGCTGGCTGTAAATAACATCCATTCATTTTATTTTTCTCTAAATAATTTGTTACTGCAATTGCCCATCCGCAAGGCTCTCCCAAATTCAACTTTGTACTCAGTTTCTGTCTCATAGCACACCAAGGAAAGCTTCTGGAGAATAACACCTACTCTCCAAATATCTACTGTTTAAACTTCCTTTTCTCCTAAATAATATCTTTAGTGTCAAAATCTTCCTGTAGACTTTAGAAAACAAGAAAAATATCTGAAGATACAAATATGCTGACAGAAATCCATTCACCCTTGTACGCTAACTCCCCTAAGTATTTCCAGACTGTCCTTTTATTTATGACTAAAGAAAGAAAAAATTGTCTCTTGTAAAAAAAAAATCTAAGTTACCTGAAGCATAGGGAAAAGGTTGAAGTGAAAATCCTGGTATGACTGAATATGATTTCCAGTAAATACTTCAGTCTATACACCTGCATGTGTCTGAACTCTAGGAGTTTAGGCACTGCCATTGGCCTGGATCTGTGATATGTAAAATTTTAACATAGACTAGAATATAATTGATTGTGAGTTTTGTGTTTGTATATGAGATACCTTTCTATCACTGCTCTAAAGGTGATGGGGACAACTGTGTTCAGAACCAGTGTTCTAGCAATCAGTCTTACAAATGAATACAATGGTTACTCCATCTTATAGTGTGGGTGTCATGTCCCTGGGTTTGGTTTGATTTATAGTATTCTCTTCTGTAGTATTCATTATCAAATTAACAGACCTGGGTGCCATTTTAGGAACTCAGATATGATTTGCTAGAGTTCCTATGGTGCCCACACAGAATACTTAAAAGCCAGCATACCATTATTAATAAATAATACCACAGTAATAGTATTATGAACTATACTTAAATGTCTTTCCTTTGAAATAGAAAACAGATGTGTTCAACCAGAATGTCACCACCAAAGATAGTATTGTTCTTAAGGCTCCGGTCTATCACAATGTTTTTCTTTGTGTTTGTAAAAAATCATTCAGATAATTTTTATGAGAAATTATTAGCAAACAAGAGTCCCTAATTTCAGGATTAGAATTGAGTTATTCAAGGGGAAAATATTTATATAGATAACCAGATCTCCTTTGTAGTATATTAAATTTTATATTGTAAACATTCATTTTGCTTTTTATATTTCCTGTTGAATACTCCAGACCCTATCAGTAATGAGGAAATACCATTTTGGGGGTCAAAGTCGGTCAAGACTACTAAGGGATTAGTGTTAATAGCCTAGGAAGTGTCCTCTACCAGTTGTGCTGTCTATTGGGATAAATAAGATTCTTGACCATGTTGTTTCTTCTGGAGACACAGGGCGTGTTTCCCTGCCCACTGACTTTCTTTTCTCCAGATGAATACTTCTATGCTTTAGGCTTTGGGATGTCCCTGTTCCCTATGACCAAGAGGATAGGTATAACTTACCAGAATATAGCACCGTTGAAGGGGTTCTATTGTCACATCTGTCTTAACTGGCCCTGAAAGACTAATTCTGTCTGCTTTTTAGATATTCTTATCTGATTGGTTTAAGTCGTCAAGCTTTATTATTTGAACACCAGTTACCAGTCTCCTAGCTTTAATGATCTTGTAACACTTAAGTAGACATTACACAAATGTAATGTTTTAGGCCTTTCCTTTCAGATTTTCAGTACTGGGGATATGTTTCCTCTTCTGTAATATACCTTAAATCTAATCAGAAAGTAGTTGATTACCTCCATAATATTCATTCTTTATGCCACCATTTTTTACCCATGACTATAATTTTCCATGCTGGGCATTATTTTAGCTCACTAGATTCACAGCTGGATAAGACTATTGATGACACACATACCCTGCTAGAGGATGGCATACTACCACCATATGAAAGATAGTCAGTAGAGAAGAAGATTTCTGGTCAGTATCAAGTTGATTTCTCCGTATCATAGCTAATGGGAGCAAAATATATATATATATATATACATGGAAAACCAGAGGTCCCAATTACTCCAATTACTAGTTTACTGAATGTGTATAAGGTCAATCTGCCATACAAAACTCTATCTCTTTACTAAGCAATTATTGAAGCTCTCTGATCTCGTCTGAGACATTTCTTTGTATACTAGAGTTCGGTTAATGTAGAGACTCATAACTGATCAATGTGTAGAATATAAAAACAAGTGTCATGCTCAGCCACAAATGGGACATCTATATAACTTCCCCACCCTTGGCTTTAATGATCTGGAACAATAGTGGAGTAAGGAGAAGAAAAATTTTAGCAACCAGAGGTTGGGGAGAATTAACAGAAAAAAAATGTCTTCTGAATAGTAAAGGCCACTTATATTGGCGAGACAGAACAGTTGTAGATCTCTGCACCAGAGCTCCACAAAAGGATGCCAGCCAGCATTTCAGCATGAATCAGCCTTATTAATGATCTATTGGCACTTTATGGTTTCTGCGCGAAAATTAGTCAATTTCTTTAAGGCCAGCCACAGTCTAGTCTCTCATGAGTGTATGCGTAGCACAAACTGGAATCAGTGAGCTATTGTTTAAAAATGAGGCTATAGATTGAGGATATATATCTGGATCTAGAGGACTTGGGGAGAAGGGGGAGTAGGAGTGACTATGATCAAAATATGACATTTTCAGATATGAAATTCTCAAAAAGATAATATAAGTATATTACAAAATCAACATTAATATACAACTTCCCACATGGTTTAAAATTTGGCATCACTAAATTGTCCACTCCACTATAAAAGTGTTGGATCCAAATTGTACTCACAATATAACATAAATTGAGATATCCTGTCTGCTTGGACTTTTATAAAGATTCTTTTTCATTCCCTCCCCTCAGTGGTCTGAGAATTAGACAACACCAGGAATGATTAATGAAAACCAAATATATTTCTTTAAAATTCAGTGTGGTTTTAGATATTTACACACAAGTATGCTTGCTTGTAAGACTTATAACAAAAATAATATAAATGGATGTAATAATTTTAATGAGGTGGTCGACCCTAGAACCATGACATTGATAGCAAACTGTCAGAATTCATACACCATTGAGGTCGTTCTACAAGAATTTCTGCACCTAAGAATATGAAAAGACAATTCCCCTAGCTAGCTAAAGGACAGTGTTGCACCAACTAATCACAAGTCACATGCCCCTCCTCTCTCCCATCTGTTTTGAGGCATCTTTAGTTTTTATAGTAGTATGTTTTAAAGGTATCTCTTCTAGGTTTTAAAGAATTATAGAGAAATGATCCACTTGATGTGAAGTCTATAATAAAGCACTGTACATCATACTAATTTAGTTCATTTGAAATATAAAAGTTGTGTTCATCCCAGTAAAAGTCTATAGGGATAAATCTTATAATGATGACCATGTACAACACTATCTTGGAGGCAAGTGAAAGTAGAAAATGCAAGGGGAGCCTGATGGTGCGCTTTGGATAGCTAGGAAAAGAATCCTTTACTGTGAAAAACTGGGAGAGATATTATGGGCATCATCTCTTAAAACTTGATTTTCCACTAAAATGATTTTGTAAACTCTATCAGCAACTTCTGTTCTTTTACCTATATTCTTCTATTACCTTTATCCCATCAAATTAGCTTCACTATGAGATATTTCTTTACCTGTCCATTGTTGTTGGATCCTTCAATATGCACGTCTCCAATCTCTTCGTTTTTTAGTTTTTCTTACTTAAGTTACAATGCTTGTCTGATTTCAGAATTTTCTCTTACAAAGAACTCAATCCATTTCTATTTTCCTCAAACTTAGAGGTAACCGACTTAGCTGAGAAAATTTACCTCTTATGTCTTGAATGATTATTCAGTTTGGTAAGACTTGTGCTTCTCAGTCTAGATGCCCCAGTGGGTGGGAATTTGAGGGTGGGGAGGTGGGAGGAGCAGTAGGTAAGGCTACATCCACAGAGAAGCAGAAGGAGGAGTGAGGGGATAGTGGGTTCCTGGGTGGGTGGGGAGATGAGGTAAGGGGATAACATATGAAATGTAAATAAAACATCCAAAAAAAGAAAGAAAAAAAATAACAGATTTCAAATAATGCACCTACCTGACACCATCTGAAAATAGGGCTTAAGTTGGAAAAACATCCGAAACACTCTTGTCAGAATGTCATGTGGTATTCAAATGTACCTTACATCTTAGAAGAAAAGATTGAAGGATACCTATGTTCTAAGGTGAGGACAGGGTAATAAAAGGAATCTCAGTGGGATTTGTTTCCATTGTCCTGTACAGCAGAAGACATCTTCCAGAAAGTCCTTTTAAACTACCACAGTTCTTAATGACAATGAGGGCAACAGTCAGACCCAATTTCAAAGCACAAATAGACTAGATTCTGAACAATTGTCTAGAATCACACATTTCTTAAGGAAGTGTCAGAGTAAAATATCAGGAGCATGTAACAAAACTAACTCTACATGTTAACTCCAAAACTTAAGCCTTATAAAAATGGAATCTGAAAACAGCAATTGCTAGGGCCTCAGATCAAACCATTCTCACAAAGAAATGACAGTTTATTAGGTACAGCAATGGCTTCAGTGGACTCTCATTCTGACAGAGACACCCAGGAATGTGTGTGTGTGTGTGTGTGTGTGTGTGTGTATGTGTGTGTGTGTGTGTGTGTGAGAGAGAGAGAGAGAGAGAGAGAGAGAGGAGTGTGTATACATACCAAGGAGAAACTCCTCATATTCCCTTGAAGCAAATAGGAAAGCCTTGCATCAAAAGTCTACACCATATCACTAATCGTGCTACAAAACTCTGGCTTAAGCTGACCAGAACCTGAAGCCCTCCTAAAGAATCCAAGATTCCAATGTGAAACCTCAAACATACCATTGTCTTTCTACATTGGGCTGCCTCAACACACTGGTAAGAGGCTGAGATGGATCCAAGAAACCTAAATTTAGAGTATCCTAAGAGAGAAAGCCATAATACAGGGCCTTTAGTCAAGTACCATTGGAAAAACAAAGGTATACTGACAAGAATACACAGTACAGACCTCCACCCACAGGTCTAATTTGTGATCAGTCAAATACCAGTCATATCCTTCCCACAATATTGGAGAGTCACCCTAACCCGAAAGCCTCAATTGATTTATAATGTTGTGTCTGCCTCTCAAAAGAGGCAAAGTTATATAAAAGTGCTTTGAATCAAAACCAACATTTCCTTCCTTATTTAAAGGGTGGTGGAGAATTGATATAGTCCCCATTAGCAAGTAGTTGTTACCTGGTTGACCCAGTTCTGGTGTTTGTGTGATAGTAAAAAGTAGAAACAACTGGAAGGTTGTTCTTTTCTCTGCCTCTTTTTTGGGGGTATAGCTGATTCTGGAGATTCCTCATGACTTCTGGGTAACTCCCAGGTTAGTTCATCAAAATTAAATGATTAGTGGCTGGATTCTTTCTACCTTTGACTGAGGGTCTTGTCCACTCTTCCTCTAATAATGTTGTCAATTGTGGTACCAGCAGCATGTTTCCTATTCTTGGCAAGTCTTGAGGAATGGAGCCTTGTGGCAGATAGCTAATGCAAGAATGAATCCTTCTGCTACTGATGGAGTCTGGAAAGCTGGTATACATGGTTGGAGGAGCTTGGCACCGGACAGAAGGCTTCATGGAGTGAGAAGCTTTACAGGAAGAGTTCTTTTACTGTTATCATTGCCTGTTAGTGGGAGTTAGCATTGTGGCTTGAACCGTGTTCTACATGATTTAAGAGCCCGCATCACTATCTACCCAAAAGCCCACAAAAATCTAATTTTTATACATCTTTTGAATATCTGGGAAGCATCTGAGGTCTATCAATGTCCAAAATACCTCTCTATAGGTAATTCCCTTGGTCTACCTGTTTTTCTTATGAATAATAGTACTGTTTCAGGAAGAATTTTACTGTATTTGAGCTTAATCATGACCCCAGTGGACCATTGTCCTTTCTGGGGTGAGTCACTTTGTATCTAAAACAAAAGCATGTGGGACATTAACAGTCAAATTCCTTGCTCTTGCTATACTTCATCAGGAACTACAGAAGTGTGAAATTATATTCTAAACTTGGCAGTGCATTAGTACAATCAACCTTGCAGTCTCTTCAGCTATTTTCTTTCCTCCTAAATAACACTTCAGATAGAAACTACTTTAAATTGTAACATTGGTCCAACGGTTAGATACGTAGCAAGTCTGGACCCGCTGCAAGATACAGCAGAATATGATCTCCCATCATCACCACAGCTGAGATGTAGTCTGCCCAAGAACTGGAGCTCTTCTTTTTGGGTAAAAGTGGGTGGATATGGGAAATATACATCTGAAAATATTTTACAAATGTCATGTTTTGATTGTGCATATTGATCAGTTTCTAAAAAGTTACTAGGTTTACAAAAACTTATATAGAACTCATAGAAGTATGTATATTTTATGGTTGACTTTGAAGCAAACACTACTAACATAAATTTATTTGGGGTGGAGGTGGTGTGGTTAGGTATTAAATATATGCACAGATATAGATGAAAAGGGTCCATCCCTTCTTGGTATCTTGAACAATTTATTTCATCTCTATTTGTTTATTTATCTAAATCTATGTGATCTAAACTTCTTAACTTTCAAGATTCAAAAATCATCTGGAATTCAATGAAAATTGTTGAGTCTTTCAGTACATTAAATTTAAACTTCATGAAAAAGGCTAGGACTTTTTATTTTTAACAATCAATCATAAATGCTGACAAGCAAGATCATTTCAAAAAACAATATAGTAGGTTAAAATTTGAATTGTGTATAGCCATGCAAATAGTAACATTCTAAAATGATTTTCCAATGAGTTACTAATGAAAATTATTTATTTTATACCAAATTTTATAAAATCTAAATATGTTTAATCATATACATTAATTTCAGACCATGGAAATATAGCTGTACTATATTTACAATGTTAACAAAAATTCAACATTAGAACATACATCTAAGCATAGTGATCTGTCAAAATTTAATCATGGAAATATAAACAGATTCATAATAAGAAATGACATTGACGTAGTATTAAAGATACTGGCACTCAACTAGCAAATGGGATTGGAGCAAAGAATCACCTACCATAAGGTTAGACTAGAGGTGGGACTAAGCACTGTCTGGGAGAATCCTCCTGAATCCCTTTTGGTCTGGATCTGGCCTATGTTTCTATAACTCTGTTCTCATTTAAAGTGTTGAACTGAGAACACTATACTCTGTGGTACTTATTTAACCTTAAGAAGCCATTTTCCTATTTTCCTAACGTTTTGTTCTTACACATTTAAGTGAAGAGGTTTGTGGCTATATAAATTGTTGGTCAGAATTGAAAAGCTGTGCCCTTTCTTTCATTTTATTTTAATTCAGCTATGATTTTAATGTTTTTAATTTCCTCTTTCGCTTTTTGAAGTTCTCTCTCTTTTGATATTTATCTTTAATCAATTTTTAACACTTTAATAATTTTCTAAAGTCCAGACTTTATCCCCCTCCCAGTCCACCCTCTCCCCCACACCCAGTCCCACACCTACTCCCCCCACAAAGCCCCCTATCTCCAAGAGGATGCTCCCACTACCACCCCATCAGGCTTACCCACTCCCTGGGGACCCAAGTCTCTCAGGGGTTATGTGAATTTTCTTCTGTCTATTGTTTGGGTTTAAGTATCTGCATCTGACTCTTTTTGAATATTTTATTTATTTACATTTCAAATGTTATTCCTTTTCCCTGTTTCTCCTCTGGAACCCCCTATCCCTTCCTCCCTAGCCCTGTTTCTATGAGGGTGCTCCCACACCCACCCACCCATTCCCGCATACCCGCCCTGGCATTCCTCTTTCAACTTCTTGTTGGGCCTCTCAGAGGACAACTTTTGTCTGTAAGCATACCATACCATCGATAAGTGTCAGGTCTTAGAGCCTACATTTGAGCTGGATCCCAATTTGGACTTGTCACTTAATCTCTTTTCCCTCAATCTCTTCTCCTTTTTTGTCCCTGCAGTTCTTTTAGACAGGAATAATTCTGGGTTAGAGTTTTTGAGTGTGAGATGGCAACCCTTCCCCTTCAGTTAATGCTCTGTCTTTCCACTGGAGATGGACTCTACAAGTTCCCTCTCCCTACTGTAGGGCATTTCATCTAAGTCCTGAGAGTCCCTTACCTCCCAGGTCTCTCTCCCAGGTACATTCTAGAAGGTACTTCCCCTACCTCCTACCTCCTGAGGTTGCCTGTATCCATTCTTTCTGCTGGCCCTCAGGGCTTCATTCTTGCTCCCCCAACCCCAAACTCTTGATTTAGGGTGTTTTGTTTCTTGAGTTTTTTTCCCCATTATTTTACTGATACAGTTTCTTGAGTAGCTTCCTGAAAGTTTGTGGAGGAGTTAATTCTTTTTAAAATGTACAATAACATTTCTTTTTCCTCTTAAAAACAAATGTGTTTCATCATTTATCAGGTCTGCACAGATGAGGTCCTAGAGTTGAAATATGTCCCCGTCACTAAGCCAGACCAATCTCCAACTGATAGCCAGTAGCAAATGAAAATTTAGTTTCCTCCAAGAGAATCAAACTCGAAAAAAATAAGTACTATTAAGAATAGGCCACATGCCCAGCAGTAGTTGGCCACCACATAGCAAACAAATGCATGTGTGAAGGCTCCTTGTCTCGTAAGGATAGGTCAGGGCTTTTCCTTTCATTTATATTTTTTCCTTCTTAAATTTTTACCTTATTTTTAATTTTATTCTCTCCTTTTAACCTACAGGTCATATATATATATATATGTTCTCATATGTTATTTTTGTTTCATATTATTATATTTTATTCTACTAATATCCCAAATCCTGTTCCTTTTCTAATGAAAGGGTGGATCTAGATGGGAAGGGGAGGGGGAGGAACTGGGAGAAGTAGAGGGAGGGAAACAGCAATTACTATATACTATGTGAGAAAAGGATCTATTTTAAATAAGAAAACAAAAGGACATCAATTTGAGAGGAAGTGGGGGAGACACAGGGGTAGTTGGAGGATGGAATGAGAGGGATAGAAATAATATAAATGTATCGATCATTCATGTATGGATTTCTCAAAGTAAAATTTTTAAATAAAAATAAATGAATAGTAGAATCACTGCGAGAACAAAATGATTCTAAATGAAATGATTTCCTCTCAAAATGTTAACAGTATGATTTTATTGTTACTTTCCAGTTGACAAATTAGCTATTTTGTAATCTTAAACCCTTTCTACATTCTACTTTTGTTAACATTATTTTATTGTACTTTTATTTTTTCCAACTCATTTTAGTCCAACAATTTGGGTAGATGAATAAACAATAAATATGAGCTTGACAAGTCTGCTCTCATTATCTGGATGACCTGATGCCTTTTGACAGCATTCTTGAAGTAAGAATTTTTCTCTCAAAACTAGTAACATACTCAGAGATTGTCCTAAATTACTCTACAGATTCAAATTCACACCCAATTTTTAATTCTAGATCCATACTCAAAATATAAGAGTATTTTATAAACCTGTTTGCTAACAGCCAAAGATGGGCTCAGTTTCAAAACTAATTTACTCATGATCATTTCTTACAGCCTGGGGAATAACTATTGTTGGAAACAAGGCATGTATCGATTCTGTAGGACCATTTATCAAGAAGTTTCATGTTTGTTGAAGGAGTTAAAGACACCTGGGTGCTTTTGTAAGCATTTTATATAAGAAGAGAACTCTCAGAGAATATTAGAGGTATTTTTTATTTCAAGTATGTGATGACATTTTTTTCTGTTCCAGGCTTTTCCCCTACACTGTACCTGTGAACAAAATCAGAACTGCACTGAGTCAATTCTTTATTGTATTATTTATAATAAAACATCATTGTATTCAATACAGAAATGTGTTCTCACTGCATTGTGCAAAATGATTGATGGTGCAATTATAATGATTGTGAAACTGTTTATGAGTGCCAGCTGAAAAGACTAGAGGACATTTGCAGTTAATGTACTTTAGGTAATGGAGAAACACTGGTGATTCGCAAGCCTCTGGTGCCAGCTGCCAGTGTTCCTTGCTGCTCTGATGATTTGCAAGCTCATATTTTCACAATATTGTTCTAAGAACTTTGCATATGTCTGAGGCAGGAGACAGAGAAGACCTCACAAACTGTCAGTACACTGTCATTTTTATTTTTTTATTTTTAACATTCCAGGTGAGGATTTTATTTTATTTTATTTTATTTGTTTTGTTTTGTTTTTAGTGACAGCCACTCAATTTCTCTACAATTAATAAGTCCATGTATTTTAATATATTCTGGTAGGTTTTAAAAATTATTTTTTTTCAAAAATTTCTTTTTTGTCTTTTGCTTCAAAAATACACCTGAATGTAGCTTAAATGCTACTAATTTTTTAAACGTAATCTTGATCTGACACACAGATCCAATAGAGCTGTAAACTATTCTCTGAACTTGCTGTTTTGAGCTTATATCATGATGTTTACAGTTAGATGATTATCCAGTCTCAGCTTTTCTGTTCACCACTGTGGTCAAATCAGACTCACGTTCTCATGAAGATGCAGCAGAACATCTGAGTCCTTTCCAGTTCTTTCTTTTTGTCATGAAATTCTTAGGCAAGTGGATGGAACTAGAAAATATCATCATGAGTGAGGTAACTCAACCACAAAAGAACACACATGGTATGCACTCACTGATTAGTGGATATTAGCCCAAAAGCTCACAATATCCAAGATACAACTCACAGACCACATGAAGCTCATGAAGAAGGAAGACCAAAGTGTGGGTACTTCGGTCCTTCTTAGAAGGAATAACAAAATATTCACGGGAGCAAATATGGAGACAAAGCATGGGACAGAAACTGAAGGAGGGGCCTTCCAGAGACTGCTTGTCCTGGGTATGCATCCCAAGTGCAGTAACCAAAGGCAGACACTGATGTCGATGCCAGAAAGTTCATGCTGACAGGAGCCGCCTGATAAAGCTGTCTCCTTAGAGGTCTGCCAGAGCCTTGCATATACAGGGGCAGATGCTCACAGCTAACCATTGAACTGATCATGGGGTTTCTAATGAAGGAGTTAGATAGAAGACTGAAGGAGCTGAAGGGGTTTTTGACCCCATGGAGAGAGCAACAATACCAACTAACCAGGGGTCCCAGGGTCTAAACCACCATCCTGGGAGCACATAGGGAGGGACCCATGGCTACAGCCTTATATATAGTGGAAGGATGGCCATGTTGGGCATAGGTGAGAGGAAGTCCTTGGTCCCATGAAGGCTGGATGCCCCAGCATGGGGGAATTCGAGGGTGGGTAGGTGGGGGCACATCCTAATAGAAGCAGGAGGAGGGGGGATGGGATAGAGTTTTCTGGGTGGGGGTTAAGTAGGGAAAGGGGATAACATCTGAAGTGTAAATAAAATATCCAATTAAAAAAAGTAAAGAAAATGCAGCAGAAAGCTAGTCAGTCACTACCAACTTGAAAATCTGCATTTTATAGGAAACTAATAATGAACTCTATATGCCTACAGAGTCAAACATACAGTTTGAAGTCCTGTGTGTTTTATCTCTAATCTTCAGTAACTACATAAAATAGACATAATTTTCCATGAAAACTAAAGATTTGAAAGAACAGGTAACATGATTGATTTGGAAGATCAGATCACCTGATGATATTTCTATGCCTGACCTTGAATTCCCTCTTGTTTCATTGAACAGGCTAATTTATTATATAGTGACTGAAGTCAAAAGTTGTTGCTTCCTAAGCAGATGGCCTGTCAGCAATTACAAAATCATCCCAACAAGAGCTGTCCCCACTAGAGTATTTTTCCAATGATATAAATAAAGGAATATACATGTACCTTGTATATGCTCATAATATCCTCATAAATAATTTACCTCATAAATTAATTTGATATTTATAGGAAGAATAAAACCTTTCTAAGACAATAGAATATTTCAGAATATCCATTCTGTGCTTTAGAAAGTAGATCAAAAGTAAAATTATACATTTCCCAGAAAAAAAGAAGAGAAGAAAAACAGAGGTTGAGAAATTACCTTTTCATTTGATGCATTATGGTTGAAAACATCACAAAGAAGCCAGGATGTTGGTGTTCTCACGTTTAAACTAGCCCTCAGGAAGCTGAGGAAAGAGGATTCAAAGTCAAGACAGCTGAAGATATATACTGAGAATTGTCTGAAAATATAAAACAGATAAAAAGTAATCAATAAAAAGAAGAGGGGCATAGAAATAAGAAAAGAAAGAAAGGAAGAAAGGGAGGGAAGGGAAATGAAAGAAGAAAAGTAGAAAACAGTGTACAAGTTTTTCAATCATAGCACAGGTAATTTTGTCCCCATTCAAAAGATACAGAGTACATCCCATACCAGCAAATATGGTCTCATTTATTTATCTAATCCAAATGAGATGGGTTTAAATCTGAATCAATAGAATTCTTATAAGTAGTTGAAATTCATGTATATTCCTAGGTGAATACAATATGCTGAGGAAAGTAAAGAAATAAGGCAAAAATAAAATGGAGCACTTCAGACTGTTCAAATTCTAGAAGAGAACCTAGGTAATATTTCAAAATCAAGACTACCTAGAAACATTTCAAAGTCTATGAGGCTTGACTTTGGAGAAGAATCATTCTCCATCTCTAAACACCCATTAATTCTTCATGTGTATTAGGAGGCACCTGTGCGATTTCTCTCATCCATGTTGATGTTTCAACTGGAGTTTTCTTATGCAGGGCTTGTTTGGACTAGCTCTCATAGTATCTGAAGATGCTGTGTAAGTTGTCAAAGGAGAAAATTAATCAACAGTCTTACACAACTGTAAAATCTATAGACGACCAATAACCATCCCGTCAAGATATTCCCAATGCTACAATAATGGCAATTATACCAAAGGAGTAACCAATCATATAATTGGACTTAAGACATCACAACATGAGAAATTTCATTCTTGAATCTGTAAAAACCCAGCAATTTACCCCCAACTAGTGTTATAATGGACCCCAGAGAAGAACCTACTACTTTCATTTTTCTATGCCAATATAACTTCAAAATTCACTCTAAATGCAAATTATTAGACCTTCAGGCATATGCTTTTATCCACAGAAAAGTATAGCTGTCATCTCTCATCATATAACTTCTTTTTTCAGCAGATGAGATCCATTGCAGGACATTACAAACAGATTCTTATTTTCAGCAGTGTCTGATGTTTTTGTTAAGAATATCTAATGGAGTAAGTTCTTGACACAACTTTTTTGCCATATGGAGTTTTATTTTCTTTTTATCTACTGTAATGTGTCATGTAAAATGACAACATCCATTGTTACTTCAAAAGACATTGACATTGAGTATTCACTTGAGTACTGTGGTTTTCTAAATTGAAATGTGTGCATTCCTGAGTCATCTTGTGGGATTTCACTGTGGATACTCAATATTTTAATTAGTAAATACCAGCATGTTCCTTTCTTGAATACTGGTTTCCTAAAGACAAAATGAAATTACATGATTTTTTTCTATTCTCCCTCTATCTAATCAAGCTATTCTCTTGATGGTAAGGTTAAATCTCTACTTGAACAGAAGTTAAACTGTCCTGTTTAAAACTCCATTATGTGCCAGGAATCATTGAATATCTTCTACACAATATATTAACCTTTTTGTGTCCATCATAATGAAGACCAAGATCAATGACCCCAAGATATTTTTCCTTTGGAAGTCATTACACAACTTCATATATAGAGGGTTTATTTTCCATTTCACCAAAGATAAAATCTTCAAATAAATCTGAAGGGGCTTGCGCAGCCCCATGGGAAGAGCAACAATACCAACCAACCAGAGCTCTCAAGGTCTAAACTGCCAGCCTGGGAACACGCATGGTGGGACCCATGGCTCCAGCTGTATATTCAGTGGAGGATGACCTTGTCAGGCATTGGTGGGAGAGGAGGTCCTTGGTCCTGTGAAGGCAGGATTCCCCAGTGTGAGTGAATTTGAGTGTGGGGAAGGGGGAGTGGGTGGATGGGTGGGAACATACCTTCATAGGGATAGAGAATTCCCGTGGTGGGGAATGGGGAAAGGGGATAACACCTGAAACGGAAATAAGTAGAATATCAAAAAAATAAAATTTGTTTTACTCTATTTCAGCAATACTTTGTTGAACAAAAGCTTAATGTTCTCTCTCTCTCTCTCTTTCTCTCTCTCTCTCTCTCTCTCTCTCTCTCTCTCTCTCTCTCTCTCTCTCTCTCTCTCCCCCAGCGTGTGTGTGTGTGTGTGTGTGTGTGTGTGTGTGTGTGTGTGTAAATGTATCAGGCATTGTTTAAGTGCAACTGTGAACAAAAGAGAATTGCGATTTTTGTGGGCCTTGTTATTCTACTTGTTAGAGAGAAAGAACAAGATTAAAGAAATTATGCATTGCAGCAAATAATAATTAGTGACAGAGATAACAGAAAAGAAGATAAATGGGCTGTAGAATGTAATATGTCAATCAGTGATTTACATAGACTAGCCACTTTGACATCAAAATTGATACTTCATAAACTTTGCGTTTTCAAACCTGTGTTTCCACAAACACAAGAATGAAAAATATGTACTACAACACTGTTTCTCAATCTGTGGGTCAAAATTCCTTTGGGGCTAGAAGACCTTTACATAGGGGTTGCCTAAGACTATAGGAAAACACATATATTTGCACTATGATATATAACAGTAGCAAAATTAGTTATGAAGTAGCAATGAAAATAATTTTATGGTTGATTGTAATCATATAAGGCACTGTATTAAAGATTGAGAACTACTGTACTATAGATTTGTTTGAACAACACAAAATATCAAATATGGCATGAAATCAATTATAAATTATTTTATACTAGCTAGAATTTTCATTTTTATGTCTTCTACTGATCTCTCTATCTCTAGAGATTTATAAACACACATGTATTCATGCACTTATATAGACACATTTTTTTTGACAGAGCCACACAGATATAGGAAAATATTTGTGAGTCCCTGTTGGTGATATTGATCATCTACAGACAGATATTATACTGGGATATTTTTGTTTTGAGTTACAGAAATAACTTATTTGGTTTGAGTAAGAGTACACTGTAATTTAATTTAAAACATTTTTTTCACTTTTATATGAGTGTGGCAAAAATAATTTTAGGTATTGAATATTACTTTTATTAATAAGTATCAGGTGTTGTTGTTAGCATATATTTAATATTATAGATTTGCTTTTCTCCTCCACTGGGTTGCCTTATCTAGCCTTGATGGTGGGGGGGATGTGATTTGCACCCAGTCTGATTACATCTGGTTAGCCTGTGTTTGGTTGGCAACCCTGTGAACCCAGCTCCTTTCTAAGAAAAATGTAGGAGCATTAGATCTGGTGGTGTGGACTCGGAGAAGTCAGAGAAAGGAGGCTGCAACTGATAGTTATTGCATCAGAGAAGAATAAAATTAAACAGATTTGAAATAACTGTGGAAAGGAGTGGTAGTTTACAGTCCAGGTAGATCTTGGAAGTAAAGACTCACAGCAGGAATATGTGTGAAACTTTGAGGATCCATGCATTTTCAAGCCTTTTGACTATTTTATTGCTATTTTAAGGATTCTGGACATTAGGAAAGAATAGATAAAAGCATTAAAGATGAAGAACAGTAACAATTTTCCATTTTAATCATTCAGTGCCATGCTCTGGACAGTAATATTTTGGTTAATGAGAAATTGCATACATAATGGTGATCACTTGGGCTTAATTCTAGAATGGGGATTATCATTCTATCCTGAGTACATAGACTCTGGTGTTCCCAAGGTGATAAAATGACCTAAAAATAAATTTCTTGGCTGTTAGTCAATATATAAATACAATTTCATTATAGTGTCTCACAATTATAAATTATGCTGCAATTTAGTCATGATAAAAATGAATTTCTATTTTCTAAGTTTGTGTAAAAATGTTTGTTTTTTATTATTTTATTTATTCACATTTCAAATGTAGTCCCCTTTCCCTGTCTCCCCTCAATAACCCTCATACCATCCCCCCTCCACTTTTTCTCTAAGAGGGTGCTCCCCCACCCACTCCTGCATCACTCCACTAGCATCCCCCTTTGCTGTGGCAACAAGCCTCCACAAGACCAAGCTCCTCCTTCCATTGATGCTAGATAAGGCAATCCTTTACAACACAAGTATCAGGAGCAACTGACCCACCCATGTATACTCTTTGGTTCGTGGTTTAGTCCCTGAGGGTTCTGAATGATCCAGTTACTTTATATTGTTGTTCTTCATATGAGGTTGCAATACACTTCAGCTACTTCATTCCTTCCCCTAACTCTTTCATTAGGGTCCGTGGGCTCAGTCCAATGGTTGGCTGTGGGTATTTGCATATGTCTTAGTCAGGTGCTGGCAGAGCCTCACAATGGACAGCCATAACAGGCTTCTGTCTGCAAGCACTTCTTGGCATCAACAATAGAGTCGGGTTTGGTGTCTGCAGATGGGATGGATCCCAAGGTGGTGCTGTTTCTGGATAGCCTTTCCTCTAGTCTCTTCTATATTTTTTGTCCTTGCATTTTGTATCTCTATGAAAAATTTTTCATAGAGTTAGAATTTTGATGGGATTGCATTGAATCTGTAGATTGCATTTGTTAAGATGGCCAACCAGACCCCCCTGCCCCCAGTTCCCAGAGACTAAACCACCAACCAGAGAGTATACATGGAGGGACCCATGACTCCATCCACATATATAGTAGAGGATGGTCTGTAGGATATCGATGGGAGAAGAGGCCCTTGATCCTGTGAAGGCTCGATGTTCCAGTGTAGGGGAATTCCAGAGCAGGGAGGCAGGAGTGGGTAGAAGGGTGGGGGAACACCCTCATATAAGCAGGGAAGGGAGGATGGGATAGGGAGTTTCCAGAGAGGAAACCTGGAAAGGGGGTAGCATTTGAAATGTAAATAAATAAAATATCCAATTAAAAAAGGGAAAAAAGAAATAAAGTATAATATAGCATATTAAATAATGGGGAAAAAGGATGGCCAGGTTTACTATGTTATTTCTTCTGATCAATGAGCATGGGAGATCTTTCTATCTTATGAGGTCTTCTTAGATTTCTCTCCTCAGGGATTTGAAGTTCTTATTATACAGATCTTTCACTTGCTTGGTTAAAATTACACCAAAATAGTTTATATCATTTGTGACTATTGTTAAGGGTGTCATTTTCCTAATTTCTTTCTCAGCCCATTTATCCTTTGTGTAGAGGAAGGCTACTGATTTGTTTGAGTTAATTTAATATCCAACCACTTTGCTGAAGTTATTAGCTGTAGGAGTTCTCTGGTAGATTTTTGGGGGTCGCTTATGTATCCTATCATATCATCCACAAATAGTAATATCTTGCTCCTTCCTTTCCAATTTGTATTCCTTTGATCTCCTTTTTCTGTCTAATTGCTCCAGCTAGAACTTGGAGTACTATATTGAATAGATGTGAAGAGAGCAGTCACTTTAATTAATTACATTAATTGAAAGACACAGTCCACTGTGGTTGACACCATTTCCCGAGTTTGTGTCCAGGACTATATAGAAGTGAAGATGAACTGATTATTAAGCATGGCATGCATCCATTTCTCTGTATTCTTGACTGTGAGTGTGTTACAGCTTAGTGTTTTATTTTCTTGACAGTTTGAAGTCCCTGCTACAGTGACCTGTAACCTCGCATTCTGAGATGAGTAGACCCTTGTTCTAAGTTACTCTTCGACAGGGTATTTTACCACAGCGATAAACCTGAAAGTAGGACAGAAGTTAAACATGTGAGAGCTTTATGCTTAAACACTTTTTATAGTTTAGGAAGCACTGAGACAAGAGGGATGTGTATAAGACAAGAAACACATCCAACAACAGCATAAAAGCAGCAGAATTCTCACATCCTGACAGAAGCAGAGAATATTTTTGGCCAGTGAGAATATTATTCTTGAGGCTTCCTGAAAAGTAACTTACTAAGAACAATGTCATAAAATGCTAAATACCAAGTTGTAGCCTGTATTTATCAAATATGTCTTTCTTGGTGGAGAATAGAGACAAATGATAATTTTTAAGGGAAAAGTATAGGTTCTCACAAACAAATTTAAAACGTAAAAGGATCAGTATTGCATTAAGAATAATCAAGAAAATAATCACAGTCTCTAAAAAAGGCTTTTTAAAAAATATTTTCTGAACAAAGAGACTCATTATATAGCTCAGTATGACCTTCGATTTGCTATGTATCCCACAGTGGCTTCAAACTCTCAATCTCTCTGCTGTAGTTTCTCAAATGTTATCATTGTAAATGTGAATAAGAGGCATTTAAACAATACACAATTCTGGTATAAGTTTAAGCTAGATGATCTTTCAGCTGCTATGAAATACACATTTGGCTGTTGAGTGATAAATATTACAGTTGCGTAAATAAGTGTCAAACAATTGCACAGCCCTGAGAGCTCCCCCAATTAGAGTCTTCACTTACTACGCTTCCAAATTTCATAAAATTGAACACAAGTGCTTTGAAATAACTACCTAAATATGTTCAAACTGAAAATCCATTAATACTAAATATATTAAGGACTAAAATCAATCAAAGTATAAATAATAAATTTATAGGATATAGAGAAAAAGATAATTCACATCATAAAATTTTTGAGAAAAAATTACATATTATTTGAATACCCATGTTCTCTTATTTTATCATTTACTTTAATTCTTTCTTGTTTTGTTCTGAGCAATCCAATTAATTGAGTATTAAAACTTAAACTAATCATGTCAAGGTAGACCACGCACATATTATTTACATATATTAGTTGATAGCATCCCTTTTCATCCAACAGATGTGTCAAAGTTATTTGTGGAAGGAATAGTTCTTTTAAAAAAAATTTTTCTTCTCCCATACCCAGTTTCTGTCTCTCTACTCTCCCCAATCCTTCCCTTTACCTTCCTTCTCCCCCAGATCCACTCCTCTTGTTTTACTTAAGAAAAATGCAGGCCTCACAGGGATATCAACTGAACATGCCAGCATTACAATAAGACTAGGCACAAACTCTTATATCAAGGCTGGATGGGGCTACTACAGGAGTTAGGAGAAGGAAAGGGTCTCAAGAGCAAAGAAAAGAGTCAGAGAAACTCCCAATTCCCACTGTTAGGAGTACCACAAGAACACCAAAATACAAAACCACAACATGCAGAAGATCTATATCAGACCTAGAAAGTCTCTATGATTGAGCCTAGTTTGTTAGGTTCTGTGGTCTGTTATCTCTTGGTGTCCTACAATCTCTTGGGTCCTACAATCCTCCCATATTTCCAGGCAGTTCCTTCAGCTCCCCCTTAATGTTTGGCTATGGCTCTCTGCAGCTGCTCTCATCAGTTGCTGGATGAAGTTTCACCGATGATGACTGGACCAGGTTTTAAACTATAAGGATAGCAGAATATCAATAGAAATAATTTCATTGATTTTCCCCCAATTTATGGCCTATCTAGCCTCCGATTCTGGGCCATCCAGGCAGTGTCAGGCATGTGCTCCCTTGGGCCTCAAGTTCAAGAAGTCATTGATTGGCCACTCCCACAAGTTCTGTGGCACCAACACATCTTCCAGGCAGGACAAAATGTATATTTAAAGTTTTGTGGCTGTGTTTCTTGTCCTAGTTACTTTCTTTAGAAATATAATTTTGAAAAAAATAGTGTTTTTACATAGTGCAAATCTAACCAGATATGCTATTTGCAATAGAGTTAAGGAAAGGTGTACCAGGAACTATTAGAAAATGTTGTCAACTACATATTCTATATTTTGATATTTGTTTTATGTTTGAGTTTTACATAAAAAATAACACATTTTTTACAATTTTCAATTTCATCTCTGTTACTCAGTCTCATTTTTATTTTTCAGAATTATGTGCATGCTTATAATATTCTTTGATCAATTATAACCTCAATCTGAACATTTCTCTAGTTCCCCCAAATTATATTTCTCTTGGCTTGTATCTCTTTTTGATTAACTATCTTTGTAAAAGACCATATGGGTTTGTCCTTGTGAGTCTTAGATGTTATACAACTATTTACCTATCTGTGTATGGTCAAGTGAAATAAGTGTTTACTGGACAGTCTCAAACACATTTTGACATGTTAGGTGATTAATAACTGATATTAATGTACAAATGTTATTCTTGTAGTGGTTTATGGACTAACAGCAGAATTTGTACTTTATTTGACTATTGACAGACAACAAATCATGTTATGAAATGTTCATTTGTCTTTTTGGGAGATAATATTATTTAACTAAAAAATAGCAATTAATACTTATAGCCTCATTGGAATCAATCATATAAATAGCATGTGTAGCATCATTGAAAGAATTAACTAGGAAAACCAATTTCTCCATGACAATATAAAAATATATGGTTTTATTTGTTATGGTTCAGTGGAAAGTAGCAGAGGTTTAATGTTGTTTTAAGTGTAAAAACCCAGGATAGTGAAAACTATTCTCAACAATAAAAGATCTTCTGGAGGAATCACCATCCCTGACCTAAAGCTGTACTACAGAGCAATAGTGATTAAAAACTGCAAGGTATTAGTACAGAGATAGGCAAGAAGATCAATGGAATAGAATTGAAGACCCAGAAATGAACTCACACACCTATGGTCACTTGATATTTAACAAAGGAGCTAAAACCATTCACTGGAAAAAAGACAGCATTTTCAACAAATGGTGCAGGTTCAACTGGAAGTCAGCATGTAGAAGAATGCAAATCGATCCATTCTTACCTCCTTGTACAAAGCTCAAGTCCAAGTGGATCAGGGACCTCCACATAAAACGGTACACTGAAACTAATAGAAAAGAAAGTGGTGAAGAGCCTCGAACACATGGACACAGGGGAAAAGTTCCTGAACAGGACACCAATGTCTTATGCTCTAAGATCAAGACTTGACAAAAAGGACCTCATAAAATTGCAAAGCTCCTGTAAGGAAAAAGACATTGTCAATAGGACAAAATGACAACCAACAGATTTGGAAAAGATCTTTACCAATCCTACATCTGATAGAGGGCTCATATCCAATATATACAAAGAACTCAAGAAATTAAACTCCTGACAACCAAATAACCCTTTTAGAAATGGGATATAGAGCTAAACAAAAAATTCTCATTTGAGGAAACTCAAATGATTGAAAAGCACATAAAGAAATATTCAACATCTTTAGTCATCAGGAAAATGCAAATCAAAACAATCCTGAGATTCCATCTCATACGAGTCAGAATGGCTAAGATAAAATACTCAGGTGACAGCAGATGCTAGTGAGGATATGGAGCAAGAGAATCATTCCTTCATTGTTGGTGAGACTGCAAGCTGGTACAACCACTCTAGAAATCAGTCTGGTGGTTCCTCAGAAAATTGAACATAGTACTACCTGAGGACCTAGCTATACCACTCCTGGGCATATATCCAGAAGATTCTCCAACATGTAATAAGAACACAGGCTCCACTGTGTTCATAGCAGCCATGTTTATAATAGCCAGAAGCTTAAAAGAACTCAGATGTTCTTCAACAGTGGAATGGGTACTGAAAATGTGGTATATTTACACAATGAACTACTACTCAGCTATTAAAAACAATGAATTCATGTTAGGCAAATGAACAGAACTGAAAAATATCATCCTGAGTGAGATAACCCAATCACAAAAGAACACACATGGTATGCACTCACTCATAAGTGGATATTAGACCAAAAGCTAAGAATACCAAGATTCAACTCACAGACCACATGAAGCTCAAGAAGAAGGAAGACCAAGGTATGGGTGCTTCGGTCCTTCTTAGAAGTAAAAAAATACTCAAGGGAGCAAATATGGAGACAAAGTATGGAGCAGAGACTGGAGGAGGGGTTGTCTGGAAACTTCCTCACCTGGGGATCCATCCCATGTGCAATCACCAAACACAGACACTATTGTGGATGCCAGGAAGTGCATGTGGACAAGAGCCTGATATACCTGTCTCCTGAGAGGCTCTTCCAGGATCTGACATATACAGAGGTGGATGCTCATAGCTAATCATTGAACTATTCATGGAGTCCCCAGTGGAGGAGGTAGCGAAAAGACTGAAGTTGAAGTGGCTTGTGGCCCCATGAGGGTAGTGACAACACCAACTAACCAGAGCTCCCAGAGCCTAAACCACCAGTCTGGGAACAGGCATGGAGGGACCCATGGCTCAAGCTGTATGTGTAGTGGAGGATGGCCTTGTCAGGCATTGGTGGGAGAGGAGGTACTTGGTCCTGTGAAGGTGGCATTCCCCAGTGTGGGGGAATTTGAGGGTGGAGAGGGGGGAGTGGGTGGATGGGTGGGGGCACATCCTCATAGAAGCAGCCAGAGGGGGGGTTGATGGGATAAGGGGTTTCTGGGGGTGGATAGGGAAAAAGGGGGTAATATCTGAAATGTAAATAAATAAAATATCCAATAAAGGAAATAAATAAATAAATAAATAAATAAATAAATGTAAACGGGGTAGAGAGATGACTAATGGGTTAAGTCTACCCTACTCTTCTAAAGGGCCTGAGTTCAGTTCCTAACACCTGTGTCAATATGATTACAACTACCTGTAACTCCATATCTAAGGGACTTCATGCCCTTTTCTGGGCTCCAAGAGTACATGAGTACACTTCCGTCTTAGTGTTTTACTGCTGTGAATACATACCATGACCAAGATAAATCTTATAAAGGACAGCATTTAATTGTGGCTGGTTTACAGGTTCAAAAGTTCAGTCTAGTATCATCAAAGAGGGAATATAGCAGCAGCATCCAGGGATGCATGGTACAGTTGTAGCTAAGAGTTCTACATCTTCATTTGAGGGCTGCTAGCAGAATACTTACTTTCAATCAGCTAGGACTGGGGTATTAAAGCCCACACCCACAGTGACACACCTACTCCAACAAGGCCACACCTAATAGTGACACTCCCTGGCCTGAGCATACACAAACCATCACAACATGGCACATACCCACATAGACTCGTAGAGATACAAATAAAGAAGAATAAATCTTGAGGAAAATGTTAGTATAGTTCAACAAATTAAGATGTATGTTATTTTTCTAATTGCTGTGACAAGGTTCCTGACAAAAAAATTACTTAAGGAAGAATGGGTTTGTTTTGCAAGAAAGGTACGGTAGTAGAAGCTTGATGCCATTGGTTGCATTGTTTCCATTGTCAGAAAGCAGAGAAAGGTATATACTGATTCCCAGATTGTTTTCTTCAGGCTGGTACCTCTGAACATGGATATTTCCATTTACATTCAGGGTTGGCCTTACTTCTTCAATAAAATCTTTCTGGAAACACTCTTAAGGCAAACCCAGAGGTAAGTTTTCTATGGTGCTTCTAAATCAATTGATGATGACAATTTCAATTAATTATTACAAGAAAGTAAAGATGGATGGTTGAATTCCAAGAGTGAACAAATGGGTGCCTTCCTTCTTAACAAATATTTCTTTTAGTTTTTGATATTATAATATGATTAAATCCTTTATGCCTTCCCTTGCCTTCCTTCACACCCTCCCCTGCAACCCTCTTTGCTCTATCTCAAATTTATGTGTGTGTGTGTGTGTGTGTGTGTATGCCTACTTAGTCTGTATACTGTTAATTATATGTATGTTTTCAGGGCTATTAGTTCCATGAGGTGAACCAAGACAAAAACAATAAACATGCTGAAATGAAAAAACTCTATGCCAAAACTATAGGCAACTAAGGAATACTGAGAGTCAGAGAAACAGTCTTACCCAGCAAAGTGAACACCAAGTAGTTATCAAATACCAAATAGTCACATTTCTTTTATATTCATGTATCAATTCAGCATCACATTTTCAATAGTCTTTTCCTACCATGACAAACCTTTTAAAATAGCATTCACATTTATTGCACTTAAAATCCTATCCCAATTTTATATATTGTTTTATTGATGACATATGGAATTATTTATGTAGTTATTGACTTTGTGTTATCTGTTTCATCCCACTGGAAAGGAAATATGACTCTCTTGTTCATTAGGGCACATCACAACACTTGGCCCACAATGGAAGGTAATAAATGTTGAATGGAATAGTGATTATATTGTTGGATGTCAATAAAGCCTAGTTCTTATATTGTTGTCTAGTCTTTAGTTCTTGTGTTTCTAATCTCAAGTATTCTTTATAAAATTCCTGGTATCAAACTTCCCCATTCAAAATATTAGACAGAACCATTTCTCACAAAGTAGTTTTATTTTTTTAATTTAATGTGTATGTATGTGTTGATTGAATGTATGTTTGCACACTATATGCACTAGTGCCTTGGAGACCAATAAATAGTGACACAATCCCTTGTAACTGGAATTACACAGAGTTGTGGGTCATCATGTAAGTGTTGGAAATCAAACCCAAGTCCTCTGAAAGAGCAGCCAATGCTTTTATCGTTTGAACTGTCTCTCCAATCATACACATAACAACCTTTAATTGTGATACAGAATTCATGACTCTCTAGTAGAATGGCTACTAGGTATGCTACTTTTAAACATAAACACACACACACACACACACCACACACACACACACACGCACACATATATATTTATAATTTTTCTGTAAGAAAACTTCGGATTGTATTTTTTGTTTGAAAAGTTACATTTTCAGGATAAGATTATCATTTTTAACTTATAAAATATACATTCTCTTTTAATAATCCTCATAAGTTTTAGAAAATTAGAGGCTAATAATTATACAATAATGTACTTTTATATTATACAAATATATGACCAATGTACAAATTAAATAGATTGTTCACTTGATTTAGCGTAAAAACACAGAACATATCTGTTTTTATTTTCCAAGTTAGTCCTGGGATAGAAATTTGAAGTCTGTTGACTGTCTAAGAACAGTATACAAATAATGAATGCATGACATAACAACTTTCAGAGCAATGGTTGTTTTTTAACTAATGGCCATCTTGAAACTCTTCACATTGCTGTGTTTTCCAGATATTAGAATTTAATTAGCAAGGATATCTACACATTACAGTGGTCTCTTCTATTCCTCTGACTCCCCCATTTCTGATATTACTTCAGATCATAATGGATATAGGACTTTTATCTTAAGACAATTTTTAAAGTCAGTTAAGTAAGACAATCAGAAACATGAAGGAGTAGAAGCAAGTAACTGAAACAGACTATTGTCACTAAACATGTCTCTGATGTGAAATTATTCAATAATTTAAGAAATCATTCTTTCAACTGAAGCAAGCTATAGCACTTATGAACTTAAACAGTTCTGAACTGTTTTATCTGTCACCTTGAGAGTAATCTAATGATATGCCAAAATTACGTTGCTTATATAATTAGAAGTATATGTTATCCAAGCTGACAAGTTGCCTTTTTTGTTGTGAAATCACTGGCATTAACTAGGTAGCAATTGGAGAATTATAGTCCCTAAGCATTAGCCATTCTATCATCTTGTAGTAATGATGGAGAAATTACATTTTATCTTTGATGTCTCCATCTCTGAATATACAGGTACCTGAATTTAGATACCTACCTTTAGTGTCATTTTCCATGAGTTTGAGTTTTCTTTAGGAAGATGTTAATCACAGTTATATTACTCTATATCAGACAAGACCCTTCATTTTCCAAATTGTGATACAAAGAATCAGTTATATACTCTAAGTCAAAACATGTCAGTGACAACAGTAAGAATATGTGTCTTAATGATATTGACCATTGTCAGATCATTTCTGTGATGGGCATTCATAATAATAATCATCACATTAGAAATTAATTTGTAAGATATATTCAAACATGTTTTAAACAACTCAATTTATCTTCACCAAGCTCTCCATTTTTTTGTCCTGGCTTTATAAGCAAATACTTCATAGAATAAGGAACTAATTTCAGGATTTGGGTTGAATGTTTTCATGGTGGCTTTTTCTGACTTAACTAAACCTAGAGTGTGAAATTTTGACTTCTAACATTTCAGGCAATACATCTGTATAGCAATCTCAAGTTATTTTGAGAACTACACTGGAAAAGAAAACACAAACAAAAAATAAAAACCCCAAATGATCCTAAATCATGTACAAGACTTCAGCTTGTTATAGGAGTAAAGAACAGCATAGTATTTATAGTTCTAATTAAATGTGTATATCACTTAGTGTAATAAATGAAAGCTGGCAAGACAAAAGCAAAGGATAAGAAATAATAATCATATAAAACAATGATAATTCACTGTATGATCTACTAATATAGACTTTAACCCATAATTAATCAGAAACAATCCATCAAGAGGACATAACACCTCTGAATGCATAGACACTAAACTTATGTGCCTCCAGCTTCATAAAACACACACTAGTAAAGACATAGAGTAGCACCAACGCCATAATTGTGGGTGGTTTTAAAACTATAAATTAACAGCAAAGAGACATTCCAAATATAAGCATGTTTTTGGAATAGTAACAATGCTCTACTGAGTGATGAATGGTCACTGAATAATTGAAGAAGAAACAAAAATAACTGAATGAAAATTAAAACATACAACATTCTACAGGGTATGTTTTTGTATTTAGGGATATAAAGTATATACAAGTATGTATATAGCAAGTACTGAAATAAGAGTTCAATGACATGAAAAGATAGTTCTCAAAAAGTGAAGTACCAAGTGAAAGCCAATAAACATAATATAATACTTCACTGCATTAGCCATCAGAACAGCAAATTAAAACTAAAAAAAAAAATCTTACTCTGTTGTGAATGATGATCATTCAGAAAACATGTAACAACAAATGTTGGCAAGCATATGGACAAAATTGAATACTTCTATAGTTCTGGAGGAACTAGAAGGTACTAACCCAGGTACTATAACTCATTATGCAGGTTGCAAACAAATAAACTATATAGACAAGGAGGAATCAATATGAAGTTATAGTTAGTAATGAATATGGCGATGATTCTCTCAACTTCTAATCTAATGCTTCTCTCACTGATTACCTGTTTTCCTCTGCTCTTCATTCTATGTAATTTCTTTCAATTCAGGGCAACATTCAATGGCTCGTTGCCTTTCTCTAAAATGATATATGTCCCTATCCTTACCATGATTGAATTTTAATTCCTAGAAAATGTTTTACATATTTATCAAGTCTCAGTTTTCATGTATGCATGTTCTTGTTTGTTCATTATACTGTAACTTTAAAGGATATCCTTAGTGATTTTGTTCTGTGTGTTATGACTCCAGGGTCTGAACCCAATAGATTGTCATTACTGCATTGTTCCTCCTCTATATTCTTGAATTAACTATGTTGTGTGCTTATATGTGATATATCCCAATCTGAATAAATGCTGAGAGATTAAGTCTATGATGGTTTGGTTAAAGATCATTTGAGTTTTCCTTTCAATTTTTTATTTATTCCTTAGTGATTTCATGTACAAATACAGCATATTTTGATTATATATACACATACCTCCAGTACCCCCCTCTACTTTCTTTAGGGTCACTCCCTTCCAATATCTGCTCCCTTTGCTTCTCCTCTTCTTCCTCTTCCTCTTCCTCTCATGACTAATGTATATTGCCCTGATGTGTCATCTACTATATCATGTACAACCTATCATGTGCCACACCAGTGAAGAAAACTAACTGTACCTACCCTAGTTACTATAAATTACCAATAACTTCTCAGCTAGTGGTAGGTCCCAGTAAGCCGTTTCCCTCTCCATTTTGAAGTGTTGACTGGTTTGATATTGTGCAGCTTCTGTATTGCAACCATAGTGTTGGGCCCCATTTCGGCCCTGGTTTGAGCCTTGTGAACAAATCCAAGCCTGCCTTAAGTTTCTGTGGCCTTGTGAGAGAGTCTAAGCCTGGCTCGAGATTGAGAACTGTCTTAAGTCACTTCCAAACCGGGGTGACTCAGCATGACCCTGTTTGGCCCTGCCTCTGCCCCATGTTGCTTATGTAAAGCTTTGCCATTGGTTCTGTCAGTTACCCCATACCCTATGTCACCCTTCCCTGCCCCATATGTCATCTCACCCCACCAAAACTCCTCTTCCCTATGCTCTGAGTTTATATAAGTGAGAGGCTGATACAATAAAGTTGAGTTACTGCTTCAACTAGACTCCCAGATGGGTGTGATTTTTTTGGGCTAACACTCCCCATTCCACTCAGCTCTGGAGACCTCTTTCTCTTCTCGCTTGGACCTGCAGGCTTTAAGGAGCTGACACCATAAAAGCTATGAGTAAAAACATAGAGCTTTCCAGGCTGTCATGGATCAGTGTGCTTGAAACCACTATCATTTGATCCCTAAACTATGAGGGATTTCAACTTCTTTAACTGGGGTGGGGCAAAGTTACTATGATTACCATTCATGATCTGTTTTCTTGTTGCAAGCTTGGTTTGGTTTCTTTTGTTTTTATTTTAATTAATATGCAACATAGCATTCTTTTCATCATACAAACAGGATACAGGATGCTTGGTATATATACATAAGGAATGGTTACATCTAGCTAAGTAAAATATGTTGTTTCAAAAAATCATATAATTTGCTTATTAATATGTTGTATGTATGTAGTCTTATTTTTACCAGTTTCAATTGTGTATTACGAACCCAGAAATGAATAAAACTGACACTATAGTAATATTCTAAAAGAAAAGACTTGAAAATTTATCCTTTGTTATTTTCAGAATAGAGTAGTTTAAATTTAACATTCTTATTGTTCACAAGACGTCTCACAGATTTTTTCCGGATAATCACAATATCATATATAGTCATTTTTGGCTTTATAACAGAACTTCATACAAAATAACTGATTGTCAAATGAATAATAGAGTCTTTCAAAATGCCTTCCCTTCATACTGTATCTTTAAATACCTAATCACAGCTAAAAATATGTTAAATGCTTAAATAAGGCAGATAATATTCAAAGCACATTGCACAGTGTGTATATGGTAACTATGGGATAGTCTTCTCTTCCTTAGATGAGATGCCTGATGCTTAACTATGATAAGACTGCTTTTTAGATGAAACATAAGAAACATTCTCAGTATGTCATGTTTTTTATATGCTCTGATTATAGATCTACGTGAAAACACTGCCTGTAGCTCCATGTACCCCTATTGTGGCAATACCAGTATGTATGCATGGAGAGATTCAAGTACATTAAAGTAAATATGTAAAAGTCTACTTGTGTGCATGTGAATGGATGCACACACGCACACACACACGCACACACACGCACACACACACACACACACACACACGCACATCTCTGTAGATGAACATTTCTAAATAACCTTATTTTTTCTGAATTTTTAAACACAAATCAGTCATATGTTCTTCAACCAAATAAAATCTTATGACTGTGAATAATATGAGAACCTAGAATAAGTATATGAAGACATTGTGTACATTTTGTACTGAAGACAACCATTTCGATTTTATAATGTATAAATTATAGGAATAAAGCCTATAGACTTTTTCTAGACAATAAATCTTGGGATAATTTTGTTTGATCTGTTAATAAACTTACAGATTTTGATTTATTTTTATTTAATCAGAATATCATTCCTTTGTCTTCTTGTTTTCTTCTCCTACCTGCTCCTCCCAAGTACATGCCACACTTCCAGATTCACAAGTCTCCTCTTCTTTAACTATAGCTGTTACATATACATATGAACAAATAAGCACACGAATACAGCCTGCTGAATCGGTTCAGTGTTGCCTGAATATGTATGGTTCTAGGGGTGGATCTCTGTGAGGTTTCCCATCTATGTTGGGATGACAACCTTTGTTGAAACTGTTCAAACATCCTTTAGGTGACCATGTTGTGTCAATTTCATGGGTATAGCTTACAGGTCTTAGACAGAAGGCACATAGTGAGTGAGAGAACATGGGTAGAAGGCAGAAAAAGAATAAGAGGGAAGGGGCAATAAATAATTCATAATCTCTGACACATGATTAACATGAGTTATGTGCTATATTTTCCCCTAATTGTAGTCAAAATGTGTTCCTTATTTGCAAATACTTTGCAAAGGGATCACTTCTAGTATTTTCTAGTACTTCTTAAACCTTGAACATTTATAAAGAATTTTCTGATTGCTAAGCAAAGTCTTACATTCTAGTTATGAATATGTATGAAATGGTACATGTTTGCTAATTTTGTCTGAAAGTTGAATATCTCAATTACATTTTATCGTGCTTTATCATTTCTTTTAGCTGCTTTTGAAAATGTATTGTTTTATTCTTGAATAAAAGACTAAGGAATATTGAAATTCAAATTTTGCATATACTCTTTAAATTTTTAGAATTTCAAAGAGGTCTAAAATAAATGATGTATTTTTTCAAATATCATTATTAAAATACACTATGAACCTCTCGTCCCTGTCTCCGAATCCCTGCAAAGATATATTAAAATTTTTCAATGGGGGTGGAGGAATTGCCTTATAATGTAATACTTGACACTAGACATGAGAGTTTTAAAAGATAAAATATAAGACTAAACACATCAAGAAATTGGTCACTGTTTTGATGTTCAGGTAGTTTGGTCAAGGTTATTGTCAACTTTATAGAAATTAAATCATTCAAGAGGCAAATCCCTGCCCATGTGTGTTAAGGATTGGCTCCATTGTTTACTGATCTGCCAAACAGGACTGTGAGTATGATTATTCTGTGGACTGCTGACCATGGATTGTATAAATGGAGAAAGCCAACACTAGATAAGTTCTCATTGCATTGCTCTTTACTTCTTGATAAAATGTAACTAGTTGCTTCAGCTTCCTGCTGCCTTGACTTCTCTGCCAGGGGAGACTGTACCTTGAACAGTAAAACAGTGTATAGCCTTTCTCTCTGAAGTTGCTTTTGTGAAGATGTTTTTTATCACTAAATGAAACGAAAGTAAGACAGGTAGTCTTGCCTTTTATTAAGTATTTTCAAGTTTTTGGATCCCATAGGAAGTAATTTTGCATCTGGAAAACAATTTTAATGCTAAGCCTAGAACATTTCCAGTAGTATCATCCTGTTTGATTTTAGTATAGCTTCAGAGACCCATCCTTGAGATTACACTTCCTTTGAATTGAATGGATGTTAAAAAAAATTCACTTCCCATTTATCTTCAATATAGATTTCTTCTGTTTCATTTGCACTCAGACTTTTTCATTCCTCTGTCCTTTTCTAATTTCACCACCTCACCTTGACAAAGATAAATAATTCCACCATAACCATTTCTGGCTTTTTATAACATCACCATTGCCCACAACAATATTTGGAAACCTATGTTTTATTGAAAAAACAAGTATTCGCAGAACACCAGAGCATAAAAGTCCCAGGAGTAGGTGTTCACAGTAATTATAAGAATTTAGATTTTTTAAGCCTCAAAGCATATGAATTTTAATATGTAAACTTTTATTCTAAATAGTTGTTTCATGATCACATTTTATAAGCATGTCTGCATTGCTTATAAAATATGTCAGTCAAGTTCTACATTCTTAATATCTCCCCACTCCAGAAAAGTCAACAGAGACATCTCAATGGAAGCATAGTTCATACACAATCCTTTTTTAAAGTTTCCTCTCAAATATTACGGACAAAAATCATTTCTCCAAAGACTACTCAATTAAATAAATGAACCACCATTTTCACCAAAAAATTCTTTCCTTTCTGGACTTTTCAAGAAACACACATGTTTATTACAGTGGTATGTGTTTGCCTTTCCAAATACAAGAGTAAAGCCATTGATAATGCTGTAATCATAATGCCTTTTGAATGGTGTCTAGATTTAAACTGGGAACAGGTATGTAACTGTTGCCTCAGGTCTTGAGAAATTAAGACAAAACATTACTTGAGCTCAAGATTTGGAAACTTGTCTAGAAGTATAGGGAAATCCCATGTCTAATAATACATATGTGCATATGTATGTCTGCCAACAAACAATTTGGTCAGGCCTGTCACAGTAATACCCAACTCCTGGTATCAAAAATTTCTGTTTTAGTCAATATTCTATTGCTGTGAAGAGACACTATGACGATGAATCTCTTATAAAGGAAAGCATTTAGTTGGAACTTGATTATAGCTTAAGAAGTTTATTGCATTATTAGGGTGAGAAGTGTGGTGATACATAGGCAGTCACAGTGCTGGAGAAGTAGCTGAAAGTTCTATATCTGAATCTGGAGGCAGCAGATAGAGTCACTGGGCCTGACTTGGGCTTTGGAAAATCTCAAAGCCCACTTTTAGTGACACACTTCCTCCAAAAGGCCAGAGCTTCTATTCTTGTCAGGTAGTCCAAATCTCTGATGACTAAGTATTAAAATCTATGAGACTATGGGAGACCTAATTCATTCAAATTTTCATAGATAATAAATAAGAAGGTTTTGCAGTATACTAGAAATGAGGGAGACGTCACTGTTGCTTGAGATATGGTTCAGAAGATACAAAAGAAGAAACTAGATGTTTACTTTCTAGCTTGCTATATAACCATATACATTTAACCAAAATATTCTTAGCCTGGAGAACAAACTCAAAGTTACACTGTGTCCATTTTATTGAGCATGCATGAAATTCTGGCAGAAAAATAGCATGAACAAAATTTTTGTGTATTCTGTTTAAAATCAGAATAAATAGTTAATCAAGTATGTATTTATGATTACTACATTATAGTGACATCTTCTGCTACCTAACCATACTAAGGAATGATATTCATTCATTCATTCATTCATTCATTCATTCATTCACCCTGTTGACCTTTATTTTGTGCTTTATGTATACATAAATATATTGAATATTGGAGCATAAATCTGTACTCAGAGAGCTGATCTTATTTGATTTACATTTTGAAAGTCATACAAGTTTCTAGGGTAGTTCCTGGGTTTTCTATCAGTCTATCTGTTAAACTCATATATAAACTTGGCTAATGAAGATTTTACCACAAATTGTAACTAAAATAATCTGCTATGAAAGGCATGACATTCTTTTTCTCTCTTTCTTGGGAAAATATTTTGTAGAAAGAAAAAAGTAAAAACAAAACAAAAACAAACAACAACTTAATGCTTACCAATAAGCTGAACAGCTTTGAGGTAATTTCCTTATTTTAGACTAGTCTCAAACCGAGCTTTCTCACTTAATAGCTGAGTAATCCTGAAAAATAACATTCCTTTATTTTCAAAATATGAATACTGACATGGAGATAAAGTATTGTTTAATGTAAAATCATGTGAAATAATTTATAAATTCTAAAACTACACAGTTAAATATAGTTTCTCTTACATGTCTTAGGGACTCTGGTGTAGCTGTTAATATGAAGAAAAGCCTTTGGCAAGGATGGAAATAAATAACTTTGAAACTAGTTTTGAATTCTAAGTAAATATTAATGACAAGACAACTAGACATGTGTGGTTCTGATTTTTCCAAACCACTATGTCCCCACCTCTCTCTGGTACTGGGCACTGTTTATGACTTTGTGATCTCTTCTTTTCACTCAGTGCTACCCTCAGCTGATCCTGAAGCACATTAAAAAGCAAGTCCTGCATAGTTCAGAGTGAGAGAAGGAAACATTTTCTGGCCTTTGCTTCACAAAAATAGCACAAACCCAACAGCAGTGCAGCATGACTTCACTGGGGAAAACAATAATGACGAATGAAAGAAAAAAATGAGCTCTATTTGCTTAAAGTTCTAAGAGAGGCACAGTGGGTAAAATCGCATTATGTAATCATAGTAATGGATAGTATTAAAGCTTTAGGGATCAGAAGTTATTGGATGTTGGAAATAAATGCAAACAAAACAGAATTCATACAGTAAATGTATCAATCATGTTTTTTCCTCTTTAGAAGAAAAAGATAGGTTTCCGGGCTGTCTTTGCTCTCAAAATGAGTTTTCAAACCTTTAAATAAATAAGTGCCTAAACAAACTACTATACTTTTGCTTCTTTGGTGAAAGTAAAGAGATTATTTTGACATTTAAAGGAAACCTTCTGGCCTAGAGCTATGAAAGAGAACTCACTCTCAAGTTAGTCTACTTTCAGCATCCAACTGATCTGTAAATTTATTTCAAAATTTATTCAAAATACATTTACAATATTGATATATTTTCATCAAGCTGATTTAAATTCTAGAATACTGAAAAGTGATCACAACTATCAAGATCACATCATTTTGTTACAAGGACATCTCCATAAGTCACCTGTTTTTTTATAAGCTTTGAGAAATGGTTTGCCACAACGATCTCTATATTCATTCACAGTAAATGGCTTCAAAATGTTAGAAGTGACATTTACCAAGGTTATCAGTAATGGAACGTTCATGATTATCTGACCTTGTATTATAATCACAGGGAAGCAGAGCCATAGTGTAGTCACATTGCTTCTATACATTTTGAAAATGTTCTATAGAAAGTCAAAATTAATATCAATATACAAGCATATCTGGATCCAATATTATTTCTGCAGAGATCTCAGTTTCCAGGGGTCTGAAAATTTAGATAAACACAATGATTAAATTCAGTGTTTATAACTGAGAATCCAGAGAGAGAAGTTCAAGCAAAAACAAAAACAAAAACAAAAAAAGAAAAAACAAGACAAAAACAAACAAACAAATAAACCACGCATCAAAAAACAAACAAAAAAAAAAACAAAAAAAACCCAAAACCAAACAAACAAAAAAACCAAGCATTTCAGACAGATCATTACAAATGAAGAGAAACAAAGGTAACTCTGATCAGATCACAAAACAGGCCAAGGACATTTATACTAAAAATGTTAGCATGTACAACAGAACGGTCTTCAGTGCTGGTCCTCAATCCTTCTCTAAAGAACCAAGTTATTCAACTGCAAATCTTGCTTTCCCTTTCACCATGTTGAAAAATGAAATAACATATTGTGGGGGGAAAAGATTAAATTTTAGGTTTATTTATACAAACAAATGAATAATTTTTAGTGACGTAGTTATTCTTTGTACCAATCTCAATTTCTTCCATGGATAAGTATATATTTACATAGTACAATGTACTTATATGTACATGTATAGTCCAACATGCATTTTATATGTTTGCCTATATATTGATAACACACACAAATGTTCATACATATATACAGTATATACAGTATATACAGTATTTTACATTCAGTAAAAATAGAGCTGTTAATTATGGTTAACAATGAATAAAAGTAACAGCAGAAGAAACATTGTAGCACCACTTACAAAAGAAACTCTTTTGCATTGTGTATTTATTTACAATTCATTACATAGCAATCCTACTATTTTTGTGGGCAATATGATAAATAAACTGATGAGGGAGTTCTCCTATGATAATTCTTTTGAGAGATTATAAAATTTAAAAGCATAGATAATGATAGAATTATGATTAGGTTAAAAGTAAACAAGATGGCTGAAATGGGCACCAAATGCTGTAGAGCACACAGAGGAAGAAATTATCTTTATCTGAAATTGTACTGGGAGGTTAGTATGATGCTTCCAACCCTGATGTAAACCTGAGAAATGGGATACATTACAAGGCCTAAAAGATCTGCTTTCTTTGGCTTTCTAGGCATTCAAGACTTTTTCTTTGTAAAATTATATATTAGTTACAAGAATTTAAAATAAAATAAGGAAAAAAATCAAGGCTCATATTTACTGAAAATGTAGGAGGTCTGAACAATTGAAACCATCTTTCCTCCCAGCAATCATTGTCTAGAAATGAGGAGTTGTCAGCCCTGTGAATGGTTGCACAATGTCCTTTTACATGGTGTTCATTACTTGCTTTCTCTACACTTTCAGACAGAATGGTCATGCCTTTTATCAGAAGACTTGAAATGTACTTCTTGTTGTTTTTCACAGCTGGAGCATTTTATTACTTTTTAAATTCTGCTGTAGATTCTGAGAGTCTGGTTTTAGTATCGGTTGTAAGAATGGGAGAAAATTGATACTGAGATGATATATTTAGTATTAAACAATTTCAAAGCCAGTTGGTTCAAATACTAAGTTGAAGAAAGAAACATTATTTCTGTTCTTATTAATTTAGCCATCAATAATTTTGAAGTACTTGGCCACAAATTCTGACATTATCTTTTTGGTAACATGATACTTGATAGTTTGTTCTCTGAACCACATGATTCTTATAATAACTTGTTATAACGAAATATTTTTGTCCTTTCTTTAATGAAAAGAAGACTAAGAGTTCAAGGCCTATTTAAGAATCTACAGCCCCACAGTGGCAGCCTAGGCTGACGTTGTAGTCATGTCTTCCAATCTACTAAGCATTATTCCTTTATTTTCACATTTCCTTGGTTCATCACTCCTGTCACTGCAGCTGTCATATTTTATGATATGCCTTGAAAAGTATCCTTTTCTTATTTCTTATCAATTGTATGTTCCAAACACAAGGATGTATTATAGTAACTAAGTCATGTTCCTGTGGGTTTTGTCACATACAGACATAATATCTTCAACCATGTGTTAGCCTATGAGTACTGAAAAAGTTTCTAGTTTTCCTATGCCACTATTTGTTCTTCAAACTGTATGCACTGAGATTATTTCCATAGTATAGTAACCTAATAGATGAACAATGCTATTGCATTTTTATTGTGTACCATGATCGTGGCACAAATTTAAGAAAGTTTTTTATTCTGACCCTCTTTTTCAATCAGATTAGGATTACTGAATGTATTCTCTTCCTTTATCACTCAAGGATACAAAGATCTGGCACAGGAACGTGAGTTTCTTCTTCTCTATAATTCACAATAGGTAGACATGGTTACTGCTAAAGAGATTTGTATCATGTTGCTTTATGACCAATTAACATTGTTTAAAGAAATCAACTAATAAGAGATAGTTGGTGAAGGAAAAAGATGGAGTGAAAATGGGTTAATACTGAGACAGTTCTGGATAGTACCTATGGACTTACAAAATCCTAGTTACAAAATATGCAAATATAGCAATATGCCTAAAAATTACTTATATGTGTGGGTGTTTGTACATATATACATATGTGTGTGTGTTGTGATTATAAGACCTAGTCATACTGTATGTGCTTTCTATGTTTTTTGTAGTATTATAGTGTTTTTTTTAAAGCCTGACAGCTTGTTGTACTACAAAGGATTATTTTGTATTATATAAGATAACCAAAATGGAAAAGTTGAAAAGGATCTTAAGATTACTCTAAGAATGTCAGTTCATAAAAATACAAACAAAATTCCCTGATAAAAAAAAAGAAGAGACAAGATAGGAACAATAGTGAACATGATCAGAACACATACATGCATACATGTATGGAAACATCCTAATGAGATGACTTCCTTTGTGCAATTAATAACATTAATTTTTCAAGAAGGCAGTATCTTCGTAAAAGTATTACTGGTTTTTTGTATTACTTAAATAAAGATGAAAACACCTCCTAAATGATTTTTTGGGGGATCAGTCTCTTATGGTTTTGATACTGACATTCTCAGTTCCTACATTCAACCTCAAATAGTGAAACCTTGTTTTCAACTTTTCAGTTTTTAAATTGAAGAGTAAGAAAACAATTTAGAAAATAAAGGTTCTCTGCATACAATAGTACTGTGTTGCGTAACAAATATGTGGCTAAAATCTACAAAGCTCACTAAATATTTAAGAGATGAGCACTCTAAAAATAACTGGGTAATGCCAAGTGACAGCTTTGGCTTAGAGCCCATTAAGAGGAATGAACCCAGAACCATGCTCTCTGCCCAGTATTCTGGCTGCATTCTTAACATTTGTAAACCTGTTTGTAGCCCAAGTAATTTTTAAGGCAGTCGATATTTGCAGGAAATGAAATAGCTACTCAGCCAGTATATAATTATAGCTTGTGTTCTGTGAATTTGCAAGAGAGTATAGTTTTATCTTTGGGAAGAAATGGTGAAAAACTCTATGCAAGTAGAAAAAGTCCATGAGAATACATGGTGTTTTACTACTCAGAAAGTAAAACCCTGAACAACTGTACTAAAATTTTCTTTATGCTCAAATATAATTTTGTGGGTGATTATTGAACATTATTATATTGTTTCTTTTACATATGAAATATTATATATTTATCATTAATTAATTAATTAATTAATTCACTTATATCCTGATCACTCCATACCCCCTACCCCTAGTCCAGGTTTCCACTCACATAGTCCCTCCCATCATCCTACCCTCCACTTCTTTTCTGAAAGGGTGAAAGCCTCACCTGAATATCCTCTGGCACATCAAGTCTTTGCAGGACTAGGTACATTCTCTCCCACTGAGGCTAGATTAGGCAATCCAGTTAAGAAAACAGGACCCACAGACAGGCAATAGCTTTATGGACAGGCCCTTCTCAAGTTGTTAGGGAACCCACATGAAGACTGAACTGCACATCTGCTACATATGTGCAGAAAGTCTAGGTCCCATTCATGTATCATCTTTGGTTGGTGATTCAATCTCTTAAAGCTCCTAAGGGTTCAGGTTAGTTGACTATGATGGTCTTCCTGTGGATTTCTTATCGCATTGATGGTCCTCAATCCTTCCAACTCTTAAATAAGGGTCCCTAAGCTCTGTCCAGTGTTTGGCTGTGGGTCTCTGCATCTGTTTCAGTCAGCTACTGAGTGGAGCCCCATAGAGGACAATTGTGCTAGTGTAGCCTGCAAGGAGTCTCTGGGGATGACCTTAACTGAGACTCATAGCAGTGAGGACATGGAACCTAAAGAAGACACCTCCTATAGCCAGGCAGGGTCTCCAGTGTAGGACCATGAAGACAGCCTGGTTTCTGGTCAAGCACTGGTTGGAAACTGCTGGAGACCCAAGGTAATCCTGAGAGGCCCCAGGTGGGATGCAGGTGACCCTAGGAGAAGGCATGAATTTTCCCTTGCTTCCAGACTTCAGGCTCCTGACAAGATGCTGCAGACCTCCAAAGATCTGTTCCTCTCAGTCACTTAGGACAACAGCCCCTAGCACCTCCACAGGTAGAGGGGATGACTACAGGCCACAGATCCTCAAGACAAATCTCCATATTAAAGAGATACCTAAAGGCCAGAGGGGCATAGCCAATTAAACATTCCTTCCCAGATCCTCCTCCTTGAAAAAGGTATTTAACTTCAGACTTGCCCTGAAGAAGTTGGGGTATAGTTTGCATCTATTTTTCTGCCACGACAATAAACACCTTAAGACCATGGACTGATTATTTTCTTTGAAATCCATGTGGGAACAGTGGAGAAGGTTTTCAACTAGAGCCCGCACCTCTCTGTATTTCCAGTCACAGAGACCACAAGCCACCCATGCAAACAAGCAGCTGTGACACAATCAAGTGAGACTCTCATCCCTGGCTGCAGAAAAATCTAGCCCATTTGCCCCCACTTGTTTCTTGGCCCTTTCTCAGCCTCTCAGCTGCATATGGGGACCCAAGAGCCTGAGAACCAGCCTGTTCCCAATGGCCTTTTGGCCCAGGGACTCCCAAGCCAAGAGCTCTGGCTCCCCGGGGGACCTAAGACTGGCAACATCATGGGGAGAACACAGTCAACTTTTAGTACCTCTGCCTCTCTAATCATTGGCCTTAGTCCCTTGCGGGGTGGGGGGCAGACTAGGGACCCATACATCAATCCACACACACTACAACCCAACAGTCCAGTGTAGGGATAGGACACCAATCCACTCACAAAACTTCTGACCCAAAATTTGTCCTGTCTACAAGAAGTGCAGGGACAAAGATGGAGCAGAGACTTGAGGGAATGGCCAACTAATAATCTGGGCAATTTGAGATCTACCCATGTGCAAGCACCAATCCCTTACACTATTAATGATATTCTATTATGCTTGTAGAGAGAAATATTATATAATTTATATGTTAAGATTTTTATCTATTATTTCCTAGTATCATCACAAGTGTGATTATGAGTTAATAAATGTAAGTGTGCCAGCCATTTTGGAAAATAGAAAAAATAAATGAAAAAGTAAGCAGATGAAGGGTATCCTCAAGAAGCCAAGCAGGATGCACTCTGCACAACACCAGACATATTATTTATATAAATGGTCCTGGGACATGTGTATCTCCTATTGGCCCATGCAGAAGCCCAGGAAAGGAAAAATGAGAAAAACATCAAGAACCATAGTGCTATTTGGAAATAGAATCAAGGTGTCCAGGTCCATTCTGCTGATGAGAACCATCTCTGGGTCTTACTCTAGCCAGGATCTGTGTGGATTTCTGTGGCTACTGTTTTCACCAAAGCCATGCAGATGATGGTGGGCTGTGCTGCTGCCAAGGGCAATGTTGATGGGAATGCCCTGTGCTGACACCCGAGGCCATGTTGATATGCTTGGCCTATACTGCTGCCACATGCTATGAAGGTGTCAGTTATCTACACAACAGGAGGGGGAGGTGTTGATGTCATAAGTTTGTACATCTGTATTGCCACTGGAGATCATGTTGAGGTCTGTGGCATATGCTGACACCAGAAACCATGTGTAAACCCATGATCCGTGTTCCTGCTGACTATAAAGGGCAAGGAATCTATCTTTGCTCTTAAAATTTGTGGTATGTATCCTAAAGTGTAGCTTTCTACAAATGATGGCTTCTAATGTGGGTGCTAGTACAGAAACACTGTTTTCTTTAAGGAGCTGGCCATTGGGAGTTTGACTGTAGTCCATGGATATATGAGCAACACAAATTAGACTTGGGTTTCCCCCCTTTTTCTTCTCTCTCTCTCTCTCTCTCTCTCTCTCTCTCTCTCTCTCTCTCTCTTTCTCTCCCTCCCTCCCTCCCTCCCTCCCTCCCTCCCTCTCTCCCTCCCTTCCTCCCTCCCTCCCTCCCTTTCTCTCTCTCTCTCTCTTTCTTTTTTTCTTTCTTTCTTTTGCTTTTCTTTCCTTCCTTCTTTTTTGTATATGAGAGGGCACTCACAAGGGTGGGTGGATGGGCCTGGGAAAACTGGGAAGTGAGTATGCTTGAAGTTCGTGATGTAAAATTTGCAAATATTGAATAAAAATATTATGAGGAGAACCATCAAAAAAAAACCAATCTAATCAAAAAATGTGGTATAGAACTAAACAGAGAATTCACAACAGAGGAATCTTGAATGGCTGAGAAACACTTAAAGAAATGTTCAAAATCCTTAGTGATCAGAGAAATGGAAATCAAAACGACCCTGACATTCTACCTTACACTAGTCAGAATGGCTAAGATCAAAACCTCAGGTGACAACACATGTTGGTGAGGATGTGGAGAAAGAAGAACATTCCTCCATTCCTGGTGGGACTGCAAACTGACACAAACACTATGGAAATCAATCTGGAGGTTCCTCAGAAAAACTGGATATAGATCTATCTGAAGACCCAGCAATACCACTCTTGGGAATATACTCAAAAAATGCCCCACTATACCACAGGGGCATGTGTTCCACTATGTTCATAGTGGCCTTATCTGTGACAGCCAGAAGATAGAAACAACCAAGATGTCCCACAATAGATGGATGGATACAGAAAATGGGGCTTATTTACACAATGGAATACTTAGCTATCAAGAACAAGGACATCCTGAGTTTTGCAGGCAAATGGATGAAACTAGAAAATATCATCCTGAGTGAGTTATCTCAAACTCAAAAGGACATAAATGGTATGTACTTGCTAATAGGTAGATATTAGCCAGAAAGAAGGAGAGAGAGAGAGAGAGAGAGAGAGAGAGAGAGAGAGAGAGAGAGAGAGAGAGAGAGACAAAGAGACAGAGAGAGACAGAGAGAGACAGAAAGAGACAGAGAGAGGGGAGAGAGAGAGAGGGAGAGGGAGAGAAGAGATAGTGTGAGAGAAAATAACAGAACACCCAAGATACAGTCCACAGAAGTCAAAAAAGTCAACAAGCTGAAGGACCCAAGTGAGGACACCTTAGTCCCTCTTGGGAGGGAGAAGAAAGTAATCACAACTGGGGAGGGAGGGAGGAACCTGGGAGGCAAAGTGGACAGGGGTGTGGAGGGGAACCTGATCTGGTACTGGGTGGGAGAAAAGGACTGAAGCCCTGAGGACCAGCAGAAAGAATGGAAACAGGCAATCTCTGGAGGTAGGAGGTTGGAGGGACCCTCCAGAATGCACCAGAGACCTGGGAGGTGAGAGACTCTCAGGACTCAAAGGGAGGGACCTTAGACGAATTGCTCTGACAGTAGAGAGAGGAAACTTATAAAGCCTACCTCCAGCAGGAAAACAGGGCATCAAATGAGGGAGGGGATTACCATCCCATAGTCAAAGCTCTAACCCATAATTGTTCCTGTCTGAAAGAACTGCAGGGATAGAAAGGGAGTGGAGCCTGAGGAAAAGAAGGTCCAATGATGGGCCCAAAGTGGGATCCAGCTCTAGGGGATATTCCAAGGCCTGACACTATTACTGAGGCTATGGAGTGCTCACAACAAGGAACCTATCATAACCACACTCCAGAAGACCCAACAAGCAGCTGAAAGAGATGCAGATATTGGCACCCAACCAATGGACAGAAGATGCTGATAGCTGTGGTTGAATTAGGGAAAGGCTGAAAGAAGCTGAGAAGGGTGACCCTATAGGGGGACCAGCAGTCTCAATTAATCTCGAACCCAGAGATCTCTCAAACAGTGGACCACCAAAAAGCTGATGTTAGGCCTCCAATGCATGTACAGCAGGGGACTGCCAGGTCATGTGTTCAATCAGAGATGATGCATGTAACCTTCAAGAGACTTGAGGCCCCAGGGAGTTTAAAGGTCTGGTGGGGTGGGGGGGTGGGAGGTGGAGAAGTTCTCTTGGAGACAGGGGGTGCAGAGGAGTATGGAATGTGGCACAGTTGGAGGGTGGAGAGGGGTGGGGATAAAATCTGGAGTGTAAATAAATAGATTAATTAAGTAATTATATTAAAAAAGAAAGTGAAACATAAAAGAAAATTATATATATATATATATATATATATATATATATATATATATATTCAAATTAAATAGAAAAACCAAGTTTCATGAATGTGTTGACTTTCAATCCAGTCTAAACAGGTATAATTTATAAAGAAATGGCACAGTAAAATGGATACAGCTCATTCCAGCTTTAGGGAAACAACAAGTGTAAAGTCACAGAGAACGAGATATATATTCCATATAAATTCTCTTATCCAGAATTTCACCCCTGTCCATCATAGATTCATGACAATTCTTAAAGGAGTTCAAAATCTGTGGAGATAAAATCAATTAAAGTCTTTTTCTTTCTCTACCTGGTAGTCTACTGTTTCTTTATTTATCCATCAGTCTTTACAGTTCCCCCAATGCATTCTGGGGCAGTGAAGTCCTAATCTGCATGAGTCACCTCTCTGGGGCAGGTAGTTTCTAAAAGTGGGCCACTGGAGGATGGCTGGAGGTAGCATTTGTAGAGCCTTTTCCCTTAACAGCCTTTCTGAGAACAATGCTTCTGTTTGAGATGCTTCAATTGCTCCCATTTAAACACAGAGTGCTCTAAGTACACACTCCCCCGCATGACTTTCAGGACCTTGATGCTTTGCATTTGAGCCCCATTCTGCTTCCTTGCTATTTTTCTCTGTGCCTCAGCTGCTTGCACCTGGACCTTCTTCTATCTCCCCTAGAGGCACATATGGCTAGGAATGGCAGGCAGCCTTGGCATCAGCTGCTGTTGGGACTCCTTTACACCATTCACCAAATGTTTTCATTTGGGCAAGTTAGTTCCTCAGGGAGTGTGGAGTCCTCCTTTTAAATGGGATAAAAGCATTTGGTTTTTCAGAGTTTCTCTGAGGTTTAAACGAAGGAGATATAAATAGACTTTCCACCACTAATCCACAAAAGCATTAGTTTCTACTTTGCCCTTAAATGTAGACCTTTGCTGTTTTTAACACTGTTTGAATAGTGTGTGTGTGTGTGTGTGTGTGTGCTGTAATTCTATTTACAATATTCTCTTAATTAGTTTAGTATTATATATTTATCTTACCTCTACCACACTGGCCAATAGAACCTTTTTTTTCAATTTGCATTTCCCCTTCATGGTGTAAATTTTTTGATTCAAATCTACTGGTGTTTTGGTCTGGAGCCTTTGCTGTTCACAACTGCAAAGAAAAGAGATTGTCAGACATGTGTTTTTAGCAAGACTTCAGATATGCATACAATTCTGTAAGCCAATTGGAGACTGGATATGTTATTCATCTAGCATCTAACAGTATTGCCCTAAGAGCTCCCTAGCTACATGTGTGGATTTTGTAATGAAGAAATGATTTTGCCATTTTAATTCTGCCATCAGATATTAAAATCAACAACAAAACAAACAAACAGCAAAACAACACAGGAGTGAAAACTTCGGTGTTACGGCTAATCAGGAGAAACGCTTTCTGATCATTAGTGGTAACGGACCTACAATGAGCTGCTTGGAGCTTATCTTTCTCAAATCTTAATTCAAGAAAATACTTAACTGGTTGTTAGTTACCACAGGCATAAATTAAGTCCCCTTTCCATAGGCCATGGAAAAATATCATAGTATACAAATTATAAGAGGTTATTTTCAACAACTCCTAAATTATAATTTTATTCACTGAAAACAACTGTAAAGTAGTATTGAAAATAAATTTAAGATAAAAAAGGATGTATTGAATTTTAGGGTTTATAAATATATATATATATATATATATATATATCATCAACCCATCTTTGATCTTAGGCATGTGTATACATTGTATATGTATATTACATATTTCTTGTTTCTTTTATTAAAATACTTCTGTTGAATCTTATTGAAGATACAATGATGAACAATGTATGTATAACTAATTTGAATTATGCAACATGTACAATAATGTGTATATGTTTGTATTAAATGTGTGAGGATAAAACTTGTGTTAGTTTAGAGAAAGGGGAATGAACTTTTTAATAGTAAATTAAGGCTAACTATTACTTACTATTGAGTTTTACAAACACACATTCCATTGGGTTCAGACATACATCACAAAAAGTTTCATACTTTATACCCTAGAGGAAAATAAAAATTTGTTCATATGAACTACTTTCATACACAAATCAAGTATGTTTGAATAGTGCTGTATCTTTATTAGTCAATTATTTATTTTATTTACATTTATTTTAAACTGATAAAACCTAAAAATTGAATATGATGACGCGCAATAAGATATTCAAGTATATGTCCTCAATGTATAGTGTTTATACCAGCTTAAGCATATCTGTATTTTCAGTTATTGTTTCTTTATTGAAAATAAAATCCTTTCAATGTGATTTCTTCTAACTTTTTAAAATATGCAGTCTAGTGTTTTTACTTGGAATCACCCTACTCTTCAATAAAATACCAGAACGTTTTTGTTCTTAGTGTGACTTAGAACACATTCATTACCCTTTCCCCATGTTACCCTTTCCCTGACTCTCCAGTCTCTGCATTCTGCCATCTCTCCACATTCCATGAGATCAGTTGTTAGAACGTTCAACATATGAGTTAACTTCATGTGGTTGGCTTAGTTCATTTAACATGATGATTTCAGATATGTCTGTGATGTAAATGACATTGAATTTTGTAAATTTTATAACAATACTATTTTATATTTATAAATCTTTAAACATTTATGTATTGGTAGTCAGCTGTATTGTTTCCTTTCCTTGGCTACTATGAATACCACTGCAACTAACAAGAGAAAATAGATACATTTTTGACACAGTAGTTTCAGTTTCCTCTGAATTTGTGCCCAGTGGTAGGATTACTGAGCGACAAAGAGTTCCATACTTTTATTTTTTGAAGGATCCTCCATATGATTTTCTTTTTTTCTTCCTTCCTTCCTTCCTTCCTTCCTTCCTTCCTTCCTTCCTTCCTTCCTTCCTTTCTTTCTCTCCAGATTTTATTCCCCCTCCATCCACTCTCTGCCTATTTCTGTTTGTCTTCTTGAGTGTATCTATCCATTAGTAGTTTGCAAAGGTTCCCATTTCTCTAAATCTTTTCTACATATTCTATCTTTAGTTAATTTTACGTCATGTAAACTTTCTAGGGTCATATGATGCCTCACTGTGATTTTGATTTGCTTTTCTATATCAGTAATGCTAAATATTTTTTCACATACCTGGTGGTTATAGAAATGTCTATTCAGGTTTTTCCACAATTATTAATTGGGTTAATTATTTCTAAAAAGTTTTTGGAGTTCCTTATATATTTTAGCTATGAATTCTATTATGTATGTAGTCTCCATTTTTTCTTCATTCTATAAATTATATAGACAATGGCTTCAATTTATTAATGAGAACATAGTTTATCCTATGTTCTCTTCTTTTTTTGATTTGTCTATCTATATGTCTGCTTTTATACGAGTACCATAATGTTTGGTCAAGCGAAGCATTGTAATATATTTTGATGTTAAGTAGTATAACGCCTTCTCTTTTTTTTTTGTTATGTTTTTGGTTTTGTTTGTTTTGCTATTTTGTTCTTTAGTTTTACTGTTATTTTGTTTTGTTCTTGAGAACTCTTATATTTGTTTTGATTCGTGCATTTCTGGGTCGTTTAAATTTCAAGATTATTTTTCTATTCATAATTCTATTGGCATGTTGACATAAATTGTAGTGAATTTTATTATGGCTGAAAATAAGATGAAATCTCATTTCCTCCCCATCTTTCCTACTGCAATACCTCACCTTTATGCTCCCCTTGTTCTCTCTCAAATTCATGCCTCTTTTACTTTAATTGCATGCACACATGCACACACAAATATATAAGTTCAATTTCCTCTATTTGTATAATGGTGCATGTATATGATATTAAGGCTGACAATTTGGTATTGGAGACTGAACTGTAGTGCTGTTACCTGAGGAAGACTCTTTCCCCAGCTGTCATCATTTCTTAGTTGCCTATAGTTCTCACCTAGAACTCAAATTTCCCTTTCCATTTTAGCATGTCTATTGAAACCATTGTTCATGTCTTGTTTGGACCATTACCTATTACTTAGATCTTATTAAGTTGATAAGATTGTATACTTGTGGATTTTCTGACCTTGGTAGAAGACACACTCTCACACAAAACTTTCTTTCTGTTTCTCTTATAAACTATTAGCCAATCTTAAGTCATGATCTATAAGCTTTAGTTGCAAGAGTTATGTTGTTCAAGTATTGGTTGGGACGGGGTACTATATGATTACTTGCTCTCTGTGTTTTTATTGTTGTAGTTTTCTGTAATGATCTTAAACTGTTTTTGAATAGTTTTACCTCTTTAGTCATTAGACCTGTGTTTCTGATTCTAAGTAAAGATGGTTTGAAAATTTTAAAAATTGTATTACCAGGATTAGAATTAATGAATGCAAAAGTCCCCAAATGTTGCCAACACTCAAAATGTCTAACAATTTTGTGGCTATTAATAGCAAGAGCAGTGGGAATAACTGCTTCATTCAAGTAAGATTTGTTTCTTTTGAAGACATTTCATTTAGTAAGAATTTCAAAAATGGACATTTTAGATAACATTAATTTAAGCAATGTAACCTTTTTGCTGTGCTGAAAATTTATAAAGAGGAAAATACTAAGTTGATTTTTAGAAAAGGCTTCATGTATAGAAGTACATGTAATGTAATGAAATTTTGTTTTAAATCATGAGAGTTAGATTCAGGCTTTTCTAATACCAAGGAACCAATTTCTTTTAGAAAATATAGTTATTATTTGCATGCATATATTATTTATATATATTATTTACATGTATATTACATATATTATATATTACACATATATTATATATTGCATGTAATATTATACTGTATGTATATAATACATATATTATATATTATTTACATGTATATATACATATTAAATATATGTGTGTATGTGAGGCATAAATAACACAGTATATCATCTGCAGCATGAATTTATTTATCAAGATTCCTATTATAAAATTGTATATCTCACATTATCATCAGGATAGAAACTATGAGTATAGTTCATGGCTGCCATAAGATTGTGAGATGAGGTGAGGGTGAACCTACCATTTTCATTCCAAAGTTCATTATCTTATTAACTATCATCCCAAGTACATTCTCCAGAGATGCTTCACTAAAGATTTTTCTATTTTGTTTTAACCAGAGTTAATAATTATATTGTCTACATGATATATATTTTCCTAAACTAAGAATATCAACTTAAGTAAACCATGCATTGTTAGAGAAAACCCTCCTCTGAAATTAATTTAGATGTGTCTCTTTAGAATCTTCTATGTTTTATATTTTAGTCTACACTTCCAACTTGCATAGAGAAATTTTTATTTTAAAATTCATTCTGTCTTTATGTCCTACTGAACTAATTTAAATGTGGTAAAAAATAAATTAATGCCTTACTTAAAGATATGCGTTCTAATTTAATTGTAACACACTTATGACTTAAAAGGTATTTATATGTAATTTTTAATCATTGAGTTTTCTTAATATTTCTATTGAAAACAAGATATGAGAATTGGCTTTATGGGCTACAAAGATAACTTATCAACTTAGAGCTCATACTGCTTTTGTAGAAGACTAGACTTCCATCTACAGCAAGCATATCAGACTGTCCCCTTCCAGGGGTGTCCCAATACCCCTGGCTCCTATCGGCACCAACACTCACCTGTATATACCCATACATAAAAATAAAATAAATCTTTAAGGAAAAGACCATGTTTCAAAGATAATTTAGGCACAATGACTCTATCCAAAGTTCATAAATATAGATATACCAACTGAGTCTATAGCTTCCTTCTACTGATCGGCAGCTTCACAGTGGTAGACTTAAGGAAGATGAACAAAGACTATACGAGGTAGAGATGAAATAGCCAGACTAGGTGATTTTAAAATAAAGAACTTAGGACTTATTTTAGTCATTGAGTAATAGAATTTTACCACTGAATACCACAAAATACTTCAGTCTTAGAATTGGAATCACATAAAAGTGGTTGTTTTCAATGATTAAATAATTTCCTTTGGGGATAGTATTATTTCTATGTCTATAAAATGGAAGATATTCTTTGTCTAATTATATGCACTATAAAGTGTCAGATAGCCATCACCTCCAAAGCATATGATTCCTTTGTTGTAGCTGGAATATTAAAGATTGTTCATTCTCTATTTGATTTCTCTATTTCACTGTCTTGTCTTTGAAAAAACTCAGTTGTCTACACTTGCATTCACTTCTTTTTGAATTTTATATTCACCAGCAATAGATCAACAAACTATCAGTTTAAACACAAGCATACACACACACACACACACACACACACACACAAACTGATAAATGCAAATGCAAATAAAAGTCACTGTACATGTTTTAATCTTAGTCCTTAAAGTGGAACCAAAGATCATAAGGTGGGTAATACATAGCAAATCTGCCTTTTATCACTTAGCATAAAAATAATCAATCAATCAAACTAAAATATTGATGGTTAATGCATGACTATTAAAGAAATGAAAATTAAAAGTCCAGAAAGATTCCATCTCTCTCCTGCCAAAATAGCAACAAGAAAAGAAACAGCAGTAAATTCTGCCTATGAAGAAGATGGTAGTATGAAGTAGTACAGGCACTGTTTTCTCTCATATGTAGAACTTAATGGGATATTTGTTTGTTTTAATGATATGAAAATAGAATTTGGACTTTCTGGGAGGAGGAATAGATAAAGTATTAAAACAAGAGAAGATAATAGGTGGGTAAATAAGGCCAAAGTGTATTATAACCTTAATGAAAATGTCATAATAAAGTTCATCATTTTACACAATCAATATATAGAAAAATTTATAATAGAAGTATCTTTTTGATACCCACAGAAGCACATTATCAAATGCATTTTACTGTAAGAAAGAATAAAATACTGAAAGATATGTACAGTATGATTACAGTTACATGGTAGCTAGATAAAAATTATATAAGAATGTAGTGTGTGTGTCTGTGTGTGTGTGTGTGTGAGAGATACTTGTACATTGGTGTGCATGTGCATTAACCTGCACATGTACCTGTGAAGACTAAAGGTTAATATTAGGAGGTTTTTTGTTTTGGTTGGTTGGTTGGTTGGTTTGGATTGGTTTTTTTTTGTTTGGGGTTTTTGTTTTTTTGTTTTTGTGAGGCAGAGTTTCTTTGTGTAGACTTGATTGTTCTGGAACTTTCTCTGTAGATCAGTTTGGCCTCAAATTTATAGTGATCTGCTCTCTCTGCCTCTCAAGCGCTGAGATTAAAAGCTTGCCCCCCCACCACCACCCAGATTTGGGACTCTTTATAATTTCCTATATTGTTTATTTGTTTGTTTGCTTGCTTTTTCACAATATTTTTATTGGTTATTTGCAAATTTCACATCATGAACCCCGATTACATTCACTTCCCAATACTCCCAGGTCCACCCCTCCATATCTTATTACTGACTGCCAAAAGAGAAGAATTAGCAAGAGGAGGAGGTTAGGAAAGGAGGAGAAGGAGGAAGAGGAGGAGGAGGTGGAAGAAGCAGAGGAGGAAGAGTGGGAGGAGTAGGAGAAGGAGGAGGTGGGGAGGAGGAGGAGGAGGAAAACAACTCTAGTTCATGTTGGCCATGTACTCACTGGAGCATGGTCAAACTCCCAGTGGGCAACCAGTTCCTTAAAGAAAACTGAGTCCTTCCCCACTGGCACCCCCTCCAGAAGCCATGAGTTAAGGAGAGCTGCATTACAGTATTCTTATCACATTTTTAAAGAGTTCATTTCAATGTCTTTCTGTTGAGGCTAATAGTTTTGGAGTGGATGTGATCATATAGGCCTTCTAAGTCTCTCTCAACCTTGAGTCTGCACAGCAAAAGGAGCTTTCTTCCCTTTTTTTTCTTTTTTCTTCTTTTTTCTTTTTTTTCTTTTTTTCATGTCTGTTCTTTTTTCTTTTTAAATTTTTTCTCAAATCATAATTAATTCACACAGAAAGGCAGGACGTGGGGAAGGGAATGACACTGGAGTGTGGGTGCTCAGGGGGAATACAGATATCTTCAGAACCGGGTATCGGCTGGGTGAAGGTTCAGGGGACAAGTCACCATGACTCTGCCTATGACTCGCTTGTCCCCATCTAAGCTGGTATTATCTGCCAAGGCTACCTATTTACAAGGTCCATGACCACTCAGGCTTATAAATTTCCACAAAAGCTGCCCGTTGACATTAGCTTATAGCCATCTGTTTCAATGTTCTTCCACTGAGACCCAAGACTTGGTGTTAGTATACATGTATGACAGGCCCATCTGGGTTCCCTGAGGGACAAGCCTGACTGCATAGGGGTTGATGTCAAAAGTATCCCCTCTCCAGGAAAAAGACATCGGGATGGGTATGGCCCTCATGCCTCACTGGACAACGACAGGGGGACTGGAGCCATTACAAGGTCCCCTTCAAATACTGGAGGTCAGGCCTCTATCCCCGCCTTCGCAAGTTTAGAATTGCCACAGCCATTCTATACTTAGAGAAAGGAGGAGATGTCAGGGACAGCCCTGCTTACACACTGTAGGCCGAAAATCAGCCATAGGCTTTCTTCCCTTTTACCTTCAGCCTGTGTTATCACTGAGTGCTATGATGTTGTCCCTGGCCTGTGATATGGCAGAGAACCATGCTGATCTTCATGGTCTCTACTGCCCCCAGAGAACATGCTGAAGTCTTTGGTAGAGTGTTGATGCCAGAGACCATATGGAAGTCTTACATAGATTTTTAAGACAAGGTTTCATTGAACTTAGAATTTGTAGTTTTAGCTTTACTAGTTGGACAGCAAGCCTCCAGGGTCACCTTTGTCCACTCTCACCTCCCCCTGTGCAAGGATTACAGATATCCAGTGCAGCTCCTGGCTTTTATGTGGGTGATAGAATCTGGATTTATGTCCTTGTGATTGCACATCAATCATTTGAGCACTTAGCTGAGATACTTCATTAGCTGAACAGCAATCACCATCTTAATCAGAATATCTGTGATTGCATGAAAATGACCCCTATGATTACACAAAATAAAGTTTCATCATAGGATAATATAGTGAGGATCTTTAGACCCTCATCTGAGAGTCTAGCCACTCCCCTCTGGGCTGTCCCCTCAGCTGCACATAATTCTGTCAAAACTGCATGTTGTCTTGGAAGGTGATAGATTGTGAATGGTTGACTGAAGAGGGAACTCTATTCGTGTAGCTAGCTATAAAGACATCTTCCCCCATTCTGGAGTATGCCTTTTAGATTGTGTGACTACCTTGATGTCATTCATCCTCTTTTATGCAATTGTACACCATGCTTCTATAATTAACACTAAATAAATTCATTGTTAAAGCAAGCTACACTTGAGTGGGATCATAAGTTGGTTCTAGCCTTGATGTCCTATCTAGAATGCATAGACATTTACTCACGTTCCCCAGGAAGAGTGTACACAACAATGGAATAACTCACTTGCCTATATATCAGAGAGTGAATTTCATCTTATGTAAATCAAAAATAAGTTAAAGAAAATAAAGTAAGTTATCTCATGAATCACAGATGGATTTTAAGGAGACTAGAATGTACTTAGCAAAAAAATCAGCTTTAGATTAAAAGAACTTAACATTGAAAAACTGTATAATTTTTCTGACAATAACAAACTATAATGTCTAAAATACAATTCAAAAATGAAGTGTCAAATAATATTAAGCTAAAAAATGACATTCTCTAAAGTATCTCTGATTGAAAGGACTTGGGTAATACGGTCTCTATTAATACTACAACTGAATAATTGAGTGATGACAATGAATAATATTTGTCTCTGTTACATATCCTTCATCTTTAAAATTGATTGGATTTTTAAAATAACGTGCAGCAGTAACTGAGATTTTGCCATTTTGGAATGGCTGAAAAGTAGTTGAGACATTTTCTTTTAGCATTAGTAGAATAAGTTTACCCATGTATGAGCACTTGAAATTAGTTTCCACTTATGAAATATCAAGCTGTGTTCCAAAGCAGATGTATAAATTTCGCAGCGTGGCAAAGCCCACATAAGAACATAAGAACACCAGCAGGTGGCAAGAAGTGGGAAGTTCTGTGACTACAAATGTTCAAGGGAGGCTAAAATATAGAACAGGTTGTGCCCTGATACAGCATTGCTTACACTAGCCACAGTGTGTTTGGGTTCAGATTCTACACACCAACAAATTTGCTTCTTCATAAATTACTGTTTTCCTCAATAGTATGTGTATATGAATATGATTGGCTCAGATTTCTACTGTTTTAAAGTGTCATATTAGATATGTAGGATATTATGGACCTCCTGAAAAATCCTGACTTCTTGAGCAACATACAGCATGGGTTCCCTTTTTGGGTTCATGTAGCTCAGACAGAACACAGGAGCTTTTCCTGAAGTCTTTGGAAGGGAGCAGCCTGTGCTGCCACAGTCCTCTTGGCAATAGCACAAACTTTGTAACTTTGCAGTTTGCCAGAAGCACGACAAGATTTTACTGTTGTATCCTAATCTGAACCCAAGATGTGTTCTCATTAGTATCAATTTCCATAAAGAATGCAGAAGCTCCTGTGCCAACATAGAGAAAAAATAAAAGAATATACAATGGGGTAAGGTAGATAAAAACAGGTTTTATGGTGATATTTTAAAGATATTCCAAGATTTTATTAGCTTGACTAGGTCAAAGTGTTGAGAAGCCAGGAGATACAAATGCTTTTTTTTCTACCAGTAGCTACAGTCGTGCTAGCAAAAAATATAGTTTTTCTTTATGGCTAAACATGATAAACATGTACTTTGAATGAGAAATTTATGCTGAATGGTTATTTCTAAAATGTCCTGCTTTTAGCTAACCTCATGAAAGAGTCAGTTAGGTAGCGAAATCCTAAAGGTATCTTGTCTGTTCTGGTGAAGTGTTCAGAAGTTGTCTTGCATCACAACCTAGGAGCAGACCAAAGGGCCAACATTATAGGCAAACTTGGTGGTATGATGATGTGGTATTTTCTGAATTTCCTTCAATGACCATTACATGGCATTCCACTTAAAATACAGTCTCTCAGTCATTTGGCTGCTCCTGACTTCAAGAGGAGGAAATGTTCATAGTTTCAGGTGCTAGAGTAGAGATAATTTGAAGAGGATATTTGCACTTGCTGAATATCATTTGTGATGCCAGTAACAACTGGACTGTCTTTAGTTGATGTTTCCATAATTTCAAAACCAGAAAGAGTTAGATGGCATATTTTTTTTAAAAAGCAGCATGTAGTATGCATCTTTATTCTCAAGTCAGCCCTATTATATGTAAGGCATATCCAGGCAATTCAGAATGAACATTTACTCCCATTTATTGTCCTCAATCAGAAAATTTTTCTGCGCTTTTGAAGTTTCCCATGAAGTCTGAGATAGTATTTGCTATTGCTTTTAGACTTCAATTTTTAAAGAATTTACTAATTTTCAGATATTCATCTTACTAATTTCATGAACTTTCTTTGAACATAGGAGACTGTCCCTTAAGCATTTCTTTAGGGAATCTTTCAACTATTTTATTTTGTTATTCACATATAAGCAGCTACTGAAAATGCCTTATGACCTATAGAAGCTTTGAAAAATTTACATTTTAAACCATAAAACTTACCTGTTCATTACACAGAAAAGAAACACTAATCCGACCTCAATAAGTACGTTAATTTCTATATCACTATAAGATCTAGTCTAGGATATGAGAAAAAACCCATCTTGAGCTGAGCTACAATAGTTAAAAATAAATGTGGGTCTCCATTTTGAAAACATGAATTATCTGGATGTATTGTCATAAAGTGCTGCTAATGTTTAACAGATTAATAGTCATGAATGAAAATATGCGCTATAAGAATCGCTGATAAACTGGCAGTTTAGCTTTGAGGTAGCTTGCTTTAAATAAATCTTTTACTGTGAGTGTTGGAGTCTTGGCTTTGTAAGCTTAGCACTTAGTTTCAGTTTTAAATTTATACTTGGGTGCACATTGTGGACATTCATTACCATTTTAAAGATCTTCCTATTAAAATAACTATTGATAGCTATTGAATCTGTGTTAGTCTTGATGGAGAGGGAGGAGAGAGTGGAGAGAATAGGGTGAGATGGAATGGGATGGGTTAGGATAAACTAATAGAATGGAATAAAAACAGGCAAAAAAACCCTATTGAGATTCTGGTAGATTGTGTGTGTGTGTGTGTGTGTACTCGTGTGCGTGCACGAGTGTGCATGAGTGTGCTTGATACTTGTTATTCACCACCAAATACTGCCTATCAAGCCTTCATAGTCTCCTGTGTGATTAGTAGCAAAATCTTATGTAAGTATGTTTGTGGCTGATCTTTTCCCAGACTAATGTATATCACTGCTGTTAGTAATTAGTGATTTGAACATGTGGTCCTCTGCACTGGTTACTTTTGTTGTTGTTGTGATGAAATGCATGGCAGGAAACAACTTAACAGAGGAAACATTTATTTTTGCTTATAGATTGAAAGGATACAATCCATTGTGTAGTGGATGGCTCGGTGGCACATGGCTTTATGGTGGCTAGTGATATACAACCAGAACTCCTGATCTTAGAAAGGAAACAGATTAAAGAAGAAATACAGATGAGACATAACCCCAGGGATCTCCCTTAGTGTCCTACTTTCTCCAGAAAAGCTCCAGCTTCTAAAGGTTCAAAATATCAGCATCAGGGACAACTCAACCTAAAAGTATAGAAGACGTTTAATACTAAAGACAAGCAGTCTCAAAACAGTGATAACTGCTCAGAAAGTGTAGCCTAGGTTATACGCAAATATCTTTCAGGCAACTGTCCTTATATGCTTATTTTTAAGTTTCTGATTTACAAAGGTGTTTTGAAATTTCTCTGTAATATCCAGTTATTAATATTTGCTGCTTGCTGCATATCGTCTTAATACATATATACTGCATACTATTTTTCAAAGATAAAAATTTTTCAAGTCTGTGGAGTGTGTGTGTGTGTGTGTGTGTGTGTGTGTGTGCATATGCATGTGTATATTTTTGTCTGTTTGCTTTTGAGGGTTAGCTTAGGGCATTACACATACTAACCGAACACTGTACTATTATGCTATACTCTCAACTCTGTTAGACCTTTAAATTTTTGTCCGCAGCTAGAAACATATTTCTGCGATAGTGGTATTCCTTAAAAATTGATTATTATACGTATCAGTTTCCTATGTAGAATTATGACATCCAATAAGCAATATTTATCATTACAAAACATGACAATGGTAGAAGTATAAAGTTGTTTAACAACAAATATATATCAAATATGGACAATGAATCATTGTATATAAAACTATATATCTATATAATGTATGCCACCTTCTTTACAGAATAAAGTAGTAAGAATATGAATGTAATTCAGATTATAATCTAATTGTTATATGTGCCTGTGTTAGAAAGATATGAGTATTTTAGGAAAAGGAACTGTTTGTTATTTTGGTGTAAACATTCCAGAATCTTCCCTGTCCTCACTCTACAGACAATGCACTATCTTGATGCACAGTATCTTTGGCTCAGTGATGAAAATATTGACACAGAGATATGTTATGTGTCAGCCATTTGTCTAACACTTTACATTTATTTAGTTCCTTATTTTTCCCTCCTATAATCTTATGAGTTAAATATTATTGCTTGAGTTTTATAAATAAGAAAGTTAATGAGTTGATTCCTACCTTGAAAGCGTTCACATGATGAGAGGAAAACAATCTACTACTTGAGTAGCTACAACCTACAGACGATATAGAAGCCCTGGTCACACCATAGCCATTGCTCCTTGACAGGATAGTCCTTTCTCAGCCGTAGGGGCTCGTTTGGAGGATAATAGAAAAATTTCAAGATAGTGAAAATAAAGGGTGAATGAAGATGATCAAATTATGGTATCTTTCAAAGAAATAGGAACTTGATTATGAACTACATCTAATGTAATTAAGAACTTGACTAAATTGAAACTTTATGGGTGGAAATCTGTGCTATTGATTTCTCTTTAACGTCTGTGTTTTTTATTTTTTATTTTCTGTGCAATAAAATTTGAACCTGGGAATCATAAAAACTTTTACAAACAATGGGGATCTCTATGGTAATTTATTAGACAATTCCATCATTGCTAAGAAAGTAATGGTGGTTGTTAGGGAGAGGGAGCTATCGCACAAATCCAGAATATGGCAAAAAGAATAAAACCCTAAGCAAAAATTGATGAAATTAAAAAAAGAAATCTATAAAAAATCAACAAACCTATGAGCTGGTTCTTTGTGAATATCTTAAATAATTTAAATTACTCCCTAGTTCAATGTTCTCATAATGATGTCTTATTTAAATTGTAAAATTAATATTTAACCTAAAATAGCTTCTAAACTAAAGCACAGTTGTGAAGGCAGATTATAGTTCATTTACGTTTCAAAATAGTACAGAGTAAATGATTCATGTTTATTTGGGGTTTTAGTCTTTCTTGGGTTGTGAAGCTTTCTCTGTCTCATCTGCTCCTGTTATGTCTTAATACCCACTTGGATGTTATTTGTGAAGTGCCAGGGACTCAAACTGTATCATTGTGATAGCAAGACAAGTTTGAATCCTATTCTCATAGCAGTTAACTCATATTGATTTCTTTGTAGTAGCTTTTGGAACATCAAGTAGTTTAGGAAATGGTGAAACATCATATTGAAGATGCAGAAAAAGAAAAAGGTGGATCAGTCAATGAAATCTGTCTCATAACTAGCATTGTTACCTTATATTATTTTCCATTATGTACCATTGCTTTCCTGCTCATAGTATCACAAACATACATATGCATATACATGTTTGATTGACAAATATCGGACTTTACAGGAATATATGACATATAAAACAGTGGAGTCTATGTTGGCTTTACCCAGCATTTTATACTCAATGTTAGAAGAGCACTGTGGAGGGCAAGTGCCTAAATGGCATCTGATGAATGAATGAATGAATGAATGAATGCAAGAACAAGCCAAAGAATATAGAACATTCATTGTATTGGCAATCGTAATTAATCTATTCTCAGCCTGTATTAGTACATAAGAGTCTTCATAAATAGAGTATTCGATGCCCTTCCACTTTGCACAAGTGCAAATAGTATTATTGCACACACTTTGTCAAGGATGTTTATCAGGAGACCAAAGACTAGAGGGATTCTAAGAGCATTTAACTTTCAGACCAACATTTTGACTCTCAGCTATCCTGAACTTCCATCTGTGCATTTCCCTTAACTTTACCCCAAAGAATATTTATTTTTTACATAAATGTTCTGTTATTTCTAATATAAAGTTCTCAACACAGCACCAGAGACAAGAGGCAAATGTTTAGTTTCCATATTGCAGGCTCTTAAGCAAAATAATTTATAAGACAAGACTCATTGACACCAAAATTATTTGAAGAAAATTTTCTGTTATTTCTTGATTTTATTATTTAAAACACCATTTGGTTCTCAGTTGGAAGGAGCATGTGATGTTTTTAAATGGTGGTTTAGAGTACTCTTTGTAAGAATAAAGGTTTATTTCATTGTAATTACAAAGTCCTGGAAAGCTACAAGATCAGATGAAGTTCTTTCAATCAATTCACAATTGTCCTTCACACCTGTTTGTTTCATGTTCTATAAGAATTGAAAGCATAATCAAGTAAAATCTCAACTTGTAGGTATATCCATGTCTTTTATTTTGAGATGGAAAGAAAGAGTTAGAGAGAGAGAGAGAGAGAGAGAGAGAGAGAGAGAGAGAGAGAGAGAGAGAGAGAGAGAGGCAGGAAAGAAAGAGAACACACAAAAATTTGGGTGGATGGGGAGGATCTGGGAGGAGTTGTAGGATATGACCAAAACATTTTAAGATAAATTTTATTTAAACATTCAGCATCATTGTCCATCAGGAAAATGCACATTTTAAAAAGAAAAGTCCTGTTGAAGGTTGGTTTTATTAGCAGATCGAGCTCTCTCCATGAAGGGAGTGACTATTATAGGGACACAGCAGTCCTGTCTCTTATGCTTACTCACTGGTAACTTTTTGCTACTATTCTGTGTTATACTTTTACAGCTTCTAAATGACTTTTTAATTCATAATATGCATTTTTAGATGAAATACAAATACAGGATCTTTTTGATACCGTAATTTGGAATGAATTTGTTTTTTTGCTTTGCTTGTTTCTGCTTACAAACTGAAACAGTTAAGTTTGCACATTGAGAGGTCTAACAATTACCATCATAATTACACAACTATGTGTCCAGGTTCTTTTGTTTTAGAACTCTTAAAAATGATGAGAATTCAACTAGATGCCATTTCTATGTAACTCTTCCTTTGACAAAAAAAAAAGTCCAATTTATTTTAAAAATCTAGATATTATAATTTAAGGAACTAACAGTATAAAATGTATTTATTGGTCTCAGATACATTTCTAATAGTCACTATTTTGGATTTACAGGTATGAATATAAGCAAAAGTGAAATAACAACTGAAGCGTCATTAAAACCATCTCGGAGATCCCTGCCTTGCCTGGCCCAGAGCTATGCTCATTCAAAAAGCTTGAGTCAATCTGCTTCACTGTTTCAGTCAACTGAGAGTGAATCTCAGGCTCCAACTTCTGTCACGTTTCTTTCTGCTGATAAACCTGAACATGGTAAGTGATAGTTACTTTTTGTAAACATTTACAAATAGTAAGTCATTTTTTTAAAATTGACTAAGCTGTTTATTTACTTTACATCCTGATAGCAGTTTCTCTCCCTCCTCTCCTCTCTCTCCCTACCTCTCACATCCTCTCCCCTTCTCCTTTACCTCTCCTCCCTTTCTCCTCAGGAAAGGGCAGGTCTCTCATGGATATCAACCAGCCATGGCATATCAAGCTGCAGTAAGACTAGGTGCATCTTCAGCTATTGAGGCTAGACAAGGCAACTCAGGGGAAAGGGATCCAACGGCAGCCAATGTAGTCTGAGACAGCCCTTGCTCTAGCTTTAGGAATCCCATATGAAGTCCCAGATGTACAACTGTTACATAAATGCAGAGGGCCTAGGTTTGTCCCATGCATGCTTGCTGGTTGGCAGTTCAGTCTATTTGAGCCCCTATAGGCCCAAGGTTGTTGATTCTGTAGGTTTTCTTGTGATGTAATTGACCCCTCTGGCTCCTTCAATCCTTCCTACCCATATTCCACAAGAGTCCCCGAGCTCTAATTATTATTTGTCTATGAGTCTCTGCATCAGTTTTCATCAGGTGCTGAGTAAAACTTCTCTAATCACAGTTATGCTTGGCTGTCTGAAAGTACAACAGAATATCATTAATAGTGTTAGGAAAAGAATAAATAATTTTGACAATTGCTTTCTTCCTGCTTCGCTACATCTGCCTAGGATTTATTGAGCTCTTTAGGAATAAGTATGGCAAAAGGAGAGCATTACAGTATTTGAGTCATGGAAAAGGCAGCTTGTTGGCTAGCTTTATTTATTCTGTCTTACTTTAGAGGTTGCTTATCCCAAGAGAATCTGAACCTCATATTGGATGTGTTAAGGGGAAGCAAAGCCCATCTTGTGAAACACCAGATCATAGGGTCCATATTTTATATCCCTTTTGTTAGGACACCCCTGGTAATAATTTACAGACCATATTCAAGAATATGTCAGAAATAAAGAATTCTATTTCCTTATATAAAAAAGGACCACCTGAAGACACTCAAAGGAATCTTACACAAAAATGAAGAAATATATACACAAGCATAAAATCTCTGGATAAATTAAACCTAATTTGAAAAATAGATAATTGAACAATAATGAGGAAAAATACAAAACATTTAGTAAATTATGAACTTTCCAAGATAAATAAAAGAGAAAAGATTACACATACTACCTTAAACAACCAGTAAAAATCAATCCTCAAAATTCCATCAATTAGTAAATACCTTTACATTAAAATCCTATCCATAAATAATCTTAATTCTGAAGTAATGGCCTGGACTGACTCATTAGAATACAAAATAAGATACAGGCCTTCCTGTCATTAGGAAAATCACATGTGTGCTATATAAACACATACTGAGTGTGAAACAGATAAGCAGCATAGACAAGACCTGCAGAAAATCAATCCAGACAAAATCTTTGGACAGAGGAGGAAAAGTAAACGTCAAGTCTCATTCCTAGCCAATATGCTATTCACATCTGATACTTGCTATTAGACAGAAAATAAGCTTTATTCTATGACATAACATAGGGTGTACCAATCATACTCCAGGGCAGGTTTTATAATCAGTAGTTGGCCAACACAAAGGGAACTCGTGTGTGTGTGTGTGTGTGTGTGTGTGTGTGTGTGTGTTTGTGTGTATGTGATTGTGTGTGTGTGTCTGTGTTTGTGTTCGTGCACGCACACAGGTGCATTTGAGTGCATGTGTGTGTGTTAAAACAACATGAATTTGGTAATAATATCACCATGTATGAAATTCTCAGAAAATAATTAAAAGCATTATTTTAAAATCTATTAAAATGATTGAGGGTTGATTTCATTCTATAAACGCAAGGGTGGATGGTTCAACATGTGCAAGTCAATAGACAAAGTACGTGAGGTAAAGAAACAGAAGGATCAAAATATCAGAATATTCTTAAAAGAAGCACAAAGAAAGACCACTGAAAAATTCACCTCCCTTTTACCATGAAAATTCTTGAAGAAATTAGCAATAAAAAGAATATGGTTTTAAATAACAAATTACATTAGTTGATCAATTAATTGGGCAGAAGTGGAAACATTTCTTTGCAATTAGAATGATATGGGTATCCATTTTTGCCTACTCTTACTCAATACAATGTTTTTAGTCATAGCACTCAACAGGGTTAGGCAGAGAATCGTGATGCTGAGGTCAAACTGGACCATGTTGTCAGTACCAGTCTAACCTGTCCTTCTTAGACACTGTCTCATTCAAACAAGGAAGCATGTAAACAAAATCGCACTACACTTCCACGCTAACAAAAACAACATGGCACTGACATAATATTAAAAATATAGACAAATGAGTCTCTGTAGCTTTAGCCGTCTTATTATTGATGATGCCAGAAGATATGTTGGAGACATAGAAGAATCTTTAGTAAACATTAGGAAAAACTATATCCACGTGCAGATGAAACTGCATACCTCTGTCTCATCATCCACAAAAAGCAAATCAGAATGTATCAAAGATCTTGGCATAAACCTGAAACATTGAACCTAGTAGGGATAAATAAGAATAACACTTAAAAATAATCTATAGAGTTCTTGAATAGGGATTCAGTAGTTTAGAAAATAATATGAACTGACAAATGGAATTCCATAAAATTGAGGAAGACATGACTTACAGAATGAGAGAAAGTCTTTGTCAGCTATTCATTTGCTGGTGGGTTAATTTTGAGAATAAAGAACTATAAGAAAAAAAACTTAAGGAACAAATCATCAGAATGATCAAAGAAGCTAAGTAGGCACTTTATAAGTGGGAGAGTAAATGGACACCAAACATGTATAAAATGTTTGATAAATGAAGTCATCAGGGAAATGCAGTTTAAAGCTATACCAGGATCCAGGCTTGGTAGAATATAACTGAAACCTAACACTGTGGACATGGAGACTATAAAATCATTAATTTGAGGCCAGCATAGCAAAACTCTTTCAAAACTAATGTGGGCTATATGATATTGATCTATCTAAACTAAACCAAACAACAACAACAACAAAACCAAACACAAATGACAACATCAAAATCTATATTTTCCTTCCATCTCATTCCATTTGGAATGGCTATCAGCCAAACAACAACAAAAAATTTTACAAAACAAAAAAATAAAACACACTAAGGAATTTTGAGGGAGGATACACATTTTTTAAAAAAAATCATAGGCTCTATTTAGGATGTAAAATTGTGTGTAAATTTATTACAAAATGCATCTCTATGCCACTAAAGCAATCAGAGTCCACATATTGTAAAGATACCTACATACCCATGTTTATCAATGCTGCATTAATAATAGATTTTACATACCATTTTATGCCTATCAATGCATAGATGTGTAGATAAATGTGACCTATATTCATAACGGAATAGTGTCTATGAAGACAATGAAAAGAGAGCTTGTTACATCAAAAAGAAAGAAAGAAAGAAGGAGCAAAATTGAAGACAACCATGTTTAGTGAAATAAGTTCCGACTCAGAAAGGCAAATATGCTTTGAATCTTGCAGGGAGGGGAGTCAGGAAATAAAATCAATGTAAAACAATAAGAGGGTAATAAAGAGATCAGTAAGAGGCAGGTGAGGGAAAGAGTGGGAAATGGGAGGGGCAGGACAAAAGTACATTTCAGGAATGTAAGAAAATTTTGCAATGAATCCAGTTGTTGTGGGACTAATATGTTTAAAAATAAGAAACACCAACTCTTTTAATTGAAGAATTGATTCCTGAAGATAGGGTAGTATTGACAACAAAACAAGTTTGAGTTTTAAGAATATATGAAAAAGATGCCATAATGCAGAAGATAAGGACCTAACTGAGAGACTCTGGTTCACACATTCACTTGTGTAAGACACGTCACAAGCATCTTACATGAACATTTATGACCTGGGGTTGACTTTAGACTACCCAAGTTCATAAAATCAAACCATACTCTGTTCTTCAATGGACATTTATATTTCCCCATTCTTCTCTTGACGTTTGTTTTATGACAATATACTTCTTGTGAGTCTCTTTAACTTCTTCTCCTGTGTACCTTGAGAATACTAGAATTTTATTTTCAATAATACAGCAATATGTTGTATTTTATTCAACTTAAAGTGATATGCAACAACGTGTTAATTGTTCAAGATAATGAACAAGGTAAATGTAACAAAGATGGTGTTTTGTTGAAAGTTGAATTTTAACTATTGCTTACATATTTTAAACTTCAATAGATTTGCTTAAAACATTTCATCTTGAGTATCATTTAAACATCAAAATCACTTTCTAGCTATGTGTTTATTTCTCCAAATTACAAAGTGTCTCTTTTTTCCCCCAGTTACTTCTGATGAGAGTAAAAAAGATTCTACCCTTAAGTGTTCCTTTGCTGACCTCAGTGAGTTTTGCTTGGGTGAGTTAATTTCCAGTATTTTCCCCTTTTTCCCTTTCTCCAAGAATAAAGTATATTCTTCAAACCTAGAACAATTTTTTTATAAAAATGTTCTTGCTTGGTCTTTAAAATTTGAGCAATGAATATAAAAATCTGAGGTTTATAATTATTAATTGATTGATTATATAATTTAAAATTCAAATAATATAAGGAAACTATAATGAATAATTCTATGACAAAGTCTCAGTGAATTTTTCTTCTCTTATAAATTTCTTTCAGTTCTAAACAAGTATGTGCATTTACTCTGGTATGATGAGATGTACCAAATTTTGTCACCCAATATTTTTCATGAGAGTAAAAGTTGAAGGTCTGGCCTAGTCCTTCAGTAGTGGATAATATTGTTTTTTTGTTGTTGTTGCTTTGTTTTTTGTATATGTTCTTATAAAGTTCAAAGTGAATCTACTTATTTCAAACAGCATTTGATCATGAATTTTCTTTATGAAAACAGTGTTGGTATTTTTGAATTGCCTACAAGTTTAAATATGAACAAATTGAAGGCTCCTGGGAGTTTTGAAATTCTCTGATCCCAGTAACACAGGGTCACATGAATATCAATACTTTTTGTTGGTTCCTGGATAAACATTAGTGTGTTAAAGATTAAAAATGTCTAATCTAAAATGTTTATCTTGTTCTATTTCCTATGACATTGTCAACACATTTCAGCATCTCCAAATTCTTGAACTGTATTATTTGCAACAATATTCTGAAAATTAAAATTTAATCGTGTTTTTTATTACCTTTCAATCTGTGTGGCATAGAAACAAGGTGAGTTTATTAATTTTCTAATTAAAACGTTATCTGGTTCATTTCACATAAAACATCAAAAGGAACATTTCATCACAGCAAAAGAAAGGTCTTTGCTATTTTACTTCATTCTGTAGCATGTTCCTCAGGCACTCATTTTCTGAGAACAAAACATGGAAATACTTGATTTTCTTTCTTCTACATAACCACACAGGTAGCAAAGTTTCTACTGATTTTTCACTAAATTAATATCAATCAGTTATTTAATAGTTTTGCAAGACATAAAATACTTTCTTCAAAATACACTGATCTTATTTTAGAAAACTTATTATTTCAAAAGCAAATCACTTTTCAAAACCCAGTATAATGGGAAGAAACCATGTTTTCGTCATTTCTGCGGGTATCAACCCATCTGATGTTTATTGGCATCAATCAACTTTTCCAACCTTACACTTGATATCTTATAATTGTCAGTCTTTTATTATTGATTCATGTTAAAGAAATAATAAAGCTTCTGTAAAATTAGACACACACTCACAGAGGAGGAATAGAAATAAATCATATTTAAAAGGAAAACTCCATTACAATGCAAGTTTTGTAAAACTAACTTTTATTCTCCTGGTTTAATTGTCATCTGGAGGCTTACTACCTACTTAGGTCTCATCCTAGAAGCTTCTAGCCTCTATACAATCTTATCTAGTCCTAGAATGTTTTCAGCCTCTGAGACTTATAGCTGAATACATTCTCCCTTTCTAGCTTTTTGAGAACTCTGGCTGCCCTCTCAACTCTGCTGTTCTATCTCAAAACTTCTCATTCAATCTGGCTTCTTTTGGCCTCTCCTGAATTGCTCTGCTTGGCCTTATACTAACTTTGGCAATATCTTCTAATCCTCTAGCTCTTTCTAATTCTTTGGCTTATTTTGCCTTCTTGTTCTGTGTTTAGCTTATTCTCTTTCTGAGACCTGTCTCTGTACATTTCCCTTCATGAGACTGCCTTTTCCTTTTGCTTTCTTTTCTCTGTGCTGTTTTACTTTTTTTTTAATTTATTTATTTATTTATTTTTTGAACATGAAATGCTTTTTTATAGCATGTTTTACAAGGGGAGGGGGTAAGAGGGGCCAGGTGGTGGAAAAGTACAAAATCTTCTTGGCCTGTGCCTTGAAACATGTCATGGTCTATACGGTACACTGCCTTGAATTATGATCTACCTGCTGTTCTTCAGAAGATATGGTACACTGCTTGAGTTGTGGTCTCCCTGCTATTCTTAAGATGATATGGTACACTGCTTTGAGTCTATCTGCAGTTGCTAAGCAGGATCTTGCAGTTGCCAAGCTTCAGAGGACATTGTGCAGGTGGGGAAAGGTAGGGGGTGAGGGTAAGGGCGAGGGTCCTGGCTTCTGGCATCTCCCCCTTCTCTGTTTAGTTAGAGAAGGCATCTTATGATCAATCCCAACTATGTGAATTTTGAATTTGGATGTCTAATTATGGGGGTCTTAGACAAGTTCACAACCCCAAAACACTGATGTGAGACGAGTCACATCGATGGTCGAATGTTTTAGGCTGTCGACGATGGGCAACGTCAAGGGACTCCGATGTGGGTGAAAGGAGGGTGAGAGCCCTGTCTTAGGCCGTGTAGGCTGCACCCACTCCCAGCACCACGCACTCCTTTTCGGCTGCATTGGGTGGGCCCCTGGGAAGTGGACCTACAATAATCCCATCATTGGGCTAACTCACAGCCCTCCTAGTCCCTTGTAAATGTTCAATTTACCAACCATTTGTCAGTTTGGGGTGTAATATTGTCATAAAGGAAGGCTCCCCAATGTGTGCTGTTTTTCTTAAATAGCTTCCTCTTAAATAGCTTCCTGTTTTTCTCTCTGCCACTCAATTAGACAACACTTTCACACATGGGTGCTTCCTTCTACAAACTAACTTTACCTTCATTATTTTGGATTAAAATGTATACTGAGGGCATGGCTATATTCTCAACAGGGGAGTTAAAACTATGTACAAAGTCTGAGCTACACCACAGGTAGAAACAGGATTTTTTGGTAAAAAATACAATCTCATGTTCACAATGTGATCAAATATCCTGCAACAATCTTTTCAATATCTGTGTGACTGTAAATTTCTAAACACCCACATAATGCATGTGGTTGTAGTCCTTAGTCAACAGAATCTTTTTTTAATATTTTATTTTCAATCAATTATTTATTTGCTTTACATTCCAATATCAGGCCCCTTCTCTTCACAGTACCCATTCAAACAAATCCTCCCAACATTCCCCCTCCCCTTCTTCTCTGAAAATGGGGAGACTTCTTTGGGTAACACACACATACACACTCACCACCCTACCCTAACTCTACCCCCAGCACATCAAGTCACTGCAGGACTAGGTGCATCCCTTCCCACTGAGGCCAGACAAGGTGAGTCAGTTAGGGGAATAGATCCACAGTCAGGCAACAAATTCAGGACAGCCCCTGCTCCAATTGTTGGGAAATCCACATGAATAACAAGCAACATTTCTGCCACATAAATGTCTGGGCCCTAGGTCCAGCCCATTCTTGCTTGATTTTTGGTTGGTAGTTTAGTCTCTGGGAGTTCCCAAGCATCCACATTAGTAGGCTCTGTTGATCTTCCTGTGGAGTCCCTGTTCTCTTCAGGTGTCTCAATTATTTCCCAAAATCTTCCACAAGATTTCCTGAAATCTATCTAATGTTTGGCTATGGGTCACTGCATATGTTTCTACTGGCTTCTGGGTGGAGCCTTCCAGAAGATTATTTTGCTAGGCTCCTCTCTGCAAGCATAACAGAGTATCTTTAGTAGTGTCAGAGATTGGCTCTTGCCCATGGATACATCTCAGTTTAGGCCAGCCACTAGTTGTCCTGTCCCTCAGTCTCTGCTGTATCTTTGTCCCTGAACATCTCCGTGGGCAAGACATATTTTGGGTCAAAGGGTTGGGGGGTGGGTGGCTGTCCTTATCCCTCTGTTGGGAGTTCTGCCTAGGTACAGGAGGTAACCACTTCAGGATCCCTATTCCCCACGGATAGGATTCTCAGCTAAAGTGGCTTCCATAAACACCCTGGGACCTCTCCCAATCCCAGGTTTCTGAAATGTCCTAGAGTTGTCCCCCAACCCCTGATTTCCATTATCTCACCAATACCTTCCCTACACCTAATCCTCTCCCCCTCCACTCTACCACCTAGTTCCCTCTATCCATCTACCTATAATATCTATTTTATTTCACCTTATGAGAAAGATTCAACCATCTTCTCATGGACATTACTTGTTACTTGGTTTCTTTGGTCTGTAGTTCATAGCATGGTTATCCTGTACTTTTTGCCTAATATCCACTTACAAGCGGTTACATACCATGCATGTTCTTTTGGTTAGGGTCACCTTATTCAGTTCCATCCATTTGCCTGAAAAATTCATGATATCGTTGTTTAATAGCTAAGTAGTATTCTATTGTATAAATAAACCATATTTTCTTTATCCAGTCTTCTGTTGAGGGACATCTAGGTTGTTTCCAGTTTCTGGCTGCTATTAACATAGTTGAGCAGGTGTGTTTGTAGGATGGTGGAGCATTTTAGGGTATATGTCCTGAAGTGGCACAGCTGGGTCTTCAGGTAGATTTTTTTTTTTTTTTTTTTTTGGTTTTTCGAGACAGGGTTTGTCTGTGTAGCCCTGGCTGTCCTGGAACTCACTCTGTAGACCAGGCTGGCCTCGAACTCAGAAATCCTCCTGCCTCTGCCTCCCAAGTGCTGGGATTAAAGGCATGCACCAGCACCGCCCGGCAGGTTCTGTTTACAATAGATGGTAATTACCTCAGAGGCCCACAACTGGCCAAAGGACAGAGACTGAAAGACTGCAGAGTTCTCATTTGTTACTGAACATATATACTACATCCCTTCTTCCAATGAATCAAGAATCATGGTGGAAGTGGGGGAAAGAAAGAGTGTAAAGGCATAAGAAGGTGGATGACTACAAGAAAACAGTGTCTTCAGGACAAAGTAGCGACGATGCCAATGTAAACTCACAGTAGTTATTTCAACATGCACAAAACCTATGCAGTCCCAAACCAGACCAAATTCTATCGTGGAGGTTGAGATTGGCCGTGAAATTCAACCCCTACCCATTTGGGATATTGTGAATGCTACTGGGAGAGGAAAAGAGTTTTCTCTAGAGTGTAACTCCCAGCAATTCTGCTACTTTCTAGTAGAAGATCACACATCTAAGGATGTTTGGACAGTGCAAAGTAGTCTTGACTGGGGGTGAAGGAGTATAAAACACAAATGTAGGTGAGTATGGCAGTGGCCATAGAGCTGAGGGGAATTAGGAAGGTGAATATACTATAAAAAGTGTAAAATAAACTGTCAAATAACTAAAAGGAAAGTTACCCACATCTCTGCAATGTGTTATTTTCATTGTCTTTGAAAAGAGATCAAATAAATTCAAGAAAGAAGCATTAAGTGTGTAGTTAAATAAACAAGACCATGTTAGCACTTTGTCTTTAAATGGAAAGTAGGCTTATCTGCTGCATTTGCCTTTAAAGAATGCAGAACACCACCGCATCTGACCCCGTTGAGCTGGAGTTTCCAAGCTCTGAGACCCAGACAAGCGCATTTAGTTAATGGTGTCCCCTTTTCATCATGAAATTATTCTTGTGCTGTAACCAACTACATTTTCTCAGTCCATTGAAGACAGATATTTCCTCTTGTTCAAATTAAGAGTTCTGAAGAAAGACTATAGTTTTATTGCTTTAGAACTTAATTTCTACCTGAGCTGATGTGTTAGTTACTTCTCCGGGTGCTATGATAAGCATCCTGATAAAAAATAACTCAAGGCAGGAGGGTCATTTAGGTTCATATTTCAAGGGTTTATTCCATCATAGCAGAGAAAGCATGGAGGCCAGACCCTGAGGTCATAGGTCATGTTCTATTTTAGGTTGTGTGTCAAACTTGTTCAATATCAGTATTCTTGGTTAGACTTTCAAAATATTTTCAGAGTCTGACCGCTGATTACCCCATCCACTACTTTGCATAGTCTAGTCCATGATTTCCTGGTTAGACTTCTGCAATAAATGTCTAATTGGACTCTGTGAACTTTACAGACTCTTGCATCTTTATAGTCTCTTTTCCACTTTGCCATAATGAAGGAAAGATGACAATCTCATTATTTCTCTGCTCCAGGGTTTCCCATTCCATTTAAAATATAACTTACTTTGGGCTTCAGAAGCCCTGTGAAATCCGGGTCTACCCTCTACAGGCCAGTTCCTAATACATTCTTTCAGTCATAATGCTGCAAGGAAACTACTCATATGCTTTCACTCATCACAAGTTGGCTCTCATCTTAGGACCTCACATTAAACCAGATTCACCCCAGCTCCCACTTCTATCTCAACACAGACTTGCTTTCCTTCATAATTAGTACTGCTGCTTAACATTATGTAGTTTATTTAGGGATCCTCACCTGGGATCAAACTGCAGTGTCTTTGTTAATCATATTGGCATTTGTAGTCCTACAATTAAGAAGAGAATATGGTACATATTTTAGTTTCAAAATTATATTAGGATTAATTACAGAAGTGAGGAATGAATATAAATCAGAGTATATTAACAAATACACACACCTTCAGAGTGCGGATCTTCTGGGCACTGCTTTGCTCTCCAGGATTCCATTTGGCACGGCTGAAAAAAATGAACAATGATCTATTAGAAATACATGGTTTGCTAATTTTTGCCCTCACTATGATTATATTTTTCATTTACAGAATCTTATTTAAAGATCTAAAAGTCATCATGCTTCAATTATAGAATTTCTTTTCTTAAATTACTCAATGTGAACGTTTAGTATACAAATATTTAGCCTAGTTATAATTATAAAAGAATAGATAGGACTCCATTTATATACAGTTTACAAATTGATATTGAAAATACGATGTCTGCTTAGTAACTGACAGATCAATGATGAGTGGGTGAATGAGTGGAAGACAGGATGGTACTTACAGTGAACACTAGCGACAGGCATGCAGGGTTCTCTGAGTCCTATCAATAGCCTGAATGAAACTCTTTCACAATAGAAATATAGAAAGAAGGTGCGGTTATATACAAATAAAAAGTACAGAAACAAAGAATATATTGATTCCTTGAACTTCATTTTCACAGTATTAAACCTCTGAAAAATCTTTATTGGGACCATCCATAGACTTTTCCCCAAGAAATTTTCATATGGATAATAATTATAAAGATGGAATATGTTATCAATCAAAAGGTGCATATACCAATTCCTGGGTCTATACCATCTGTGCTTCAGCTTTCTTAAGTTGTGAACTGGACACATTGTTTAGTCCTGTCCTATAATATGGACACCAAGCAGATTAGAATTAAGATATTCTGGGAAAGTCAAGCAAGAGAATATATATTGGTTAAGATGTATAGAAAATATGTAAATTATAAAAATAACTTTAATCCACTAGAGTAAAATGGTATACATTATCAGATATTCTGGTAATTTTAGACAAAGTATAACTACTCATAAATCAAAAAGTTTCAAATTAGGGAAACAGACTGATAATGTTCTCACACATTCAAAGTTTTCCAACAGGATCCTCAACAATTTTCCTGATACCCCTCGTGTAATTAAGTAAAATATAATGAATCAATGAGATGAAATAGCATTATGAGAAAGAAAATTCATATAATTGAAACAATCCACTTATTGAAATTACAATCTGAGAACTAGCTGTAAAATTTATTGTTTTATCATAGACCCCTATTTAGGCTTTATAATAAAAATATCCTTTTCAGAAAATCAAATGTTCATGTTTATTGCAGGCATATAAGTAATAGATTTGTAAATTAATAACAAACAAAAGCAATATATATATTTAATTCTTTATATTATATATGTTTAATACTTTATATATAATAAACATATATAAACTAAGTAAAAACAAATGTATATATTTGTTTATTATATATAACATATCATATACTCAATATATTATATATAACATATAATTAAATTTAATATATTAAACTATAGTATTTTATGTATTTATATATTGTATATAATATATAATGTATTTATATATAATTAACATAGTAATATATATTAAAATAAATAAACATATTTTTAATTAAATAAATTAATATATGTGAGTATGTGTGTGTGTGTGTGTGTGTGCTTGTGTGTGCTTGTGTATGTTTAGTACTTTATGCTTTCAGGTCATTTTTTTATATTATTCCATCTAGTCTTAGGAATCCATGTAAATATTTTTCTATCTTCAAATTTTCTTTTTTTTTTTTACATTTTTTTATTGGATATTTTATTCACATTTCATATGTTATCCCCTTACCCCATCCCCCACCCACCCGGGAACCCCCCATCCCCTTACCCCTCCTCCTTCTTCTCCTTGGATGTAACCCCCACATACCCCCCCCACTCCCACTTCCCCACCCTCAAAATTCCCACCCTCTGGGGCGTCCAGCCTTCCACCTGTGCCCGGCAGGGCCCTCCACTCTTACATATTCAGCTGAAGCCCTGGATCCCTCCCTAAGTGCTCCTAGGCTGGTGGTTAGGACCCTGGGAGCTGTGGTTAGTTGGTATTGTTGCTCTCCTCATGAGGCCACAAACCCTTTCAGCTCCTTCAGTCCTCACTCTAACTCCTCCATTGAGAACCCCATGATCAGTTCAATGGCTAGTTGTGAGCATCTGCCTCTGAATATGTCAGACTCTTGAAGGCCTCTGAGGAGACATCCATTTCAGGCCCTTATCGGCATGCACTTCCTGACTTCCACATCAGCATCTACCTTTGGTGACTGCATATGGGATGGATACTCAGGTGGAAAGGTCTTCAAATGGCCCCTCCTTCATTTTCTGTCCCTCACTTTGTCTCCATATTTGCTCCCTTGAGTATTTTGTTGCTCCTTCTAAGAAGAACTGAATCACCCCCACTTGGTCTTCCTTTTTTATGAGCTTCATGTGGCCTGTGAGTTGCATCTTGGGCATTTCAAGGTTCTGGGCTAATATCCAATAATCAGTGAGTGAATACCATGTGTGTTCTTTTGTGATTGGCTTACTTCACTCAGGATGATAATTTCTAGTTCCATCCATTTACCTAGGAACCTCTCAAATTCATTGTTTTTAATAGCTGAGTAATACTCCATTGTGTAAATATACCACATTTTTTGAATCCATTCCTCAGTTGAAGGACATCTGGGTTCTTTCCAGCTCCTGGCTATTATAAATAAGGCTGCTATGAACATAGTTGAGCATATGTCCTTGTTATATGTTCGAGCATCTTCTGGGTATATGCCTAGGAGTGGTATAGCTGGATCCTCAGGTAATGCTATGTCCAATTTTCTGAGGAACCGCCACACTGATTTCCAAAGTGGTTGCACCATCTTGCAGTCCCACCAACAATGGAGGAGTGTTCCTCTTTCTCCACACCCTCGCCAGCATCTACTATCACCTGAGTTTTTAATCTTAGCCATTCTGACTGGTGTGAGATGGAATCTCAGAGTTGTTTTGATTTGCATTTCCCTGATGACTAAGGACACTGAACATTTCTTTAGGTGCTTCTCGGCCATTCGAGTTTCTTCCATTGAAAATTCTTTGTTAAACTCTATACCCCATTTTTTAATAGGGTAATTTGGTTGTCTGGAGTCTACTTTCTTGAGTTCTTTGTATATATTGGATATTAGCCCTCTATCAGATGTAGGATTGGTAAAGATCTTTTCCCAATTTGTTGGTTGTCGTTTTGTCCTATTGACAGTGTCCTTTGCCTTACAGAAACTTTGCAATTTTATGAAGTCCCATTTGTCAATTCTTGATCTTAGAGCATATGCCATTGGAGTTCTGTTCAGGAACTTTTCCCTTGTGCCCAAGTATTTGAGGGTCTTCCCCACCTTCTCTTCTATTAGTTTCAGTGTATCTGTTTTTATGTGGAGGTCCTTTATCCACTTAGACTTGAGCTTTGTACAAGGAGATAAGAATGGATCAATTTTCATTCTTTTACATGTTGTCCTCCAGTTGAACCAGCACCATTTGTTGAAAATGCTGTCCTTTTTCCACTGGACAGTTTTAGCTCCTTTGTTAAAGATCAAGTGACCATAGGAGTGTGTGTTCATTTCTGGGTCTTCAATTCTATTCCATTGATCTTCCTGCCTGTCTCTGTACCAATACCAGGTAGTATTTATCACTATTGCTCTGTAGTACAGCTTGAGGTCAGGAATGGTGCTCTTACAAAGCCATTATCATTGTAATAGTAAGTGGGAAGCCTAGATTTTAACTTATATTATTGAAAGCAACAGTTTATTCTCTTCTCACATCCTTACTTCAACATGGACATAATTTTCTTAAATTTTCAAACTTTCTTATTGTATTGGGTGTATTTTGTTAGATCTTTGGGAAAGTAAAAGGCAGTGAGAGTTCTACTGGTTACGGGAAAAATCTCATCTTACTATCGACTATTGCAAAGACTGCTATGGTTGGAGTTTTGAAAGTCATTTTCCCTTCTGTGTTCAAATTTCTGAATTTTAAGATGCAATTAAATGTTAGAATCAACATCAAATTACTAAGAACTTTTAAAGGAAAGTGGATAGTTTCCATGTGTACTGTGATTGTCATCTTAATTTCTGAAATGCTACAATGTGACGAAAAATGGTTTGCAAAGGGAGAAACATGATGGAACTTTGGTACAACAATGTGACTTTGTAGAATATATTTACTTGTAATTTAGTTGATATGGTAGGCATTTCTGAAAGAATGCCATTATCAAGTGAAGTGGATTGAATAAAAAGAAATGTCTTTAGTAAGAACCAAAACACATTGGTGAATTTTATTTATATTTCAGAAGAACCACTGGTGAAGGGGTAATTAGCTCCATGAATCAAAACACAGTATGTTCCTCTCCATTGTTGCCCACAGACAAAGACTGGCAGAAAGACGAAATTAAAACTATTTTAAAGTTCTGACAGTTATGATACAAATATCCTCTGGTAAGAATAACAGAAAAGACTTAGCTAGAATAAAAAAACTATACCAAAACTAAACTAAATTAATTTATGGTCTTTGCCTACTGTATTTTCTCCTTCTTTTTTGTTTGTTTGTTTGCTTTTTGTTTTGTTTTGTTTTTTTGTTTTTCGAGACAGAGTTTCTCTGCATAGTCCTGGCTGTCCTGGAACTCACTCTGTAGACCAGGCTGGCCTCGAACTCAGAAATCTGCCTGCCTCTGCCTCCCAAGTGCTGGGATTACAGCTGTGCGTCACCACTGCCCGGCGTATTTTCTCCTTCTTAATAGTATCTTAACATATGCCTCAGGTCTCTCTCCAAACCCCCGGTGCTCTGATAGACTAGGCAGATGAAAATAACATGGGGTGATTTTATTTTCACTTACAACTCCGAGCAAAGTCCATTATAGCACTGTCAGACTGTCATTAGCTTAGAATAGCTATCATATCCACATCATATCCATATTCACACCATATCCACACTCATCAAAGTAGTGTCCAGCTCACTTTCTCTACCCTACATAGCCTAGATTCCCTTATCCAGCAGATGTTCCTGTCCATGATTAAAATGGATCCTTGCGTATCATTTCAGGTAGACATCATAATCTTCTGTAGGCATGGCCAGCTGTCCCACTCCCAATTGAGTCTAGATCCTGTCAAGTTGACAATTGACATTGACCATCACAACAGAGTTTTACAAAGCTTCATGAAAAAAATAAAACATCATTGAAATAAATATGTGAAAAAGCATCACTCGATTAGTATTATTCTTTGAGCGCTTATGTCATTCTAAATTAAAACATTTTTATGTAACTAAATCCTTTATTCATCAGACTTTCAACAGTTTTTGAAAGCTCACAGCTTGTTAAATTACGAGGTGAATATTGTAATGTAAAAATAAGCAGAGAAGTATGCTGATAACACTTATAATAGGAGGAAATAAGTATAGCCATTTTCTCTCTTTCTCTTAAATATCCACTTATGCATAGACATATACATTAAAATGCATAGATGATATTAATACTTTATATATACATACTTATATAATACATATTCATATAGCATATATATGCTAGAGGTGTTATAATTCAACATAAAGATATGAATATATAGTCTATATGTGTATGTTTTATATAAATACATATGCTATTGTGTGCAATAACATTTGACATTAAATTATGATAAAATTAAAAATGATAAAGCCTTGCTGCATGCAATGAACTTTTAGAGTCTCTGTTAGATGTAGACATAGAGAGGACATTCTCTGTTGAGGTACCAGACAGTAGTACTCTAGATGACAGAGGGATTATGTCATTCGAGGACAGAAGACCTAGGAATAAAACACCCTGCAGGGAAAATATACTTTGCATCAAGGATCCCAGTGAAGTTGGATTCATAGAGCTGAAGGAAATGAATGGACAGAAGCAGTGGGCATCCATCCTATACAACCTACCTACAAGTATGTTAGAAGATCTGAATAGACCTTTAACATGATTTTACCCAGGTTTCAGTGGTTTCACCGGGGTTGCCATGTGATAAGAGCAACCGGTGGAAGCATAGGTCATTTGCAGGACTCTAATAAGACTATTGCACAGAGTACAGCAGTGTATGTGCTTAAGAAGATAGTAAATAAGTGTTGGTAATGGTCAACTTCTAGATGGATCTTGATGATAAATCAGATATAATTTTCTGGATATTTAAATGCTCTTCATTATTCATCAAAAGTTGATTGAATTGTAACTTTGTTTTAGGCTCTATTCTAGATGTCAGCAATAAGGCAGTTACCAAAAATAATGGGGGAAATGAGAAGAAAAATATAAGGATCATGAGTGTCTGGTTAAAGGAAAAAGAGCATAGCTTGTCTTACAAATTTTTAAGTAGAGTAAACTGAAAATAAGTGAATATAAAGTAGTAAAAACATGTTCTATTCCAGAGAGTAACTTAAAAGTAAAGCATAGTTAAGAAATGGTGCTGCATGGTGAAACAACAAGATTCACCTAGTAGTCTGATGAAGACAACAGGAGAGAGCAAGCAAGAAGCCAGGGACATTCCTAGATGAAGGAAAATGAAAATGCCATTTGCCAAGATGGCAGTAGTTTCAACCTGTTTTCTCAAATGCATTATATTAAAAGAAATGGCATTGAAAAATGGTATGATCATCCACACAATGTGTGCTTGGAAACAGTTCCATTTTTAAAATCAAAATCTCATAATATTCTAAAAAGATTCAACATTTGGGATTGAGTTGTACTCATCTATACATGGCTACTGGGAGATGTGTGAAGTATGGAGGCCACAGGTTGGGCACACACGGTAGAGAGAAATTCTTGTGAGCATTGATTTTCTTTCCTTTATATTTTGATAAATTTCTAGTTGTGCTCATGAGATGCTTTGGCAAATTTGTAAACATTTTTGACAAAATGTATATATGTTGAGGAAAGAAAGGTTTCTGCCAGATTCACTACCTTTAATCCAGGGACAGATATTTTTATTCAAACTCAAAGTTCTAAATACATGTACATATTGGCCTGAGATAATAGCAGTTTCATTTTAAATCCTTGGTCACAGCAGACACTAAATAACATTAAAAAATTTAAAATACAAACTGTCTCACACCATTTGTTGCATACTTGGATATAATATTTTGTTTCTGAGTTAATATCAATTTGAGGAACAAATGCTGACATGAAATTTGAAGGTGTGGTAAAATAGTACATACCATTTACATCCTTTTCTGTTGCTCCATCCACAACTCCTAAGATTGCTGTTGCTTTCTTTCCTTTGTATATTATATTCAATACAATTGTCTTTCTCTTCTTTTAAAATGACTTTGTTCTGACCACTCTCAGCATCCCTATCGCTTTGATTCAAACCCATCTTTTTCTCTCTAGTCTTTGCAAAACCTTATTAGTCCCTTTTTCTCTGCCTTTAGAACTTCAGTCTATTCTTTGCAGAATTTGTTTTGTTAAAATAGATATCATGTCACACTACTGCTGAAATACATTTCTGTGTTGTCCTGTTTAACTGTAATAAAATATAAAAGCTATCCAATGGTTCGCAACTCTAGAGAATCTATTCTACTCGCTCCATTGCTGCTCCAACATGATACCATGCCATGTCCTCCTCCTTTCCTCCCCAGTAGCCTCACTACCATTGCCTACGAACATAGAGGATGGCATGTTTTACCTCATAAACCTGGTTGTACAGGCATCTTCTACCTGTATCCTGCTTCCACAGAAGTTCACTTACCTCAGTGAGGTTTTGTTCCAGGGTTAGCTCTGGGTGGCAGTCTTTGACAATCTTGTTAAAAATACTTCATTCTTTGCTTACTCAATATTTCTTTTTCCACCTTCTCTGTTTCAACTTTCCACTGACTGTATCAGCATATGTTTTGTTTTTCTGTAGCATTGTCAAGTTAATTAAGGTAGGTAATACATTTTATTGTGCTGTATGCTGTATCCTAGCTAGAATCATCCCAAGAAAACTGCAGAGCTAAATGTATTTATTCAATGAGGAGAGGAAAATGTCATCAAGATCAGAAGTAACTGAAATAGGATGGCCACAGACATCTTTTTGATCCTCAGGCCACAGCCACTCTACCATGACACCATGCCATGCCCTTCTCCCCACCCCTCCCCACCCCCACCCCTCTAGAGACTCACTACCTGAGTTCCCCAATGTTAGCAATCATTTACCTTCTGTTTAACTACACATGGGAATCCTACTTGTTGTCTCACTTAGGGAAAAAAAAAAAAAGAAAGGGACAGGAAAGCAAGGAAGATACAGAAACACTAGCCATTCTATCTTGTATAAACAAAGAACAAGATAAAGGCATCAGGGATTTGGTAACTTCTGAAGAAAAAAAGTCCACAGTGGCAACTTTCTTCTATGTTAAGTAACAACCAGAGACAAGCCTACAATCTGCAGTTTTTATTGTAAATGAGTTAACCCTTCTTCCAGTGTTGTGTGTAACTTTCTGCTCTTCCTCTTCATATCTCTACTCACCTGTCCTTATTGTCCTCTATTGAATTAACACCACAACTTCTTTTATTTCCTGATTCATTCCCCCTTATCATATTTTCTGCAAGTTCATCCAATGACACATAACATAATTTTCTTAATTACATTTTTTTCCTCTCTTTTATGTATGTTTTATGAAGGAAAGATTTTTGTGTTACTATTATTTTAAGTTCTTTACTTAGAGAAGTTTTTTCCTTTTTTTTTTCTTTTTTTATTACTCTTATTTTGAACATCCCAGTCATTACCCTTCTCCCTCTCTCCCCTTTCTCAGCCCATTCCCCCTCTCCCATCTCCAAGAGGATGTGCGCTGTCACTCTAGGTCTCCCTACTTCCTGGGGCCTCATGTCTCTTGAGGGTTAGTCATGTCTTTTCTCACTGAGGCCAGACCAGGCAGTCCTCCTTTGTATATGTGTGTCAGGGGCATCAGGCCAGCTAGTGTATGCTGCCTGGTTAGTGACTTTGAATCTGAGAGTTCTCAGGGGTCCATGTTTGTTGAGACTGCTTGTCTTCCTATGGGATTGTCCTCCTCCTCAGCTTCTTTCAGACTTTCCCTAATTCAATCAAAGGGGTTCTGGACTTCAATGCATTTGTTGGGTATAAGTATCTGCAACTGTCTCAGTCAGCTGCTTGTTGGGCCTCTTGGAGGGCAGCCATAATTAGGCTCTGTCTGTAAGCACTCCATAGCATCAGTGTCAGGCCTCAGAGCCTTCTCCTGAGATGGATCCCAAGTTGGATAGGTCACTGGACCTCCTTTCCCTCAGTCTCTTCTCCATTTTTGTCTCTGAAGTTCTCTTAGACAGTATCAGTTCTGGACCAGAGATTTTGACTGTGGGATGGCAACCTCATCTTTCCACTTGATGCCCTGCCTTTCTACTGGAGGTAGATTCTACAATTTGCCTCTCCCCACTGTTGGAAATTTTATCTAAGGTCCCTCCTTTTGAATCCTGTGAGACTTTCACCTCCCAGATCTCTAATACATTCTAAAGGGTCTCGCTCTCCTGAGGTTGCATATTTCCATTCATCATGCTGGCTTTCTGGGCTTCTATTTTGTCCTCACCCCACCCCGCCGCACAGTACATGATCATATTCTCCTTTTCCCCTTCTCTTTTTCTTCTCCCACCTAAGTCCCTCTTTCCCTCTGCCTCCTGTGATTGCTTTCTTCTCCCTCCCAAGTGGGATTGAAGCATCTTCACTCTGGCCCTTTTGCTTGTTAAACTTGAGTTCTGTGGATTGTATCTTAGCTATTCTGTACTTTGGCTAATATCCACTTATTAGTGAGTACACACCATGCCTGTCCTTTTGAACCTGAGTTACCTCACTCAGATGATATTTTTCTAGCTCTATCCATTTGCCTGCAAAACTCATGATGTCCTTGTTCTTAATAGCTGAATAGTATTCCATTGTGTAAACAAACCCGATTTTCTGTATCCATCCTTTCATTGTGGGACATCTTGATTGTTTCCATCTTCTGGCTATCACAGATAAGGCCACTATGTACATAGTGTGGAACATGTGTGCCTGTGGTATGGTGGGGCATCTTTTGGGTATATGTCCAAAAGTGGTATAGCTGGATCTTCAGGTAGATTTATTTCCAATTTTCTGAGGAACTTCTAGATTGATTTCCAAAGTGGTTGTACCAGTTTGCAATCACAGTGACTATTAAATGCGTGAGATGCAGTTTGCCTTAATCTATGAGAAACATTATTTAGTATTCACAGATATGAGCTTTAAAATACCTAGATGTGGTTCACTTATATGTATCTCTTACTAGCATTATCACTCTACATGATAGTTGTCTCAGGTTATTTATTTTATTATTATGAATAACCAAAAATAATATAAGAAGTACTGCTTATGAAGTTTTAGGCTATACACAAATAGTAATTGTAAATAAAGGATGATTTCTCTGGCAATCTTATAGAATGGTTAAATACATTTAACTATTATATAATCAGATCATTTTGTTATTAATTGTATCTGAGGATATAAGATGCATAATCTATATACTCTAAAATTGATGTCATAATAGCTTCATATACATAGTAACATAACATGTTTTAAAAGTTATTGAAGAAACCAATGTCTGTGAGTAGCTTTGCTTTTCTTCCCTATAGTAAATCATCTGACTGAACTCTTGAAAGTACTGTATAGTCATTCATGTTAAATTCATGTTGACTACTATCAACACATTTTATAAAATAACTTACTCCAAGACTATTATTTCTTTGAAAAGGTTAATTATATAACATTTGATGAGATGTTTCATCAGATTAAATGTAACTATAATAAAATTCATCAATAGTTCTTTGTGATAATAACAGCTATCATAGATATTTCCTACTTAATAATCTCAAGTTAGATATTACTTATAATAGCTTCTTATGTTATTGAGCTTATAATATCTTATATAGTTTTATTACTGTAATCATTTGAATTTTTCCATTTTTGGGAATTATAGTTTTTTTTTGTTTTTTTGTTTTTAGTTTCCAAGGCACTGTATTAAATATTGAGTTGCTATGAAGAGTATACATTACCTATTGGTTTTAAAAATATAAAAAACATAAAATAAATCAATGAACCTCTGTGTATTTGAAAAGAGCATTTCATTTAATTTAAACTACAGACATTTTTTATTCCTTTTTCTAGCCTGATTCATCTCCATTCCCAGAGGCAAAACCACTTTTCTTGATTTTGTTGTATGAATTTATACTGCTAAACAATGATATTATTTACTTTGCCTCAGAACTGAGTTTTTTTCTAGTAGTGTATTCTTTTTATATATATATATAATTTGTTTTTTTCTCAAATCGTAATTCATTCACACAGGGGTTATAAACACAGAAAGGCAGGATGTGGGGAAGGGAATGACACTGGAGTGTGGGTGATCAGGAGGAATACAGATATCATCAGAACCGGGTATCGGCTGGGTGAAGGTTCAGGGGGCAAGTCACTATGACTCTGCCTATGACTCGCTTGTCCTTATCTAAATTGGTATTGTCTGCCCAGGCTACCTATTTACAAGGTCTATGACTACTCAGGCTTGTAAATTTCCACAAAAGCTGCCTGTTAACATTAGCTTATAGCCATCTGTTTTGATGTTTTTCCACTGAGACCCAAGACTTGGTGTTAGTATACATGTATGACAGGCCTATTGCTGATTTTAGGCCTATGGCTGATTTTAGGCCTTCAGTGTGTAAGCAGGGCTGCCCCTGACATCTCCTCCCTTCTCTAAGTATAGAAGAGCTGTGGCAATTTTAAACTTACGAAGGTGGGGATAGAGGCCTGACCTCCAGTATTTGAAGGGGACCTTGTAATGGCTGCAGTCCCCCTGTCGTTGTCCAGTGAGGCATGAGGGCCATACCCGTCCCGATGTCTTTTTCCTGGAGAGGGGATACTTTTGACATCAACCCCTATGCAGTCAGGCTTGTCCCTCAGGGAACCCAGATAGATATTTTTATTTTTTATTGATATTCCCTTGCAGTGCTTAGCCTCGCAGCCTAAGCAAGAATTCAGATCGCCTGACAAAGGGGGTTCTGGGTGGCCCCTCTCTGCTTGGTCTAGGGGCAGAAGTCCCCCCTTTTAGGCTGGGTGGAGATGGGTTTTGGAAACACCCTGTATAAAGTAATAACCTCATCTTGAGTCTCGTGGTCCTCCATAGCTAATTAATGATAATGTATCTGAGTAGTTTTTGCTACCAAATTATTTATCTCTTGCATCACTGAGTTAGTCCGCATATTTGAGAGCCAGGGACCAGCAGAAAAAAGCAAAAAGAACCCAAATAATGGTCCCAAGATGGGAGGAAATAGGGTTGACAACCTTGGAGAGGCTGAAAACCAATTCTTGTACCAGCCTTCATCTGTCTCTTTCACTCTCTGATTTTTCTTAGGGCCTTCACTACCTGTTTCATGCTTTCTTTAACCCTCCTTGTCTTGTCTATGTAAAGGCAACCTTCTTCTTTAAGAGATGTACACAGTCAAGAGCTGTACACAGCCTTTTCTATTGTAATAGAGTAAATCAAGTCCAATAAGGATCTTTGCGATTTTAGGAGGTTTCTTCAGACAGCGAAACAAGGGATTTCTTCAGATTAGTGATGTCAATCTCTAGCTGTTTGATGTTCTTGTCAGTGGCCCTTCAAAGGTCTGAGTAGTGTAATTTCAGAGGCCAGCATCTGGATTAGAACTTCCAACAGCAGACATCACGGCTAATTCATTTTTACCTGGAAAGGAGAAAGAAGGGAATTCTCAGGGAGATTTCTCTTTCCTGGATGTAAATTGTTATTCATCGTATTTATGGTTGGGCCTGGCTTTGTGGGAGTATCTATTTTTTTATTAATCTTTTTGGTAGCCAGTTAGCTGTGCCTTCTGTGGTATCAGACAGGCATATCAGTCCTCAGCCCCATAAGGGAACTGGGTCTGGGCCATTCCCTTTAAGGGTAAGAGGGTCCTTCCCCATATCTGTGGCAAAGTTTTGTTGGTCTCGGTGGTGCCAGAGGCAGTAAGCAGCAGATTTGCCATGAACTTTCAGCTTTAGAGAGATAAAAGTGAACAAGGCATGATGGAGAGTATTTCAGGGGGACTCCTTCTGAGGGGGTACCGTTCCCCCTCTTTTGTTTTTAAAGCCAATTTTTCAGAGTTCTTGTAAAATCAGGGCAGAAGTGCCAACAGTCGCTCCTTCCACACTCAGAGAGTCATGAAGACCCTATTTAAGGATATATAGATCTATACTGATAATCTTTTGTCAAAGGACTGTTATAGCACCGCCAACAACTAATCAGACTATAAAATATATCGATTAGTAATAGCTTCTTCTACTTTTTGTGAGATTACCTCTCTTTTGTCAATTAATTGTTGAGGATAATTAGGATTTACATCTCTATTGAGAATATTGAACAGAGACTTAAATTCTTTTGTGGAAAGCTTAAAATAGGATCTTAGCCAATTAGCAACTCCTAGAAACTTTTGAAAATAATTTAAAATAAGTAAACTCTCTCCCTCTCTCTCTTTTTTTTTAGACCCTTTATCTGTGTGGTTTTTTTTTTTATTGGATATTATACATATTTACCTTTCAATGTTATCTCCTCTCCCATTCTCCCCTAAAACCCTTTTCCCATACCTCCTCCTCCTAATTTTTGTGAGGGTGTGCTCCAAACATCCTCACAGTCCCATCTCCCTGCTCTGGAATTCCTACACAGTAGGGGATCCAAACTTTTGGGGACCATGGCCCTCCACTTTCACTGAAGTCTAACATGGTCACCCTCAATTCCCTATACAGGTGCATGAGTCCCTCCCTTTGTGCTCTCTGGCTGGCGGTTTAGACTTTAGGAGCTCTGGTTGAAACTTTTGATACTCCTTCTAGAAAGGACCAAAGCATCCACACTTTGGTCTTCCTTTTTCTATGTGAGTTTTATGTGTTTTATACGTTGTTTCTTAGAAATTGTGAGCTTTGGGGCTAACATTATATTATATTATAATTTTTAATCACTCAATTTATACATTTTTCATAGTATTAATACTTATAAGTATTATATGCTGTAATATTTATTATAGCATATCTTTTATGTTTTCTTCTGTGGGGTTTTTTAACCCTTTAACCAAACTCACATTTCTAAAACTTTCCAAGTTTAAAAAATAATCAACCCAAATTAACATACTTATAATGTCAAAAAGTGGTTAAGAATCAATTCAATCATTACAAATATATTTACCCGCAACTTCACATCAAGTGGTAAGTCTAAAATAGTCTTCATGGCTCTGGGTGCATATTGAAAGGCTTACATACATTAAGAAGCACGAGATGTGCTGACTTTGCATAGAAGTCATTCCCAGCTTCAGCAATAGGGCAGCCATTTGTGTGATTGAGCTTATCCTTTGGATAGAAAATTATGTGAATATTTTGCTTAATTAAATTTGAGAAACATTTAAAATGCACATTTTACTTGGTAAAAATTTTGGGGGGAATTCATAGAATGGTGGCTATGTCCTCCCATTCTGAAGGAGGGAAAATATTGTAGGAAATCACTGAGAATTCCACACTGACACACACACACACCCCAACTCCCTTCACCCCCTCACCCCATCTACCCCCACCAAGGGCTAGAATTGGGAGGAGCAAAGCCCTCTGGGAAATACTGGTCTTCAGTCTTCCTTAATCTAAGAAGCAGGTACAAAGGGACCACCATATGATGCTTGAGCGGGGATGGGGGATGTGTGATCCCCTAGCCTTTTCCTCGAAACTGAAAAAGACACATGTTCATTCCTGGCACCAGAGCTCACTATGCCCACGCTCATATCTTACCCCTGATTAGGCTGTTGCTTCCCAGAGAAAGGCGTTCATCCATTAGATTCCTCACTAGGTTGTCAGCTGCAACACACCATTGTTCTGTGACATGGCAATCTTCATAGAGATGTTCATTTTGGCCCAGTCTTCTTGAGCTTGATGTAGCCAGGATTCTTGCTCAGTGCTCTACAAACTTCTTGGTGGCTTCAGCCTCTCACTCAGCCTGCACTGTCTTCTGCCTCTGTTCCTGCTTCGTATTTTCGGCCAAAAATAGAGCCTGTGCGCTTCTGGATGGGAAGTTTGTTTGGGTTCTACAGCAGTGACAGATTCTTGGCTATAGCTCAGCTCTGTGATAGTTATCTCACCCAGGATAAGACTGAAGTCTTGGTGCTCTCTGTCAACTCTCTTCGGATCAACATAAACATGTGGGTTTATTGAGCAATCAGCTATGAGACACTAAACTTGGACACCATACTCTTGAGAACCTCACTGACAACGGACAGCGGCACTCACTCCTAGTAATAGAGGGAACTGGAACCAGAGGATCCTGAAGTGAAGGCCGTTATGCGGAATCATGTCCTGCTTATGCCTCTAATCTGATTACAGAAGATGGCTCCAAGATCACCTTGTAAAATGAACACAGATTCATGAACACCGTAGGCCATGGCCACAGCCATGTCCCCCCGAGTAGCAGCTTCATCACTACATCTATATCCCGAAGCCCCAGGGGGCAAGCACTGTGCTATGTCTTTCCAGTTCTGGACAATATCTGATCCACTGAAGGCAACAATACGAGATGTTAGGAGAGGCTACCCAACGGCTTCTACCTCAGTCCAGTTTAGAAGCCTTGCTCTGTACATGAAGATCGGGGATCATGGCACTTGAAAAAAAAATTATTAAAATATTTACTAAGTGAAACAGGCAGACAAAAATGAATATAATTTCTTTATTTTCTATTTAGCTTTGGGGAAAGACAAGGATTACATGGATGAGTCTGAACATGCCAACTATGATAGATCGCGTCTCCTTAACGACTTTGTTACCAAAGATAAGCCTGAAGCCAAGACAAAATTATCTAAGGTAATACAAACTAAGTTATTAATGCATAATTTTTGTAATGTAATGTTTAAAACATTTGAGCATTCATCTCTATGGTTAGATTTGTGCTGGAAAATGTAAACAAAACATAGAAATTAATATCCATTTTAAAGAACTCAACCATGAATAGCTATTTATTGATATATTTATTTGTATTACTAAACAATTACTATTTAACAGATCAAAAAGTGCCCCTTTATTTTTTAAATATATTCTTTAATTTTAAAATATTTTTATTTACTTGTTTATTTGGTTTTATTTCTTTTCATTTGAGACAGGGTTTCTTCTTCTGTAGCCTTAGCTCACAAGGAACTCACTCTGTAGAAGAGGATGGCCTTGAACTCATAGAGATCTGCCTGCCTCTGCCTCCCGAGTGCCAGGATTAAAGCCGTGTGCCATTACCACCCAATTTATATTTTAAAATTGTAATTACATTTTTTAATAATATGATTTGCTGATGAATGATATCCCAGACTCAGACAGTATGCAAAAACAAAGAATGTTTTATTCTGCAGAAGCAAGGCATGCTAGGGTCTTCCTTATACTAGATGGAGACACCCAACTGAGCTCACAGGCTCAATTTAAAGCACATTAGGAGAATTCCAGGGAGGGGTAGGTGACCTTTATCTTATATGGTTGGCTCTATATCTAAGGACATTCCAGAACCATTGCTGGGGGCGAGGACTGGAAACTGTTTTTGGGGAAGCCTGGAGACTGCTGCTGACTCACTGTCCTTGCCTCAGGCCAGGGCAGGGCTGCTTCTGATAGTAGGGCAGTTTCTGATTGGCTGCCCAAGGCCTGGGGTTTTTCCAATAACTGACCTGCCTGGATCTGCCCAGTTCTTGGAAACAGAGGTCAATCGTGGCCTAGTCTCCTGAACTGCCAATTTGAATGAAGCCTTTCATGGAGACAGCCTCTCTCAGTCCTCTCACTTAGATCATTAGCTCCCAAATAAAAGACACAAAGCCTTTATATTTATACATAAGCTTACAAATACTAGAGGTGGACAGATATCAACCGTTTGTGCTATTTTGTCTTTTTTGCCTATGAATAGTACCAAGATATAACTGGCCATGTTTTGGCCTGTCACTCCTACTCCAACTAGCCAGGCCTCATTGCCACGTGCTCAAGGTCCACCTACCCTAAAGCAACTTCTTCATTCTTCAATATCCCTCCCCTGGTCTCTGCCTCAGACCCCAAGCCTGGAAACTGATAGCCACCTCCTTCTCTTCTGTCCAGCTCCAGGCTGTAGGCAGCTTTATACAAGCAGTAGTTTTAAGGGGCAAGGTCTGCACAACAAAATCTGGCATATGTGAAAATTCATTTGTCTTGAGGCAATTAGATCATGGATTATAGAAATGAGCATTATAATACATAGCAATGAACCAAACCTCTCAACAATATATAATTTATAGATATGGAACACACACACACAAATACATACACAGCTTTCTGAGTATCTAATGTTGGTAGTATGTATAGGTTTTTAAGGCTGCCCACTCTGTATTAGATACCCTCACTTTTTGAGAAAACTTATTATCCCTCTCACATTGCCATTAATGGCCTCTAGCTCTTAATCTGGGGTTACTGCCCTGTGAGATCCCCCCATTCACAATGGCATGACAACTAGTGTTTCTTTGTTCAAGTATTGTTTTGGGCAGCCATACTGTTGATCTGTCATGGGTGAAGTTTTCCCTTTTAATGAGGAAGACAGAACCCTTATAGGAGACTTCCAGGTCCTTAGCTTTTACAATTATTCTGTGTCCTCTTCTGTGATATTCCCTGAGCCGTATATATCACACTGGACTGTGCATCCTGTGGTCAGTATTTCACTACACTTTGATTAGGTATGCTTTTTGTAAATGGTCTCTGTTTGCTAAAGAGATGCTTTTGATAGCAGGAAGATGAGCTACATTTAGATATGGGCATAAGGATACATAGTGGGAATTGCACTGAATGGAAAATGAAGCAGTAGTATACTCTCCTCTGAGATCCATTAGTTGAACTTATTTATGGGACATAATGTTATATTTCAATGCTTGCATATGTTATAATGATAACATAATAATTTTAATATCATTGAGTATTTATCATATATTTATGATGAGAGGATTGAAAATCTTTTCTTATAATTTTTCTAACATCTAATTTATTATTATCACCTGTGGTTATTCTAAAGTGCAATAGAAAGCTGTATTTAATTATTCTTTCAAATTGTAACATTGTACCTTTCAGGCATAATTATTTAAATACCAAATATAAACTCTGAAGAGTAACTATTCTTATATTGGTATTGGTCCTTCACTTTTCGTGTATTTCTCTGCAAAGTTAACATATCAACATGGTTTCATGCTATAAAACGTAATATGATCTGAATTCCAACTCCATTCATTATTACATATAGTGACTTGGGCATACTAATTACACTCAATGGTCTCACTGTCCTCATCAGTAAGTTGTGGGCATACTGTTTTCTTGACATCGTTATTTGAAAACAACTTGAGATGACTATGTGTCTTAGTTAGGGTTTCCATTTCTGTGAAGAGACACCATGAATATGATGAGTCTTATATAGGACACTTATTTTGGGCTGGCTAACAGGTTTAGGAGTTTAGTCCATTATCATCATCAGGGTGGGAACATGGCAGCTTCTAGGCAGGCAAGGTGCAGGAGTAGCTGAGAGTCTGCATCTTGTTCTGACTATAGCCATGAGAAAACTGATTCTTCTATACTGGGCAGAGCTTCAAAGCCCACCCCCCACAATGACACACTTCCTCCAACAAAGCCATATTGTCTAACAGTACCACTCATTATGGACCAAGCATATCCAAACCACCACACTATGAGAGTATCTAGGGCATATCAAGAAATCATTGGTGTGTATTTTATTTCATCTGGAATATACTCAAGACTGAGTACATACCAGAATTTTATAGCAACTTGGAGGTTGAGAATGTAACATTGAAATAATATTTTATCAACAAATAAAATAACGAAATACAATTCAGTTTGCTTTCCTAGTCCCATCATTTCTCAAAATCAATGCTTTGCATAGATTTTAAGATATTGTATGAGACCATCCAAAACCACATTTTTGGTGATTATTTTCATCATTGTAACTACAACTGCTCCTTGTTGTTAAGCCAAATACGACTCAGAATAAGTTCACACCCTTTACTTGTTAGAGTAGGACTTTTTATAGAAAGAGAGAGGGAAGAAGAGAAGGAGAGAAAGAGAAATGGGGAGGGAAGGAGGAAGTTAGAGAGTGAAAGGGAATGAGGGAATTTGGATATTTAATTTAGCCCAAAGGATGACTTAAATTTCAATAGCTCTTGAATAGATATTACTTATATTCTTGAATATAATTTTCTTTATGCTATTAAATTTGTTTATATTAAAATCATTTTCCCTTTATTTTTAGTCACCGCTTAAGTATTTGTAAAGAAACATAGCGGAGTTTAAAAATCACTCGAATCAGGAATGCAACTAAACTTTAATAAATATATTCTGAGTTAATTCATTCTGCAAAATTTTTGCATTAATATTTATATAAGTTTTGCTAACATTTTTCTTAAATTAATTGACTAATGATTTCTTCACTGTCGAGCTCATGTTACTCTTTTGTGAGATAAATATTATTTGAAGTGAATTGAAAGAATGTCTAAGAGAAATGCAGATGTTCATCAATAAGCTTATGTCATCTACTGGAAGACAAACACTACTGGAATACAAACACTACTGGAAGACAAACACTATTCAAGTATTTAGAAGATAATTTAAGATTCAAATCTGAATTACTTGATTCTCTATCATTTACCACATGGCTAATGTTATATCATCATTTAGTGTATTTACTGTAGTTCTGTCCCAAATATCATTTTTCCTTAGACTTGAAACTTAGAATATTATAGTTAATTAGTAAACTGTAGTGAATACTGTTAAGTATCAGGACAAGAAAATATAATAAGATAGCATATCGTAGTTCAATCAAATAGATATTCAAATGTATTACTGAATTTGTGTAATTAACCACCTCCAATTCTTACTCTTCTATGAAAACCACCCTCCCCATGTTGCCAGGGTGACTTATACCTGCAGCTGCCATTAAAGGATGTCTACTTTTATCCCTTGGATAGATGAGAATGAAGCACAAATTCTATTAGATAAAAGAATTCAATTACATAAAAGAAGAATAGTGCTTAAGTTTCTGAAGGGTTTAATAGGCTGCCTACAAGATATTATTCATGAGATCTCAAAAGGATGGATAAAGAAAACAACAACGAATTTACATTGTTTGCACTAATATATGGGTGATGTATTTTGCCAATCTGCTATCTTTCTTCTCATATTCCTCCTAAAAACAAACACACACACACTCGCAGACACATACACAGAAACACACACACACACACACACACACACATGATTTCTCATGTCTGTAATTTCAGGATTCTGGATTCTAAGCTAGGAAAATGATTACAGATTTGAGGCTAGCTTATTCTACAGAGTAATCAGGCCATCTAATCTAATCCTACTGGCAGAGAGAGAGAGAGAGAGAGAGAGAGAGAGAGAGAGAGAGAGAGAGAGAGAGA
>NW_021604618.1:14567148-14571277 GCF_004785775.1 Grammomys surdaster | reverse complement strand
AGAGAGAGAGAGAGAGAGAGAGAGAGAGAGAAGCTAATTATATGTATGCATTATAAACATATAAACAGGTTTTAATACACAAATCTCTGCCTCATATCCCGCTTCACTAAGATTGTTATGGTTGCACTCCACATATTATACTTAGTGAGCGAAGTACATTCAGAGCATTTCAGATAGGAGCAAACACATATACATCCTTGAAAGGATAACTCATGTCTAATGCATACTACACAATGGGTAAAGACAAGTATTGAATAATAGAAAACAAATAGAACTCAGTAACAAATTATCCATCAGCCATGAACTAGGGTCAGAAGAAATTATTCTAAATTCTCTCAAGTGCTATTATTGTATTTATGATAGCTCCATTGAATTTTTCATATGGAAAAACTAACAAACAATCTTAAAAATATATCTAATTAGTTGCCAGGTTAATGTATAGATGGATTTTCAATCTGTTTGAAATTTTACATGTTAATGTTTGTGCAACGGCTAACCATTTCTAGAGTGGCCTTGAGTCTAAGTGGTAAACATTTTGTTTTTATCACTACTTATTTATTTACCATGGTAGTTTGAATATCAATGCCCATCACAGTCTTCACTCACTTAGTCTGCAGTTGGTGGAACTATTTGGGGAGGATTGGGACATGTGGGCTTTTTGGAGAAGGTGTCTCATTACTGCCAGTCCCTGACATTTCAAAAGACTCCTATCATATCCAGTTAGCTCTCTGCTTTCCAGTTTGTGGATAGGAAAATGTGAGCTCTCAGTTGGTGCTCCAGTGCTATGCTTGCCTTCCTATTGTCATACTCCCTATTGTAATGAATATATATTCCTATCATTCTGGAGCTCTAAGTCTCAAATAATCCCTTACTTCTAAAAGTTACCTTTGTCATGTTGTTCTAATACAATAAAAAGGTAACTAATACACTTAATAAAATTGAATATTCTTAAAAATGACTCTCTGATTTAGAATATATCTTCAGAACATAGAATTGTATTCTTAACTCCTTTTGGAGATTAAAACATTTTTCAGTCATGGCTTCTAATATGATAAAATTATAGTGACAGAATATTAGGACCTAATAGGAAGACAACTGTTTAAATTTGTACTCCAGGAGAGAGAAAGATGGTAAGCATCAGATAGCCTCCATTGTCCAAATGTTAAGATACAATCAGTGTAGAAACCCAAGGGTCTCTACCTTTTCAGAGATATATCACCATGTGCTATATAAATTTGTATTCTGCTAGTCTTAAATCTTAAAATAAAAACATACTAAACATCTCAAAAATGTGTTGTCAATTTCTACCCACTGTATCTTCTAATTTTGTTGAGATTTTGAATACTCTCTATCAAAAGTTAGAGTCTTTTGAGTTGGCTATAAGGCTTTCTTGGATTCAAAGACTTTAAGAGGGGTGATTTGATGCCAACACTAAGCTCTGGGTTCAGACAAAGCTTGTATTTCTGTTGTGTCTCCTTGAATCCTAACTTTATCAGATCTACATATCAGAGCTAGCCTTGAAGAGAATAAAAGACCACCTGTACTAGAGGCTAATGATCATAGTTGTCCTAATTGAGAGAAACATGTCAAAAATTGAGCACCAAAATTAGACGATTTGATTAAGCAGGAAATTCAGCTCAACTGACATTAAAAGAACACAGCAGTGGGAATGGCCTCTGCTCATAATCGTGAAAAATATCTGGGAAAAATTCTTTTCAGCAAGAGATAATATAGACAGCCTCAAATGTTAAAGAATAAAGTAGGGGCTGATACCAGTGTTAAGCACAGAATTAATTCTTCTTCAAGTACTGAGAAGATCCAAAAACTGTGTCACTAATTTACAGAAATTCCCAAAATATTCCTAATTCTTTGGAGCCTAGGTGTAGCTTAACATAAATACTTTATATTTGCGACAAACACTTAAACTCTCTGAAATAGCTAAGCTTTTAATATTTTATTTGAAAAAGTGTTGGTCCAGAGAGATGGTTCAGCAGTTAAGCATGCCTGCTACTCCTTTTGCATTATGTAAATTCTTTCATGTAATACATTTTGATCAAGTTTTTCTTTTGCCAAAGTCCTTATAAATACTTCCAACCTCCCTATCCACACAACTTTAGGTTCTCTGTCATTGTTTTAAAATCAGAAAACACAAAAAGAAAAATCCGAACAAATAAGCAAAAATAACGAAACAAAAGTGTCAAAAAGATAAAAGCAAAACAAAAACCCCACAAACAAGCAAACAAAAACCATGGAGTTCATTTTGCATTGTCTAACTACTTTTAGGCCTAGGGCCTGCCATGCACTGTTAACATAACCCCTGACATTCCACTGAAGAACACTGATTTTCCATTTCCCATGTACTCCCCTAAGCATTGGGACCTTGTCATGAGTGAACCTGTGCAAGCCTTATGTGTTCTCTCACAGTCTTTGTGACCTCATATTTGTGTCAGTTCTGGATGACACTTTTCTTGGAATCATCCATCCCATACTTTGTTCTTACAATATTTTTGACTCATCTTTTTCATAGATCCATGGGTCTTGAGGGGAGGAATTTGATGAAGGTATTTCATTTAGGAACGAGTACTCCAAAGTCATTCACTTTTAACACTATCTAGTTGTGAGTTGCTGGGTTAATTCCCATCTACTTCAAGAATAAGCTTCCCTGATGAGGACTTGGTTAGACACTGGTCTATGGGTATAGGCAATATGTCTTTAGCAGCCATTCTATTGCTGTTTCTTTTGCAAAGTGATAATACTAGACTCTTCCTTAGCCCCATGATATTTTTAGTCTCAGGTTCTTGAACTTTGGTAGTTTCAGGTGTGGGAAAAATGCTTGCTGCTTTTTCAGAGAACTATGGTTCCATTGCAGAACCCACACTGGACAATCAATAACAATTTATAACTTCAGCTTAAGATGATCTGATGCCACTTTGTAGCCTCTGTAAGTGCACATGTGCACGCTCACATGCGTACACACACACACACACAGGGAGGAAGGGAGAGAGAGATAATAGTACTAATCTTAAAACTTAATTAAATTCAGGAAAATACATTATTTTCTTTAGTGGAAATATACATTTATATTAGCAACAATCATAATCATTGAGATTAATACAATTTTATCATCTTTACTGCACTTCTGTGGGTGGCAAATTTTAGGAAACAATTTAGTACCAGAAACAAACAGACAAATAAACAAACAAAGCCATTCTCATAAGTCTATAAGAGGTAGAAATTAATTTGATTTTATTGAAGGGAAATTCTAAAGAAAATGAGAGAAGCTACTTTTGAATCAGTTTGGAAAAGATTGTCCTTTCCTGGTTTATTAATGTAGAGTGTATTTTGAATAACATTTGGAAATAAGACCCTACAGAATTAAAATTCTTATTATCTTCAAGAAGCCATGCCTTGAATACCAACAACAGTTTCTATGAGAAGATAATAGAGAACATCTACAGTTAGGTTACATTAGAAGAATCACACATATAGGGTAGAAGCCATAACCCCTGTCATGAACACTAATGAAATACTTGTTCTTGACTCTGTCACTGGAGATATAGAAATTGACTAATGATGTTGCCAGTTATGGTCTGGGGACTATGAATGTATTTCCCAAAATATGACTTTGCTTTTGAAAGGATGTTTAGTATCAAACCAGACAGGAGAGAGGTTATAGTCAGGAAAATCTTAGCATGAATATTTTAGCAGTTCATTAAAATTAAATTACACAGCCATTCAGTTTGACTAGATCAAGTGGCAGGGGCAGATGGTGCTCATCATGTTTTCAGCTGCTAATGTGGGTAAGTTTCTGTAAGAGTCAAGACACTGATCATTTGGTGGAAGAGGTAAGAAAGACACAGCTTCTGTAGATTTCTAAACTGTGCGTTTTATGTTGACGGTGATAAAAAAAAGCCATTTTCATGTATGGCTTTTGGCTCATAAATTGTGTAGGAGGTTAATTTTCTGAATCTACTACAGTTACAGAACTATTATACAATTCTACACAATATTAGCAACACTAAAATTTTTCCAAAATTGTAGCATAATGTGTGATAAATAACCAGATAAATAACCACTTGGACACATATAGCTTTTTTTCTTTCTCTCCCTCCCTCCCTCCCTCCCTCCC
>NW_021604618.1:14436656-14566748 GCF_004785775.1 Grammomys surdaster | reverse complement strand
TGTTAATCTTGAGACAGGGTCTCACTACATTGCCAAGGCTAGTCATTAACACACCATGAGTACATAGGTAGGCCTTAAATTTTAATTGCCCTGCATCAGTTTCCCACAGGCTTGCTCTTTCTGTCTTGTCTGTATAAATGCTTTAATGGGCTGCATTATACTTGACATAAAATTTAGTGATACTTGTATGTGTGTGGATTTCATAGCCATAAATTCACATGTACAAATAAAAAATTTTTCAGTAAAGAAAATGACTATTTTAGTGAACATATGAAGAGTTCTGTTCATTTTTAATAGATTTATTTTCATGAGTATTAGCATTTGTTTGCATTTGTGTATGTGTATTGCAAGCAAGGTGGTTGCCCTGAAAGAACATTGAATCCTCTGAGGCTAGAGTTACAGGTGGATGTAGCCACCACAACAAAGCTGAAAATCAACCAAACCCAGGTGCTCTGCAAGAGAATCAAGTGTTCTTAAACTCTGAGCCATTTTTCTAATCCCAGGATTTTATTTTCTTGTTATGAGAGTCCCTGTATGCTATAGTATCACAATTATTTTTTTTAAACTTGTATTCTGTTCAATGCTACAAGTAAGTTGGCAACTTAAAGTCTGTGGGAAATATGTATAAGGTACGTGAAAAACCACTTTTACAAAGGGCTTTGAGCATGTGTTAATTTGCTAGCCCCTAACAATACTAGAGTGATTTCCCTTTAAAACTGAAAAATGATTGGGACAAGAGGAAAGATTCTATTTGCATTATTGCTCAGTCAGTTTCTAAGATATACTTAAAATCTTGTCAACTTTACTTTAATTTAATAATATCACTGTGATAATTGTATTCTTAATACTTGATTTTTATTTTGTGTATGCAACACACATGAAATCGTTTTTTATTTTATTTATTTTTTGCATAGGGTGTTAAACAACATTTCTTGTTTTATGTTAGTAAAACTCTTTCTCCAGCAGCATTAAGGATACCTTCTGTTATCTTTAGAATCTTCATATAATACTCAGAAGAAATTTATTCCCATGTAACATTGGAAGTTTCTCCTGTTTTGTATCATTCAATTTCATTAACCTTGGAATCTTCAATAATAAGCAGTGAAGGCTTATTCTCTAGTAATTTATAACTAGTGTGGATTTTCCAGATCTAGTATAAGGTAATCTACGTTCTCTTGTTCTCACTACATATGCTTGGGATAGCTTAAACCAAAAATAATGTGTGGTTTTATGTCTTTCTCACTCTCTGTCTCTCTGATTCTGTTTCTCTGTCTCTCTCTCTGTTCTACCTTCTTATGTATATATCTAATAAAAATAGCACTCTGAATAAGTAATAAAATATGGCTTTCAAAATATGAAGCAATCAGTATATTATCAACAGCTGGCCCATCGTTGGGAAGGGCTCAAATGTTTTTACATACCTTCTCACAACTTAAAATAAATCACTGAAGAGCTAAACAGTTAATAAACTTGGAATGAATGTATTAAAAGAAAACAGTAGTAGTTTTTTAAATAATTGAGTAGAAAAATAACCTTTGACTATGAAACAAAAGGTGAGATTAATAGTTTAGATACTAAACACAATAATATTAAAATTATGAGCAAGTGACAGAAATAAACTTAGGATCTAGTAATGAGCTGGTATGCTTAAATACACACACTGGATCAATTGCTGCATTCTTAACCTTAAAATACATAAAATATAAATGTGAAAGTAAAAAATTTTTAAAGAATTTAATGTTGATATTTAAATATACTAGCAGTTCTTTTTTTTTTATCTTTATATAAAATCACCTCTGTCGATATCTTCACTTAAAAACCAATTTTTTCGACAATTTTTTAAAAAACAATACTGTCAATATCCTCATCCAACAACCAACTCTGTCAATATCTCTATCCAACAACCAGTTATGTCCATATCTTCAAAAAAAAAATACTAGCAGTTCTAATAATGACAGAAATACAAAGGTGATCAATGTATTTCAATTAAATTTGAAAAGAGCTTAAGCTTAAAGCATAACAAAATCAGCACTATACTCCATACCCAAATTCCCCATTTTTATTCTTGGTTTAAAAATGTGTTTATTCAGCCAAACTTTTATGGGAAATGAGTTGATAATAGAGAGTTTAAAGTAATAGGTAAATGCCTCAAAATAATCTTGGAAAAAGTTATCTTTAGAATATAATTAGATGTTTGCTCAAATAATTGTGTTTAAGATGTTTCTTTCACTGTATATGGGGAGATAGTTAAACACTCAAAATTAATGATGTCATTAAAACAGTAATGCATTTAATCAAAACTACTGTTATAAAAACCCCCAAAGTATTTATCAATCATAGTAATTGATTGTAATTATGATTCTATGATGAAATGTAGCTCTAAAACCATCACATGCAGCATGAGGCCAATAATGTAAAAGTATTCTGCATTTTCATTTTATTCCTGACTTAAAGCTTACTATATATAGCTTTATATTCAAGTCATGTGTATTATCATATTACTGTAGTCATTTAGAAATATTGATCAGTTGGTAAATAGTGAAGCTACGAGAAAACAAAACAAAAGAAGGAAAAGTGACAATTCTTCCTCTAAAAAGCTGGCTTTCCACTTTACAACACTGGAAAAAGAACAAGAATCTAGACATTGGTATCCAGTAATTTTGGGAAGAATGCTTTTATATCTTTCCCTGGCGTGTATTCTTTATTTTATATACATCATATCAACACTCAACAACAGTGACAGTAAGCAGTCCTATTACCATTATAGAAGTAAAGAAATAATATTTGAGCAGTTGTTCCTTGTCCATGTTTCTGACTGAAAAGAAGTAGTGCAGAACAGTACATGTCTCTGTAACCTAGATTCTGGAGTTTTCTACTTGCTGTACAATAATTAATGGTAGGAATTTAACTCGGACATGACTCAACCATTTCTAAAATCTTAATTCACTGCTCTAAAGAAGGAAGTTCAAAATTTTCATATTTCTGTGGCTCACTCACAAGACCCCAGAAATACATTGGCTTGGTTGAAGTTTACTCTTGTGCAAACAATAACCAAAGAAAAATTGGAAAGAGCTTCTTATAATTAATTTCATCCTTAGTATAGTAAAAGTGTATATTTCTTGGGCTTGCATAGTAATAGGTGAAATAAATATTTTTAAATACATTTACTACAGAATGGAGACTCCCATTTCCAATTAGGAAATCAAACCAAACCAAATCAAATCAACTCGTCTCTTCCAAGACAGGTCCTACTGTTGACAACAGCTGCCACTTGGAGCCTTAAAAACTGCAGTAGGTTTCCAGGAGAGTCAAGACATGGATGCATTTTTAGTGTGAGAATAAAATTAGTGAAGTGATTGTACATATCCTAATGCCCTGAAAATTATTACAGCAAAATGGGTTTCCACTTGAGAATTCTTATTTTACAAGGAAAACAAAACAAACAGGAAGCTAACGCTGTTCCCTCTCTCTGAGCAGCAATGTTTGGTAACTAGATACAGAACAAGATTTTGAATTGTTAATTTTTAAATTAATTACTTTTTGTATTATCTCATAATATTACCGTGGGAAATATGTGTGGTTGAATTGAACATTTTAAAAATAACTTTGTCTATGTGTGCACATGTGCATATGCATGTGTATGCATGCATGTATTCGTGTATGTATGTATATGTTGCTCCTATTCATCCCCGTTTTCTTTGCTTGCCCAGAGCCCCAGCCTTCCACTAACTTCCTTCTATTTCTCAACTACTTTTATTTCTTTATGGTTTTTCCTCACAGTTACAACTGGGATTGTTTATATAAGCATAGATAGGAGGCTATTCACTAGACTATTGGCAACTTACCAGTAGCTACACCATTGAAAATAAATGACATCCTGGAAATCAGTAACTGCCAACGGCTCCTCCTCAACCCGTGATGAACCGCTGAAGGGCTCAGACCTGCGCAGGTCTTATGCAGGCATCCACAGCTGCTGTGTCTTCATGACTAATACCTAGTCAATTACACAAAATGTGCCTATACTATGTTTTCCACCCCTCTGTATCTGAAAGTTTTTCCACTTCCTTTTACATCACATCCCCAGTCTTGGGGAGGAGGAGCAATCAACAGTCACTTTGACCAGCCCTGAATCTGTGTAAAGCTTATATATTTGTCCAATGCTGAGAACAGCACTAGTCTACAGGTATAAACACAAATATTTAGGAGACAATTTGACTATTTAGCAAAACAACCATAGCAAATTTCCCACTGAGACATCCCTGGCAATAGGTTTTTAACTAGGTATGCAACATTACTATCAATTTCCTCTCAGGGCTACATCATTAATCTGTTGGTTTTCTCCATAAGTGCTTCAGAGTTCATCTGACAGATGGATCTCCTGTCTAAGCCTAGGTAAAATGGAACTTTAACTAAGAAACAACAGCTGCAAGGACATGTCTGTAGAAATTTCACAAACATGAATTTCAGTTACAATTGTCATTTACTTTTGCTATTTTATCAACCAGCAAGAAAAAAACTGTACACATGATTATTAATTTAATTCCATAGTGGAATAGCTGGTTGCTTCTTAGGTTCCATGTCTTTTTTTTTATTGGATATTTTATTTACATTTCATATGTTATCCCCTTACCCCATCCCCCACCCACCCGGGAACCCCCATCCCCTTACCCCTCCTCCTTCTTCTCTGTGGGTGTAACCCCCACCTACCCCCCCACTCCCACTTCCCCACCCTCAAAATTCCCACCCCCTGGGGCATCCAGCCTTCATGAGGTCAAGGTTCCACGTCTTATTAGTCTCTGTTCCATGCTGTACCAAAGAGAGCTTTTGACAAAACATTATCCACTGCATCTCATGAAGTACATGCTAATCAATGAGGTAAAGTTGGTGAATTTTCTTTGTTTTGAGGTAACAGTTGATTTTGTTACAGTCAGTCTATGGTACCTCAACATAGAGCTAGTACAATGCTTTGTGAAATTTTACAGATGCAGGATTTTTCAGAAACCACAAAGTTTCTATTGTACTTTTCCTAATTGTATAAAAGTACAAGAAATGATTCTATAAATTCTTAAAAGGAAAGGAAATCCTGTTAATTCCCACTAAGTTATAATATATATATATATATATATATATATATATATATATATATATGGCTAAGTTCACCAATAAAGAAGGTCACATTCCCAGACCTCCATTATTTAAACTAAAAATACCTCCCACATTTTGTGTCAACCTATTCAGCTCATTCAAATACCATACGAAATGGATTATTAAAAATTGACAGTCAAATCATTAAATGTCACTGACATATGATTAAATGTCACTTAGATGAATCATACATCGACAATATTAACCAATGACACATGAGGCAGCCCCATACTGTACTTCAGCCACCTCCTAAAATAAATTAATAGAAAGCAATACAGAAGTTCTTATAAAGAGATGTATTGTATCTTCTTTTAAAGTCATTATTCATACCCAGGCATTTAAAGAGTTGCCTTAAAACCCTCCAGTCAAATGCTTTGTGCAGCACTCACGATGTAAGACTTCAGCTAATGGATTAGGCAGGCGGTGGAAGGCAGAACTTTCAGCTGTCATGCTGAAGAGTGATTTAAAGAAGGTTGTCATTGGAGACTGTTGTCAGCAATGAGGAATTCCAAATGCAGCTGAACCCAGAACTCTGACTGTGGTATGTTTAAGACTGCCTCAATCTAGGAATTTTGTATTGCTGTTCTGTTTGCTTAAGCATGAATAGTGAAGGCAAGTGAGAATAACAGGTATTGATTTTCAAAATTGAGAATGGAGAGTTTTAGTAATTTCTTGATGCTAGAAATGAATCTGTTAAAATGAAATAGTGTGATCTAAATCTAGATTTGATAATCATCAGTGTGTATCTTGCATACAGAATAGTTACCACCTCTCTGTGACATTTAGGCTGTGTTTAAATGTATTACCATGGGTTTCACTGAAAAAAAAATATTCAGAAATTCAACCTAAAATAGTTGTAGATTTGCAATTATGTAAAGCATATTCTTTTTAAGGATACATGGTTTCTGATCATTCTTAAGGTATAATTTCATTTGTGACTTCTTTGTTAATATCAATGTACAGAGTCTGGGAAGAAATATTGTAAGATGGGAAAGCAGGATTAAATCTGAAACTACATAAATGACCTGTCTTTGAATATCACTAGTAGTCTGGTAAAAGACATGCTTTCAACCTGCTCTCTTTGTTTTCTATGCTTCTAAAAGTTACTTTCAAAACACTTACCATTCCTTCAATATTTGGTTTCATTTCTTTCTTTATAAATAAGAAACAATCTCATTTTGAAATCAGAAAATATATATCTGCATTCAGAGTCAGATCACGTAAAATTGATAGTCACTGACATGGAAGTAACTTTTCATGGAAAAAAAACATTTAAAAGATTTCTTATGTGACATTTAATATAACAGTCAGATATTAGGAAAGGTATCTGCAAATGTATTCTCTGTAAACTAACTCTGCAAAGCAAATATTCAAAATTCTCATGTTGCATTAAGAACACAAAAGTAAACCATAGTCTGTGCTCCATGTTATACTGAAAATACTTAGCTTCAGCTCGTTGTTAGATAAATCAGAGACTCTGTGGTATTGAATAAATAAAAATAAGAGAAAAAAAGAAAATACTTTCAATATAGCACTTAGTCTAATGTTTGCTTCATTGCACAAATTCAAAATGTATTTTGCTTCTCTCTTGTCCATACTTTTGTTTTTCTCATATTTTTATTTTTAGTAATGTTATTCTTTTATGGCTGTGTTTTATGATATGTTTTCAGAAAATGAAAGTCACATAATTTAAGGATTTGGGTTTCACTCTGTATGAAAAATAATTATTTTTCTGTCTTCTCTATAATTCTATGCTATAGTAATAGTGAAATATACACATACAATAAGTGTGAAAAGATAATGATCTCTATTTAAATAAATTAAATTACTATTGGACGAGCATATCTGAAAGGCAGCAGGTCTAATAAATCATTTAGATCAATTCACTGTTTGAGAGCCTGAAAAAAACTAAGAACTTCAGATTTTAATTCTAATTACTCATCTTAACTAATTTACTATCAGCTATAAGTAGAAAATAGCTTCATATCTGAGAATATTTTTCAAAGTATAAGTTGCATAACTAAAGTTGATATATATAAGAAATGTTTCACCTTCCTAAAAACAGAAATATCAGTAATTCAGATTCAACTATATATTTTTTTTATTTTGACATTTCTTCTTCAAAAAAGTGAGATCATATTTGATATTTCAGACTTCTCACTTTTTAAGAAATTTGAGCTACAATAAGCCTTAAAATATGTATGCTTTGAAATATCTATTTTTCTAAATAGATACCTTATAACAGATGTTGACAAATTTCTGAATATCAAAATTACCTTTTGGAATTGTTTTTAAAAAAATCACAGCTTCTTATAGCATTAGGTTCAACTGAAGCCCAAGAACGTGCAGCTTTAACAGGTGCCGAGATGATAACGAAGCTATTGGTTTAGGTAACATATTTGATAGCCAGTACCTTGTATCTGTTATTGGCAGTTCAAGTCCATCATGTGGCTAGAGCATATGGGGACTCCATTGATAAAGAAACAAACAAACAAAAACAACAAAACAAACATAAGAATAAAACAAAACAACAACAAAAACTCAGATCCCTTCTTTTGCAAAGCTTTCAGCACAATGGAAATAATCAGGCAAGCCACTGCATAAACATGTTTACAGAATGTCTTAAGTCAATGTAAGGATGTATAAAGGCTGCCATCCTGCTGAAGCAGCTTATCAAAAACTAGACATTGTGCATGATGACTAGGAGGTGAAAAATCAACACAGGAGAGAAATGAAGTGACTGACATCAAAGATACAGAGCATCTATGAGGCATTGAGTGTACACGACATTGGCCTTTGCAATGAGAACACATAGAGTGTGGCCAAAGAAGAGAGCAGAAGAGGCTCCCAGACACAGTGCTTCAGAACTCTGTGGTAGAACTAAGACATTCTTTTGACGCTAACAACTTTGAAGATAGATGTGTTCATTCCGTGACTCTACCTCTGAGAATAGAGGTAATGACCTTGCAGTAGTCCAGGTAGAAAATGGTAGTGGTTTGAGCTAGTACAGGTGCCTGGGTGAAGGAAGCAAGAGGTAGAAGCTGCTCAGACTTATAAACAGTGAGGTGGCAGTATTAAAAATAGCATAATTCTGACTACTTTGTAATGCAGAAGTAAAGAGTGGAAAAAGAAGTCAGGAAAAAAATTAAGATCATTTATGCAAGAGAGATCAGTAGTCGTAATGGGAATATGATGACTTTCCTTGATTGTGTTTATTGCAGCAAAAGAAAAGTATACATTTAAAAATCTATAAAACTAAATATTTAATAGACTTTGAGATGAAAGCCACAAGTTACACTATTAGTTGCTGAGTGTGTGTGTGTGTGTGTGTGTGTGTGTGTGTGTAATGCATGGAAGAGATGAATAAGGTTTAATGGATATAACATATAAATAATATGGTTCCTGTCTTCAAAAGGTTTACTGTTTATTGGAGACAAAAACAAACAAACAAACTTTTTATTAAGATGAATTAAGAAATAGCACTTAAATGTTACAGTAAATAAGAGTTATGCTTTCTATTATTCTAAGTCCTTCCAGATTTGAATTGTTCTTATCACAGGCCTCAGTAACTCTATCCTTGGTCTCTGGTACCTTGAATTGAGTTCCTCAGTCCATTTGCTCACAGGAGTTCTGTTCTCCCTGCTATTCACTTCTTTAGGACTCACATCACATATCACTTCTGAACAAAGTTCTCAAACAATTACTTCATCTTTGCTGTCATAGCACTTAAACTCTCTTTCTCGCCCTCACAGAGGAACAAATCTCACCAAATTATAGCATGTTCTCTTTTCTTCTTTCTTGACTACATTGTTCTCTTAAAGGAGAGGCACCATGGAGTAGTTTTCATTGTACTGATCTGAACACCTTGCACAGACAGAGCTGAATCATAACAGCAATACAGGATGAACTTGTTAAATGAGTGCATTACTAAACAGCGGCTCTTGGAAAACATTGTAGCTCACTAGTGTGGGCTTCAAGAGTGTAGCTAAAAAGCTTGTTTTTAAAACAGATATTGTTTACATTCAATTTTATACTAGATATGTATATTAATAGATTAGAAGAATTAAGAAGAATATAAAAACAAGTGTATGCATGGGATCACTGTGGTATAGAACAAAGAATAATTTGTTAAATATATCTAACTCATCATTTCATTGATGATAAAATGATAATTATATATACATCCTATTATATAAATATATGTTTATATGTGTGTGGATTCATGTATGTATGTATATGTATGTGAATTTACGTATGTATGTATGTATTATGTATGTATGTATACATAAAACTGTTCAGCTACTTAAAAGTGCAACAGGACATGATCTTCACCTCCCTCAAGTGACCTGATGGTACAATGGAGAACATACAAAACATACAAAATTGTAGTATTCCTTTTCCATCGGAAATGCCATAACAATTGCAGTGAGATTTCTTTGAGGAATTCCCTGTCCTCATGTGAAATTTGTTACAATTATGACTGGATTATGAGATAAACACTGATGCTTCTTCTGCCTCTCGCTTGCTCTAGCACCAATCCTTAATTGTCTGTCTTACTATACTCTATGCCAGCCAACCAAAATTCTCTACAGCTAAGGCCATAGAGGCAGCTCAGCCATTAAAACATACATCTTGCTCTTGCAGAAAAACACAGTTCTTTTCCAAGTATCAAGTGGTTTACTAACTCTGTTAATTCCATTTCCAGGGGATGTCACAACCCCCTTGGTCTCTGTGGGCACCTGGTCCATCTACTTGTATACAAACATACACAAATAGAGAATTTTAGGAGGTACCTCTTGAGTCTCCAGACCAAATGTTCAGAGGAATATCTGGGTATTGATGCTGTAGAGATTTTGCTACATGAACATTATAGTCTTTGAAATTAAGAAGAAACTATAGTTGCCTAGTTTTAAATTTTAATTTTTTCTCCTAGAAGAAAAATAGTCCTAACAGAAATTTGGCACATTTTGTACATAAAAGAGCAGACTTCATAACCACTGAATACAATCTTTATTATATGGTACATATTCCATATAATGTTCAGTGTATATGTATTTACATACCATTGATTCTGTAACCTGAGAGAGAAACAAGACAACTGGGGTTGTGCAATTACTTATGAGATGTTTTTTCTTACGTCTCCTCTCTTCTCTCCTATTCTACCCTGCCTTCCTCTTCTCTCAGTTCTCCTCTCTCTCCCTTCTTTCTTTTCTGCTAAGGAGTGAACCCAGGGTACTTAGTTTGAGCATATATGTACTTTGTGGAGTGTATAATTTACCTGAACAAGGCAAGAGGTTTGTCTTGCTACAGCACACACAAGGAAGCTGGAATAAGAAAGAGTGTGGACATGAAGAAAATCTGGAGTGCTGTAGCAAGTTCTGCTTGGGAGCACACACTGCTGCATATCCAGAGTCACAGATTTGTATGCAGCATTCCTCAAAGCCACAATGTTCTCTTAACTCTGGGCTATGTCCATTCAGATGACCTTGTGCTGTTAAACAATAGCAAAGTATCACTAAAATCCATCAAAGCCAAATTACACTTGATTCTGTTTCCATACAGACTGCTTGTATAAATGACAAACTGGACTCTTCAGTTTAGCTAATGTATCTAGATTGATTATTAAGAATACATATCAGTGCAGAGGAATTTGTTGTTTATGCATCACCAAGTATCAGGATGTATTCTTTATATATCTGACAACAGTCGTAGTAAGTAAAAGGTTAAATAATTCAAGTACTGCAAAGATTGAGAAAGTCCTACTTGCTAAATAACTTAATGTTGTATTATGGAAATGAAACTGACAAGATTTTTAAAATCACATTTAATGAATCTAGATCTTCCAGTATGACTTGATATTCTTGAGAAATTGGGCCATTAAACTAGGATATGGGTTTAAATCCTGGCACTACCATTTGTACATTGTTTGACATTGGAAAATAGTTTAGATTTTTGAAGCTGCGATTCCTCTCATTGTGGAATGAAGCAGATGGCAGTAGCATGGGTGATCATGGTGAATCAGTGACTGAGCAGACTTTCAGATACCTAGAGGAGGCCTAGCTCAGTGGTAGAGCACAAAGCCTGACCAAAACAAAGATAAAAACAAAGCTTGACTAGTACTTGTGTATGATAAGTACTGGAGGAAAAACATAGCTATGAATCTGAAGAACTACCTCAGTAGGTAAGAGTACTAGGGTCTGAGCTAAGAGCTTAGCACCCACACTAAAAGCAGGGCATGGTTACCATCCTTTCTGCAGGATCACTGGAGAATCCTGTAGTGTATAAATAAGGTTGAGAGTGACAGAGTACAATGTCTGCCATCCTCCTCTGGTCCCTGCAAGCCTGTGTACTCAGACATGTGTAGAGCAACCACCCTTGTGCATATTCCACATGTACCCCACCCTCACATATATAATATATTCACACTAAAACATATGAAATGAATAAAATAAAATAGAAATAGAAGCATCTTCAGATCATTAAAATTAAAAAGTTGGGATTTCAGAGGTTAACACTGTCCAAGAATAAAACCGTAGCACATGGCAGCATCTTTCCTACAGATTGTCTAACTGTTGTGAGGAAGGGACTGAAATTAGAGTTTGGGTGGTGGTGGCACACGCCTTTAATCCCAGCACTTGGGAGGCAGAGGCAGGCAGATTTCTGAGTTCGAGAGTTCGAGGCTAGCCTGGTCTACAGAGTGAGCTCCAGGACAGCCAGGGCTACACAGAGAAACCCTGACTCGAAAAACCAAACCAAAAAAAAAAAAAAAGAAGAAGAAAAAGTGAAATGTGAGGTAATTAAGTTTCATTTGTATCTACTTTGTCTCTAATTCTGTAGCTCCCCAACCAATCACTTTCATATATAACTACAGTTCCAGGTTCACTCTAGGACAGTATGAGTGTGTGTATGTGTGTGTGTGTGTGTGTTTGTGTATAAATGTAAAATTTTGCACTTTTTCTTTCTTATCAATTATGCAAAATAGTAAGTTCCATTGCAGCATTTTAATATATGTGAGTTATGTACATTGACAATATTTACTATTTTTGGCTTCTCTTATTTCTTGTTTCCTGTCACTCCCTAAGCCCCTTTCTATTTCCATATAGTTTCCATTCCAATTTCATGTTTGAGCCTTTAAAATAATTAGATTCTACATATTAGAAAAAAATATGAAATATTCGATATTAAATCTTTAAATTTGTCCAAGAACCTGGTTTATTTTGTTTAATGTAGTGATCCCAGGCTCCACCCATTTTTCTGCAAATGACATGGGCTTTGTCTTAATAATGGCCATATAGCACCCCATTGTGTACATCATAATTCTGCTATCCACTGAAAGATGACCAGGCTCAGAAATTGTGAAAATGTCTGTAAAGCACAAGTGTGCAAATATCTTTGTTAAATGTTTCATTTGATTCAAGCATTGATATAGCTGGATCACATGATAGCTCTGATGTTGGTTTGTGGGGAACCTTCAAACTGAATTCACAGTGGCTGAACTGAGATATAACCCTGCAATGATGTATACAGCCTGCTTTTAACTATGCATCCTAACAACTTGCTCTTTCTTGGTAATATCCATCCAGTTTGTATTTTCCAGGTGGTTAAGGATATTGAAATACTCATGTATTTATTGAACATCTATAGAAGTGTTGTTCTGTTTATTTATCTGATTGTTGATGGATTGTGTGTCTGTTTAGTTCTTAACAGTGAAAGGTCTTTGTATATCCTGCATATGAAGTGCTTCTCAGAAAAATAGCTATAGAGCTCATCTCCAATTATGTAGCTTGTCTCTTCTTTTTTGATATTTATTTATCTTGTTATTTTTAATAATTGGTTATTTTATTTATTTACATTTCTGTTTTTTAATTATTACATTTTTTCAGTCCAGTCATTACTACCCTCCCATTGTGCCTTACCTCACTTTCTCAACCCATTTTTCCTCCCCTCTGTCTCCATGAGGATGTGCCCCCACACCCTGAAGCCCCCAACCAAGCCTCCTGACTCCTGTGGCCTCAAGTCTCTTAAGGGTTAGTTGCATCTTCTCTCACTGAGACAAGACCAGGAAGTCCTCTGCTGTATATGTGTCATGGGCCTTGGACAAGTTAGTGTATACTGCCAGGTTGGTGGCTCAGAATCTGAGAGATCTCCAGGGTCTAGGTCAGTTGAGATTGCTGGCCTTTCTATGGAGTTGCCCTCTTCTTCAGTTTCTTCCACCCTTTCCCTAATTCAACCAGAGCAGTTCTAACTTCAGTCCATTAGTTGGGTGTAACTATCTGCGTCTGTCTCAGTCAGCTGCTTGTTAGGCCTCTCAGAGGATAGCCATGCTAGGTTTCTGTCTGTAAGTACATCATAGCATCAGTAATAGTGTCAGGCTTTGGAACCTCCCCTTGAGCTGGCTCCTAATTTGAGCTGGTCCCTGTCGATGGACCTCTTTTCTCTCAGGCTCTTTTCCAGTTTTGTCCTTGCAGTTCTTTTTTTCCCCTTATTTTTATCATATATTTTATTCCATTTATTGTATATTTTATTTACATTCCAAATGTTATCCTCTTTCCTGGTTTCCCCTCCACAATCCCCCTATTTCTTCCCCCTGCCCCTGCTTTTGTGAGAGTTCTCCTTCACCCACCCACCCACTCTTGCCTCACTGTCCTAACATTCCCCTACACTGGGGCATCAAGCCTTCACAGGAACAAGGGCCTCTCCTCCCATTCATGCCAGAAAAGGCTATCCTCTGTTACATATACAGCTGGAGCCATGGGTTCCTCCATGTGTACTCTTTGGTTGGTGGTTTAGTCCCTGGGAGCTCTGAGGGGTCTGGTTGCTTGATATCGTTATTCCTGAAGTTCTTTTAAACTTCTTTTTGGTGATTATTTCTTCTAAGCTTTGGCTTTGACTCAATACTATTTGTCAATTCCTGCTATTCTTTTCGGAGCCATTGCAGTCCTACTAAAAAAACTACTGTCCCCACATATCTCTTAAAGTACTTTCTTATATTTTGACAAAGTAAATTTTCTTCAAAATATATGCATTAAATCATCACAAGTGGAGTTAAATACCTACTTTTGGATATAGTTAGGATTCCCGGAAAGAGAATTGTAGACTGATATTTGTGGCTGTGCTTATTTTCTCTGTGATGTTACTGCACCGGGTAATATTTTCTAAAGTTATAGATACATATCAAAATAATCAAAATGTTTAAGTGGTTCTAGGCAACTATGTTACTTGTTTAGGTATGTGAATCTTTGCCTAATAACAAGGTGTTCATACTGTTGTCTTCATAGACTTAGCATTCTGACAGCATCGTACAATTCTGCATATGATAGCATATTCAACACTGAAATAGAATAAAATAAATTGACAAATGAGAATTGCTATAATCAAAGGAAACTCAGATAGATTCAAGGAGTAGACAAACTGCCCGTATTGATACTTAATTTCCCATGTCCCCCTGATAAGCTCTTATAGTGATACTGCTCCAAAACAGGTGAGAAGAAGTGTGTGGGGGGGGGGTGGGGGAGCTTTTAGTAGAAATAAAAGTTCTCATCAACCAAGCACTTCTGGAATTGTATTTAAAAGACTCATTCTGACTGCTGTACTCTTAGCCACCATGACTTAGTGCAGTTGTCACTGTCCTCCAGTCACCATCCTAATTTACAAGGGTCTTTTGGAGATTATTTGCTTGCAGTTATTGAATGGCAAACAACTTTGTTTCAAGAAACAGCTTCTACCATAGAAGTTATATATTAGAAATTATCATGATAGTTTGCATTGATCAAAGGAAGCTTTACCAAAGGGTTAAGGTACACTGATCAAGAAATATGTAAAGATATTACAAGGAGAACAGCATACTGCCAGCCAGGCCAAAAACAAAGAACAATCCAAAACTATATGAGAAATCAGACCCAAAGTTTCCATAAAGATTTGTACAGAAGTCGTGCTTCAGTACAGATGAACAGAAGTGGGAGTATCCACATGTGTACAAGTACATGCCCACATTGACAATTGAGGGCAAAGAGAGGCCATCAATTAGAAGGAAGGTGTGGGGTGCAGTGAAAGTGTGGATGGAGAAAGGGGAATGGAGAAATGTCATAATTAAAATGTGATCTCAAACTCATGTCTCTCTACCTCCAAAACATACCCTTCTAATGCTCTGGTCTGATATCATGAGACTAGCTAAGTTAAAGAAAATGGCACAATTCACAATATAAATTAGAACTTAATAAATATTTTTTATTGAAATGTATTAAAGGTTTTGTATGCATACCCATTTTATTTCTTTGATTGCCATTTGATTATGTCTAACTATTCACGGAAATCTCCTGAGATGGAATTAGACATTCCACACAGAATTAATCTTAAGATATCTCTTTGCTTCTCTAATACACAGCACACAGTATTTGCTGACGACTTTAGATTTGGGCATGTATATGATTTTGCTTTTTAAGTTAATAAAGGTTGCCTATAGGATTTTTAGTACTCTGACATATTTTTTTGTACTTGATTGTTTCTTTCTCATTGGCTGATATATTTTGTTTCTGGTTTTCTACTCAGAAATTTGCTAGAAAGTACTTCTATAGATAGTTTTGAATAGTTATAGTGTCTCAAAACTAGGCAGTATTTTGCTGATCCTCAAAGCTCTTTGCAGAATTAGGATGTTGTTTGAGCTTTTACCCAAGGGCACATTACAAAAGACTCAAATCAGCCAATCAGTAACAAAAAAAGAACACTGTCCTGCTTTCCATTAGTTTCCCCATGGAACACATTGTAGCTATTAAATAAAGATGATGGCCTGACCTCTCTGGACTTGGGTTACTAACCTCAGTCTTTAGAACTCACATGTCCCCCTCTTCTTTGAAGCACTCACTGAATAGATCTCCCTGACTGAACTTCAGATGCTCATGGCACCTCTACCTGACCTCTTCTGGGCATTTCTTTTATTGTTTGAATTGTGAAAATTTAAAATCTCAACTACTTTCTGTCCTATCTTGTACTTGGCTAATAAAAATGTTAAACCCAAGTGAAGTTCTATTTAAATAGTGAATAGATTACTATAGTCCCATGTTTGCTAAGCATAGTCTTGAAACAATTTCTAAGATGCTCAGTAACCCCTTTAGTGTTTTAATTATATGATTTAATTTTAATGTGTAGTAGAAAACAACTCACATTACCTAACACTTATCATTTTAAAATTAAACATTCAGCAAGGTGTACATTTTTGAAAGCACAATCTCAAGAAAAATTATAAAATAATAGCCCCATGGTGTTGTGTGTATTATAATACCATAGATTATGGAAACTTGTTAGTTATATAAAGGAAGAACAATTGTGAGGAACAATGCCATATTGTGTTTTGTCTAATAACTTCTCAGATGATTCCAACTCCCACGTATCTTAGCACCCCAGACGTCTGCCACTCATGTGAGTTCTTTCTTGACTTTTTGTTGCTTTTTTAATCTAAAATTTTATCTTGCAATTTGTTCAAGACAAGTTTGTAAGCAGATCCATTTTTATTGCTGCATTTGATTTCTCTGCAGAAACTGAATCATCTTAACAATGCCCTATAGACACCTCGTTTGTTTCTAATCTTTCTTTTGTAAATTAACCTACAAAATAGCATGCTTACTTGCTGGATTTTCCTATTCATTGTTTTAAAAACAAAAAACCCCATAAGTTGGATTTACCAAATGAAAACTCGGGAGCCAGATGCTGTGGTGGGAGCATCCTGGCTCAGAGAGGCAGATAAAGCACCAGATGACCTTCTTACTATACTGAAATCACAGAAGAAGAAAAGCCCCTTCTTCTCCATACTATCTTAAATACCTTTCTTGATAGGTAGGAAACTAAGTAGATAGAAAATAGATAGATAGATAGATAGATAGATAGATAGATAGATAGATAGAGATGATAGATAATAGATAGATTAAACATTTATATTTTAATCTTTAAAACTTTATATTTTATTACATGAGAATTATATGAAGGTCAGGAAAAGAGAAAACAGGCTTAGAATTTAAATTGAGTCTGTGTGGCATTTGGGACATGTCATATAATCTAAATACTATTTAAATTAAAATTAAACATTGTTAATTAATATTTTCATTAAGTTATTTATTCACTTTACATTCCAATATCAGCACCCCCTCTTCTCCCAGTCCCCCCTCACAATTCCTCCATCCCCACTCCTGCCTTCCCTTCTCCTCTGAGAAGGAAAATTCCCCCTGGGTATCATCCTCCATCACACCTCCACCCTCCCACCCACATCCACCCAGGGAATATCAAGTCAGTGCAGGACTAGGGGCATTCATTCTCACTGACTAAATAAGGCAGCTCAGTTAGGAGAATGGGTTCCACAAGCAAGCAACAGATTCAGGAATAGCCCGTTCCAGTTGTTGGGGGACCCACATCAAGACCAAACTGTACTTCTACTACATATGTGCTCATGGGGGCAGGAAGTGGTAGGGTTGGTCGAGCCCATGCTTGCTGCTCTTTGGTTGTGTGCTCACATCCATACAAAGTAAGTAAGTGCTTCCTTAGGGCCAGAATTAGAGAGACTAGAACGGAAAAGGAAAATGCGGAATAAACACTGAGAGCTCCTAATGGTACAGGTTAGTTGACCCTGTTGGTCTTCTTATGGAAGCCCTGTCCTCTTTGGGTCCTTCAATCCTTTCCCAAACTCTTCATAATAATCCGGGCTCTATCTGATGCTTGGCTGTGAGTCTCTGCATCTGTTTTGGTCTCCTGTTCAACACAAAGACCCTCCTTTCTGTTTTTCTGGGTTTTCTTAGGTTTACTCCGCATCAGCTGGTTGCTTGCCCTGCTTCTTGACCTGTCATTGGCTTTATTTAACTCTGTTTACAAAAGTATGTTGGGTTAAAAGTGTGTGCTTGGGTTGAACCATACCATATTTACTTGGGTTAAAGATGTGTGCTAGGCCTGAGCTACACCACAAGAAACGTTTTGGTTTTTTGTTTCACAATCTTGGAGTTCACAATGTAATCAAATATCCTGCAACACATACTCACATAGTTTGGTTTCTTCTCTTTTCATTTCTGGATTGTGCTTCTCCAACATATCTCCCCAGTCCCGTTTGTATCTGCAGGCCAAAGAGCCTATTTTCCACTTTATTATAACATGCTTTCTATCTTCTCCATCCCTTAAAGTTGGTTTGGGGTTTTGTTTGTTTGTTTTGTTTGTGGGTTTTTTTTCGGGGGAGGGTTGTTGTTGTTCTTTTGTTCTTGTTTTGTTTTGCTTTGCTTTTATCTTTTTTCATGGACTCTTTTCTAGTTTTTAAGCCTCCACCTACAATTTATCTTAACTGAATGCACATATTTATCAGCTGTAAGCTAGGATCTGAGTATGACTGATGTGATGAAGTGTTTATCTTTCTGAACCTGGGTTAACTCACTTAATATATTTTCCAGTTTCACATATTTACTGCAAATTTTACTTTTGTTTATAGATAAGTATAATTCCATTTTGTGAATATACCTCCTTTTCTGTATTTCACTCATCTGATGGACAGCTAAGCTGTGTCTATTCTATTCTTATTGTGACCAGAGTAAAAATAAATGTGAATGTGCAAGTATATCTGTGGTGGGATATACAGAAGCCTTTGGTTGGTTGTATACCTTGGAGCATCGCTGGGCTATATAGTTCTACGTTTATAGTTTTGAGACGCTGACACACTGATTTTCATAGTGTCTACCCTATGTTAAATGCTAACCAACAAGTGTTCTTTTTCCCTATATATTTACCATATTTTTAATAATAGCCTTTCTTACAAGTGTAAAATGGAATTGCAAAACAGTTTTAATGTACTTTACAGTGTTCATTAAGGATATTGAACACTTTGAAAGTATTTATTAGCCATTTTTATTTCCTTTTTCAATAACTATTCACTTGCTGAGTCTGTTTATTATTTGCCTTTCAGGAGGGCTAATATTATTTTGGCAATTCATTCTCTACATTAAGCATTGTCATCACACCTTTTTAAATTACACAAGCACATATATACATACACACATGTGTGCTCACAAAGTACATAAGTGTTTACTTACAGACAGGGATGGATGAGAGAGACTAGGAAAAAAAATGGAAAATGTGGAATGACCACTAACAACAATGACTTTTTTTATGTGTAATGAAAAATTACCAAAAGGCAGATGTGAGCATTATACAACTCTGTGGCATACTGAGAAACTTTGTTGTAGTTGTTGTTGTTATTGTTGTTGTTTAATTCAAAATATATGCATTGTATATGGTGCATGGATTTCATATCAATACGCTGTTTTGAAACAATATTGAAGATTTAATAAACTTGTGTGCAGTGACATAAAATGTGGGATTTTGTATAAAGTGCTAAATGTTAGAGTCCAGGAGTTGACCCACAAACCACACGAACATCCACCTCAGTCAGACAGGGACAGTTTATTGAACACAGCCCCTAAGATTGATCAATCAAGGATGTAGCTCAGACTTCAGGAGCTAAAAGCAATAACCCCAAACATTTCTCAGGACCAGTTTATAATGACTAAAACCACAATTATTGATAGCCAACACATGATAATCTGCTTTATAATATTAATAAAGCATAACTGTCTTAATGACCTTTCTTTCCTGTGTATTATGGGATCTTTGTCCTTGTTGGTAGAACTTACATGTAAAAGGAACAGGTAATTTAAGATCTTGGGACCATGCAAGGTGCTTTTCTGTACATGCAGGAATTTATCTTTCCCAGGGCTGATACATTCTTCTCAGATGGAACTCACGTTAATGTAAATATGAGACATTTTCTCTTTGACTCCTCAGAGTATGTGAACAACAATACACATGTAGTGATTGAGAATACTTTGCATTGTAACATCTGTGCCTTTCCGAATATGGTTAAATGTTATAATTAAGAATGCTGATAGAGAATTTAGGCAAACACTATGTCTGAGGCTTTGATGCTATAATCTAGAAGTCTGGCATTTTATATTAAATATTCCACTGAAATGAGAGCCTTTGAATGAATAAATGTACTGGGGCCATCTTCACGGTCCATAAATTTTTGGTTGTTGTTATTCTATATCTTGATGTAACATCTTTATTTTGCATTGCAAAACTGAAAATAAATTCAACTTGGGTGAGTATAATTGATCACTCCTAGTTGAGAGTCCCTTACCTTTATGCACATCCTTGCCTGTCATGTATTATAAACATATAACCAGAAAAGGAGATATCATAATAATTCAAGTTCACTTCAGTGTTTTCTTGTAAATGTTCCCATTGTAACTATGAGATGACTAGTCTTTTTAAAAATATTTCTAAGTATATATTAAGGCCATCATATGATGTGAGTTCCTTAGGGGAAACCATCTCATTAATAACAGTGCATCATTCATTGAAATTATATATCTGGTTTATTATTAAATATGACTATTTGTTGTATGTTCTTAAATTATATTTTTCTCTGCCCAGTTGTGGCAGATTCTGGAATACACTTTAGCCATACTGCTGTCCAGTGTGAGCATCCCAGCTACTGCTTTAGAGATAGATTGTATTTCTGACTATTCCATATGGAAAAGAGGTAGACCTGGCACTGTGATCTGGAGGTAACAAACCTGGCCAAGCTCTAATCAGCACCGAGCATCTGTTCAGAATTGAGGTCAGAGTTTTGGCATTCCTAAAACTCATTATTAAAGATTATTTAAACAGGAAGTTTAGTATTACATTTTTGGCATGTTTAGAGTTAAACTAGGTGCATTAAAATATGTACATATTAATATATAGTTGTATCTCTGAAGTGGAAAATTAAAATGTTTATTATTTACTTAATAAATACTATTTCTAAAATGAAAAATAATCTAGAAGAGGAAGCAGAGTTTTAAAATTTTGAACAATAGTTAATAAATTTCCATTGTGTATAAAATTTCTTCTGAACTTCATTATAGAATTTTTTCATAGTTTATTTTAATAAGATTTTTTTTAATAAATATATGAACACATTGTTCATCATAAGAATAAGATTTATAATGAGATTCTGGTAGGAGATGGTTGTATTTGAAATAAATTTTAATTACATGCCAAGTCTTTGGAACTTTTCTCTAATTGAGGTGTCTAACGCAGGAAAATATAAGTGAAATATAGCATCAGACTAAAAACATCTAGACTGTCAAGCTTTAACTCAGAATTAAAGCTTACAGCAAAGACTCATTACTACCACTGTTTAGAACTATAAAAACAATGTTTGATTTTTTTTAGTTAAGTCACTGATGAAACCTCTAGGATAGGATTAAGAAATAATCTTACAGTATGCCAGTGAGCTTGTGGGTTGAGACCATCCAGATGGCTACCCAGATTGCAGAGAAAAGTTGGACTAATCTGTCCACTGTGTATCATCAACACTGAGCTAAAAGAGCCACAAGCCAGGGAAAGTAAGCAGCCGTCATCATTCCTAAGCAGTTCAGTCTTCTAATAAATCCTGAGTCATTCTGTCCTTTTGCCTTTCAGTGAATGTTTGTGTCACTCACTGAGCCCATTTAAGAAAACAGAAATTTATGAAATGGGTATAATAGTAATTGACTGACAAACTCTGCAAAAAAGAAAAAGAGTATGTGGGTGGGAGCAGATATGGGGAATAGTTAGGAGCCATGGATACTGGGAATATTCTAGTCTTTCTTACTATTGAGTGTGATAACATAAATCTTTAGAAGAATAAGACTCAACAGTCAAGATTTGATCTATGCTAGCTATTCTTGTTGCATTAATCTTTATAAGACTCTATCAACTGGACTAGGACCTATATACAATAATATACACTACAAATCCACATTGGCAAAGAGATACATTTTCTACAGTCCAAGGGTTAGCAAGTGAGCTATGATCACCTTTATTCCAACCATTGCTTTTATGAGTGAAATCTAGAGTTAAGACAAAAGCAGGGCTATAAGACAATCAGAAAAAGGATATTTTTTTTTCCTATAGGACAAAGAGCAACTGGATAGCCACATAACAATAATAAAGTTTTGTCCTTACTGCATATTTTATGCAGTAAAATTTAATCCAGAATAAACTAGTTATTCATCTTTATTTTTACTTTTATTTAATTATTATATTTTTATTTTACATGCATTAGTGTTCTGACTGTGTGTATGTCTGTATACCACTAGTGTGCCTGCTCCCAATGGAAACAAGAAACTGGTTTATTGGTCCTGAGATTTAGTCCATTATCATTATGGCAGGAAGCATGGCAGCACCCAGGCAGGCATGGCACCGGACCCATCCCTATAGTGACACATTCCCTCCAACAAGGCCACAGCTCCTAATAGTGCCACTTACTGGGCCAAGCATATTCAAACCACCATGTTAGGAATAAGAAATGCCTTTGTAAACCGAGACAAAACACTTTTAAATTAATAAATCTAAATGAATTAAATTTGAAAATATGACCTTCAAGTGTCACTAAAAATAATGAAAAGCTGTCTAAAGACAGAAATTGCAGATTTTAACACTTATAAAATTGAAAGGGTATGGTATCTAGAGTTCTTCTAGAACAACAAACTCTGTGGGTTCTCTGTCTCCACTGACTATTGAGCCCTCAGCAGTGGTCTCAGAATGTGGAGCAGCCAGGGAGCAGAGTCTCAGGGACAGATGAGTATAGTGGTCATAAAACACCCCAGAGACTGTGTTAAGGGACAGCTCATTTACTGAAATAGACAAGATTATGTAGCTTGAGTGTGGTGGTAGAGGGCAAGGGAGGAAGTATTGCAGCAGAGGAAAGGACCTTCTAAGCTTAAGAGCTAGATTTGCAGATTGCCAACCACATGATTTCTGAGAGACCCGTTCACTATCAGAGTAACAAAAGTATAACTGGCTTTATCATGATGTGCCATTACTTTCTATGGAGTTGAGTAAGCCCAATATTTATTTGAAATGAGAAGCCTCATTCCTTATATACTCTCTGAGAGTTGTCAGGGGTATGGTCATCCCTCTACCTATCCCTCACCTGGCTTGGGAACCCATGTACTCACCTTGTTTCTTATAATGGGGCTGTGTCATCATATATATCAGCACTGTTTGTGGGAATAGCTTGATATGTTACCAGAACTTATTTGATCATGACTTGCTATGTTGGTAACTTCTTTTTGAGGAACTGTATAGGACATGGGCCTAGAAGGAGGAGGGCTCTCATGGCTGAGATTGGGCCCATCAAGGGCAATTACCAGATAATGAGGGAGTTGGATTACCAGGGTCAGGGTCACTGAAGGAATACTGAGACCGCAAATAGTTTCAGAGGTCCAGAAGGGTCTTCATATTTTGTACAATTAATCCTGACTCATTTACATAGAAACAACCAACATTGCTTCTCCAGAATCACACAAGTTGCCCCACTGTTCTGCAATCAAGAGGTTCAGAGCCCTTCTATTTTGTAGTACAACTCTGGCAAGGCAGCAAGGGTGGTTATATGTACCTGGGGAATAAACATAACAGGCACGAAGAGTAGGAGGCCTTCAAAGAAGGGTGGAGGCTCCTCTAAGGGCTGATTAAAGAAGAGACCCAGTCTATGGAGAAACTATGCAAGGTAGCCTTAGTAGGTACTGTGACTATGAGGAGTTGCAGAAAGGAGGCACAAAAGAAACATTAAAAGTCAGTTCTGAAGATATCTGTATTTCCCCTGAACACCGACACTCCAGTGTCATTCCCTTCCCCACATCCTGCCTTTCTGTGTTTATAACCCCTGTGTGAATGAATTACGATTTGAGAAAAAATAAATTAAAAAAAGAAAAGAACACCAGGAAAGTGAAAAAAAAAGTGCTCTTCATACTGGCTCACTGACACGATGCTCACCCCTGACAATGGACGCCAATTTGTGGGTTTTTTTTTTTCTTTGATTACATATGAGTCTCCTGTTCAGGATGTCTGAATGAATGACAACCTTTATGCCTACACTCATGAGACCTCATAAATGAGTACCTTAAATAAATTAATACCTTAATTTGCTATTAAAAAAGTCATTGGGGAGTGTTGTGAGTAACAACAGGTCATGTGAGTAGCTACAGGTCAGTAACATATTGAACATACTGTAGCCAGGACAGGGTGGATTGATTCTTTCTTCACAGTTGTGTTTCCTTTTCAAAAATATTTTTATAGGTTAGTGTAGAGTATGAGGCCCACACCAGCTATGTAGAGATATGAATATCAACAGAGGGATGTACAGCAAAACTGGTGGGATATAGCTTTGTCGTTATTCTTGTTCTCTGTCTTTCATCATATGGGTCATCTATACCAGTGCTGAGATGGTTATTTAGGTTTTGAAACAGGCTATTTATGTGAGAGCGAAATTTGATTTTATGGGACCAATAATGGCAGCCACCATAATAATCCTGATCTGTGAGTCAGTTCACTTCTCCTTTGTGACACTCTTGTAGATAGGAGAAGCAGAAAAATGAATTGAGAGTCACAGAAGTGCATTTAAAATAGAAGTGGAATAGAAATAGAACTTTTACATCCTTGACTGGGCAGACTGTGGGTCCTAATCTCCTGATTTCCATCATAGGTTTCCAGAATGGAAAAACACCATTAGTGTGTGTTAGAGGGAGCTTAGTGGGTTGAGGAGTGGCAGGACAGACCTGCAATATAACAAAGACTGCCATCAAAATAGAATGAGAGCCTTGAAGAGAGCACATATGCTGTACAATTGACATGAGCTCATAAATTTCCTTCCTGGTGATCTCGTTTCTTGGTTAAAGGTGTCATCTGGATCTCCTCCTTCCCTTCCCCGTCAGCAATAAATTGGACATCTTGGTCAGCAGGGAGGTGTCAGGCATTTCTTGCTGGTATCCAGACAGACCTAGACTGATCCTGAGGGAATACACAAACAAAAATATCTTCCCGTCATGAGAAAGGATGGGTTTAGGTCCCTTCCAGATTCTATCTACAGGATCCTGCCATCTCACCAACAAAGGGAGATCAATTGTGGTTGTCTTTGTCAGGGTTTCTATTCCTGCACAAACATCATGACCAAGAAGCAAGTTGGGGAGAAAAGGGTTTACTCAGCTTACACATTCACTTCGCTGTTTATCACCAAAGGAATTCAGGACTGAATCTCACACAGGGTAGGAAGCAGGAGCTGATGTAGAGGCCATGGAGAGATGTTACTTACTGGCTTGCTTCCCCTGGCTTGCTCAGCTTGCTTTCTTATAGAACCCAAGACTACCAGTCCAGGGATGACACCACCAACAATGGGCCCTCCCCACCTTGATCACTAATTGAGAAAATGCCTTTCAGCTAGATTTAATGGAGGCATTTCCTCAACTGAGACTCCTTTTCTGTAATAATTTCAGCTTGTGTCAAGTTGACACACAAAATCAGCCAGTAAGTGGCGTATGCTAATGAAAAATAATGAGATATTTTGTGTTTAATATATTTTAAAGTATTTAGTGTTGTTATGGTCATTACCTATTGAACATTGGGGCAGAGCAGGGTGTAGTAAGGGGCTGTGGATTGCCTTTTTGGCTGGGTTTTGAGGGTTCAGTGTGCCTTTTCAATTATACCTTGTCCTTGGGGATTATAAGGGATCCCATACAGTACATAATTTCCCACTTATAACAGAAGATTTTAAAATGAATGCTAGTAAAGGCAGGGCAGCATTTGGGTTTAATTTGTTGTGGCAAGCCCATAATTACAAATAAGGAGAGTATGTGGGATATAAGAGTTTAGAGTTTCCTCTCAGAGGCTCATATGAAATGGGTGTGTATATTGTAACAAAAACATATTTTTGTTGCCCAAATTGGGGTACATGGGTGACATCAATCTGCCAGAGGACACTAATCTCAGGAGTTAACTCCCATTTGTTGTGTTGTAGGGGTACTTATTAGTGACGTACAGGAATTGCAAATTTTATTATGATCCATTGTAGTTGATTGGATAGAATATGAGGGAATCTGGATTGTAATCCTTTAAGATTACTATGGCATAAGAGTGAAAATTCTTTGCTCGTTCAAGGGTAACTATAAAAATTTCCACTGAGTCAACTTGGTTAGCCAAGGAGTTTCCCTTGGATACAGAGTCAGGTAGGGGGTCTGAAATTAAACATGTTGGACAAAGAGACGATCAGTCCTCCCCTGAATCAAATTGCAAACTCATGAGCAGTGGGATGGGGATTTTCATCTAACTGGACAAAGGATTTGGCTAGCCAGAGGAGTATGCTAATAACATACACACTGTCAGAAAATAAATTGGAAGAACTGTCTTCTTCCTTCAGGTTCATGTAGACAGCACAGAGTACCCTGAATTTGAGAAAGTGGTCAGGGAGCTCTTGGAAATGAGTAATTGTGGGTTCATCTCTGGGGTGGAAAAGTATGACTGCAATCTCAATCTCCCACCTCTCTGCTTTTCCTTGTCAGTGAAGACAGAGGGTTCCTCAGACCTTAGTTTTCATGAAAAGAAGTGGGATCGGGGGAGGGTTGGCCAGCCATATCAGGAGAGCAGAGGCCCATTTTCTCATTAGAATAATAGTTATCTATTTGCCCAGAGAACCCCATTAGTCTGACGGCAAAGTGGGAGTGATTTTTAAGTAACCACTGGAAATCCAAGAAAGAGAAAAGGAGGCCACGAGGATGTCTGTAAGACCCTGTCTCTTAGCTTTATCATAGAGTCCAGGGCATAAACCTTTGTTAGGAGTCTTGGAGTGCTGCCAATAGGTGTATGGAGCCATCCCAAAACTCCCTGAAGTTGATATAGGACCACCATGAGGGTGCAGGAAAAGTTGAATATGGGTTGGTGGACAGTTTTATCTGGTGTGTATGGAGCTGGGAACATGCCCTGAAGCAAGTCATTAATCCTGGAAAGAGCTTGTTTGGCCTCAGAGGTGAGTGTTTGGTGAGTGGGGTGGGAGAGGGGAGGTTGTTTCCTTTTAGGAGGTCAAAAAGAGGCTTTAGGTATTCTGTAGGGATAGTCAGCCATAACCGGAGACATTTGAGGTTTCCCAAGAAACTCTGGAGGGAATTGAAATTTAGTGTTTGGGGAAATGTTAGAATAGGCTTAAGAGGACAGATATTAAGAATATTTCCATCCCCCAAGACCGTGCTGTGGGAGAATGAATTATATCTTATTTGGGGTTATTTTGAATTCTATTTATATTAAAGCAGGAACCAGCAATTTTTTGAGGTCATGGGGTAAAGTTTGTGTTTTTAATCTCCCCTGATCAATATACCATCTATATAATGATAAATGTATATTCCCTTTTCTAAATATGGTTTCAGGGCAGCAGCAACCACATCCTGGCATATAGTAGGGCTGTTGTCTATCCCTTGGGGGAAGACTCTCCACTCATAACAGGATGCTGGCCCAGAGTTGTTAATTTGGGGTACTGAAAAGGCAAAATGTTGGCAATATTTGGGGTGTAGGGAGATAGAGAAAAAATCTTTAGTATCTATGGCCAATAGTAGTGTATTGGCTGGGACAATAGTAAAGTATTGCAGAGACAAGTAGAAGACTCCTCTGGGAGGTCTCAAGATCTTCATGGTCATGTCGATGGCCCATAGGTCTTGTAACAGCTGCCATCTCCCAGAATTCTTTTTAATTACAAAGATGAGAGTATTCCATGGGCTAAGGAGGAGGCAGATACATTGGCGTTGGAGTTCTTTAGTGAGCTGAATAAGAGCTTCTAATTTCTCCCTGGTTAAATGCCATTGTTCAACCCAGATGAACTCATTTAAGACCCACTTGAAGCAGGGAGTATCGAACAGTGGCTCTTAGAATTGTGGGTGACTCCTGAGAGGGTATTGGTTGTAGTCCTCTATCTGGATACATTCATCTTCCATGTTATGGGAAAAGACTATATCTTCGACTTGGTTGGTGGCCATTTCCACTTTATCAGGTCTGATAAGGCCAGCAACACCATGTTGAGCTTCTCATTTGAAGGCCTTTTGTGATATATGCCCAAAAGGAGCTTTGTATGTCCATTAGTTGGAGCTCAGGAATTAGTTTCCAATACTTTCAGACCTCAGATCATTGTCAAGGGTTCTACTGTCTGCTCTAGCGTCAATTAGGCATTTAAATATTTTCCCCCAATTTTTATATTGAGTTTGGGGTGTGAGCCTTCCAAAATGTTAATGACTCACAAGATTGTGAGAGTTTTCTCTCTTATTGTTGGGTCTGAGGATTGTCCCTTTGGGGATTTAAAAGCTCAAGTTGCCATCTTTATCAAATGTGCGAAGCCAATCCTTTTTTCAATGCAATTTTCTATGGCATCAGGGACAGAAGTCTTTAAGATGGGCAACTCCAAGCCCTTAGAACAGCCAGAGCTAGGATATTTGCCTTTTCAGTGTCCCACCTTTTCACATTTAAAATATTTTCCTTTTGTTTTACAGACTATGACAAAGACATGGGCTAGGGAAGAGGCCTTATGGCAAAAAGCTATCCCAATATCTTGAGTAGGAACTGCCTATTTACCCTAACATGCCAGCCAGTGTTCTGAGGCCAGCACTCTCAAATTATTCCTTTAAGGAGGATTTTTCTAACCAGAGAATCAGCAATTCTGTGTTCTAGGCTCATTTTTGTTCTAAATCAGAAAGAGGTTCCTCTGGTTTTTGCCAGAGAAGTAAGAAATCTCCATCTTGAAATATGGAAGCATGGGTGTGTATTATCCTATATCCTAGGCTTTGAAGGGACAAAGTTGTACTTAATCAAAGTACCCCAGAGTTTGGGTAGGCTTTTGTGCTTCAGTGGAAAAGTTATTTTGGCCAAAAAGCATGTTGAAGCCCCAGAGGATATTTTGTTAGTTTTGATTTTGATTTTTTCCTGGTATGTTGGAGGCATTCATTCCTATATAAAGCCTCCCATTGAAGGAACAGGAGGCAAGGCAAGAACGCACAACAGATGTGGCACCGGTCTGTGCTGTACTAAGGGTGGCATGAAAGCTCAAGAGAATGAATTTAGTCCAAGGGGCATGAATACCATCCTTTCATATGGCTCATCTAAATTCTTTTAATTCATGGCCTGGTAGAGTTACCAGTCTAGGGCCTGAGAGCAACTGGATTAAACATTAACAGGGAAAGCCAAGATGTTATTTCCATTGTGGGAAAATTTGAAAGAGTTTCTTATCTTGCATAATTGTTGAGTGGTAGTTTTCAGGGTCAGCAAACATGAAGACTTCAAGAGTTATATGAGTGTCCTTATTGGATGACATAAGAGGAGAGAATAAGGTAGCAGTGGTCAGTAAAGAAAGGTGGGTGTAGGAAGGAGGTCAGTGGTTATTTCCTATCTAATGCATTTGATGGTTTGTTCAAGGGCAGCGAAGTCCAACACAAAGCCCTCTTCAGGCCCTCATCAGAATCATTACTGGGAGTAAGGAGTTTGAGTTCATCATGAGTTTCTTTCTGGGAGGGGCACACACTGCCAGGTATCCCAAATGATGGATAGGAAGACGGGGAGGGTGTCCCTCCTTGGACTTCTAGGGAGGTAAGCCACCCAGGTCCAAACGTCAGTGTCATAGGCGTTACTTTCTTCTGGAAGAGTTTAACTCCCAACAGCTTGAGGATGGCCCAAAGGCTCCTAATTTGGAACTACTTCTGGTTACAAGTGGAATTTTCCTTGACCAAGAAACAAGTGCTCAATCAAAGAAGGAACATTCCAAGGATTGCAGGTGTTCCAAGGGACTCCACTGAGACTGGGATGTAAAGTCTGTCTGCAAATTAAAGAAAGCAGGCAACCAACCTTAGGGCTTTTAATGTCATTGCTTTACTAGGCTTTAGAGAGGGTTTTGGGTTTTTGTTTGTTTTTTTGTTTTGTTTTTCCTCTGACTCCTGAAGGGCTGTCTGGATCCAACCAGAAAACTAAGGACCTTCAGTCAATGTTAGGAAATAGACCTGGTCAAAAGACTGACCCTTCACTATAGTCAGTCCCTTGGAATGGCTCTAACTGAAAACAAAGGAGGAAAGGAAGAACAAAGAACTAGCTGACCCTCAGATCAGGGTGGCAAGGCAAGATGCTAATATCCCTCAGAGGGAAGTACTTACCCTATTTCATGCTTCTGGGAGGATCCTTGTTCAAGTCCCATATATGGATGCCCTACCCCCAATTGCCCATTTAGCACTTTTGGTCTCAGTATGTAGAGGAGCTATGGAGCAGGGTCTTCAGTGGCAGTGAGTAAATGCATTTACTGAAATGGAGGTGTTGAAACCCTGATATTTAAGGTAGAGGTCTCAGAGTTCCTCTGAGATCGTGCAAAATGGAGGACTCCCTTTTCACAACAGGGTTTCCACTTCTCTGATGTTACATGAGGCTGCCGACCTGGTATCCTTTACCTGAGATAGGTCATGTAGTTCTTGACAAACCTACAAGTTCAACTTCCTCTTCTCGATAAGAGAACCAGCCCAGCAAGTATCTGAGATTCTAGAAATGCCTCTCTATGCAAATGAGGCATTCCCATTTAAACTCTAGCCAATGAATTACATTCACCCTGAAAACTTCTTCCCACTCTCCAAGGTTTATATATAGCCTTTGTTCACCCCGAATAAAGTGTATTCGCACAAGCTATTTCACTGAAAATCGTCTAAGAGAGCTGGTTCTTTAAGTATCATCTAAAAGAGCTGTAATGCTAAAATCCTCAGAGGAGACCTCTCCCCACCCCATTTTTCCAGGCACTTCTAGTCAAACTGGAATCCTCAGCTTTTCCAGTCTCCAATTCTTACTGAGAGAGAAAACAGAAAGTGCCTCCACAACTGGCACCTAACCACACTAGATTATATAGCTCAGCGGGGACAGGTGAGGGGGAGGGCAAAAGAGGAAGTGTAGATGGGACAGGGACCTTCCAAGCTTATCAACTAGAATAGCAGACTGCTGATCACATGATTTCTGAAAAGCCAGTTCTCTGCCAGGGAAACAGAAGTTTAACTGGCTTTATCATGATGTGACCTTTGTTTCTATGGAGTTGAGTAGGTCCAAGCCTGATTTTAGTAGGGAGCAGCTCCACTCTTGCAATGCTCTCTGAGAGCTGTCTGGGGTATGGACATTGTTCTACCATTTCTCATCTGGCTTGAGAACACACACACACACACACACACACACACACTTCCCTAGAAATGGGAATAAAAATTAATATCTCAATAAGTGACTATTATCTATTTCCCTTCTTTTGAAAGACTGGAGAGTAGTCAGGCATCACAAAGCAAAGACATGCAACTGAGAAGGACATAAATCAGCCTCCAATGTTGTTTATAACTGTAGATTGAAGTTGAAGGTAAACATGAGCCAACAACTTTCTCATAGGCACGCCTGGCAGAAAGGCCTCTAAGAAGGGCTGCAAGGTATATAGATGGATGTTTATTATAGCTTTGCTGTAATCAAGAGAGGATGTAGTCCAAATGTCTGTCAACATTAGGAGATAGAACTTCTGTTGTATTATATGTTATGATAGTGCATGACAAGAAAAGAAATGCAAATAAATGAGAATTAGAAATGGATTTTACAGCTATGATTTTTCATGAAAGTAGCTAGACATAAATATCATTTTATGTTTATACTGGGATAAGAAGAATGTTTAGTGACATATCCGTTGTTGATAGAACTCAAGGAATGTACAAATATCAGAACCATAAAAGACAAAATTATGATTGCATTGAAAGTTCAGTATGGAGGACATCTTAACTACGAAGAGGATCTCAAGGGGATTTATGTAAGAGTGGTTGCGATTCTATTTCTGGAATTAATGGTTGTATAGATATTTATTTTGTAACACTTCATTAAACTATGAATTTGCTGATCTATTTTAGGGACTTATGATATATGGTATATATCATATAAGTATATATAAATTATGATATGCAGTATATATCATATATGTGTATGTAAGGAATATTTGCTTTTCCTTTGCTGTTTCCATTCTCAAAATGTTCAAATCAGTGTTCTTTACATTACCTATCTATGTTTTCTTTTATCTTTGTCCTGAAAAATACTATTTTCCTACAAGCTAAAGGGTTATTGAATCACTGAAAAACAAGCAAACTTCTAATACAAATTGATTAGATACGTGTTTTGTATGTGTGTGTTTCTTGCATTTGTGTGTGAATTTAGTATGCGTGTGTGCATGAGTATGTATGTGTGTTTTTGTTCTAGCATGTATGCTAATGTCAGATGACAACATACAGGACTTGGTTCTCTCCTTCTACCTAGTTCTTCTACCATGTGTGCTCCAGAGATGAAACTCTTGTCAGGATTGTCAGCAAACACTTTAATATGCTGAGCTGTCTTCCTAGCCCCATATAATTTTTCATTTTCCTTATAATAATAGAAAACATTTTAAGAATCTTTTAGAGTGGGTAAGGCAGTAACGGTATTCATGCATTCTCTCATTTATCTCATTATCTCATATAACCGTAGTAATAATCCTTCAGAATTGGTATTATAATTATTATTATTATTAAATAATAGCTGTAGAAATAGAGACTGATCACTATTAAACACAATAAACAAGAGACTCAGTTAACTGGAGACCAATTAATTTAATCCAGATTTAAATATCTCAATCAATATATAACATTGAATTTTACTAACTTGACAGTGTGGTCCACTGATGATCCAAAAACAGTCATAGACAGATGACAACCTAATATAATGTTCTAACCTTTACTGATTTTATTAAATTTACCAAGATAATGTGACTCCCCTACTGGGTACTGTAGCACATTCAATAGTTTTCTTGCTGACTACATACTGTTATTCAATTCCTTGTAACCACGCTTCTATATTCTGATCTCAGTATTCCATTAGCAAATGATGCGTATGACACACATTCCGAAGATAGGGAAAAGCTATTGTCAAAGCTATAGAGTATTACCCCAATATATCAGAAGGTGGAAAAATAAGAAAAACCCCAAGATTTACCCTGTAGGGGAGAACTTCACTTGGCCTACTAGTCAGATTGCTTTTAGACCTCATCAACCATAGGGCACCTTGAGGGGAGGGAGAAGAGTGCAGAATTCATGATGCACAAGACCTGATTTGTGAAGGTGATAGTTTTTAGTTCTGCCTAACAGCTAAATGCACGTGGTGGAGGTGGTGAGCAGGTTCAGGGGCTGGCTACATGTAAAAATCACTGGAAATATGCAGCATCTTCTTAGACTTGGGAATTAGCATGACTCATAGCACATAGTTAGTGTTCAATAAGTGGTTCTTAGATTCAAATAACTAACATACCCACCAATATAAATAAATTAAAATAATTCATGTCCTAATTTTATTTTTAAAATATCCTTAATAGACAAACCTCCACTACTACTTTGTAAATGGGCTAAAATTTTTATAAAGGTTTTCTTCTTAGCATGAGTCATAAGTCACAAATTCCTGATATATTATTTAAAATCAGATTTTCTAAAAGTTTCTGAGATCTGGGTCTTTCAAATACATGAATGATTGGGTTCAAAATGATTGGGAGATTATCAGTTTTCTAGTAACCTTTCTAACACTATAATAAACGCCATGACCAAAATCTTTGTAGGGAGAAATTTTTTTTCTGTTTTTCTTTTTTTTCTTTTGGCTTACACTTACTTCTGGGCTGTAATTCAACATTAAGAGAAGGTTGTGCAGAAACTCGAGCAGGAATTGAAGCACAAGCCAAGAAAAGTGCTGCATAATGGTTGCTCCCCGGGCTCATGCGCAGCTAGCATTCTTACATAGCACAGGTCTACCTGCCTAGGAAAGGTGCTGCTCATACTGCGCTGGGCACTTTCACACCACTCACCAGTCATTTCTCCATAGACATGGCCACAGGCCAATCTGTTGGAAACAATTCTTCACTTGAAGTTCTCACAGCAACCGGGTAACTCTACATTGTGTCAAGCTGACAAAACTAACCCCCACAAACAGGCACCTGATAAATTATCTGCAACTCAGATTTTCTGTGAATAGCCAATTTTTAATCTATGTCCTAGAAACAATAAATACAAGATCTTTTATATAAATTGGACATATCCCACACAGGTTGGAAAGTATTTCACTAAATCCTTCCAGAGATGAGATTGAATTTTATTGTCAAGCGTTTTTTTTTATTAAAAAGTACTTCAAGTTTTACTTTTTGTATCTATATATAATATATATATGATAAGCTTTCTGTTTATTCTTCATTTAAGCAAAAGATTTGTCTCAGATAATTAACTCCTCAGCTGATGATTGTCATATTTCAAACAAAGCAATCCTCTTAATCTTCTAACTACATAGCATTCAGATAGTTTAGAAAAGATTTCCAAATATTGCCCTGTTTTATTTTTGTCATGTAAGAAAACTGGAAAAATTCATTATTTGTAATTTAGATTTGACAGAATGATTGGATAATGAAGTATAGTACTGGTTAATGCAATTTCTGGCTGTGTTAGAACTGGCATACAGGTATACTACTGATGGTTTCTTACTTAAACAGAACTGGCATACAGTTATACTACTGATAGTTTCTTACTGTCAATAAGAGACCAGTTTTTGAAATAGGCAAGTGTTTCTTTTTTTTCTTCTTCTTCTCTTTTTTGTTTGATTTTCCAAGACAGGGTTTCTCTGTGTAGCCCTTTCTGTCCTGGAACTCACTCTATAGACCAGGCTGGCCTCGAACTCAGAAATCCACCTGCCTCTGCCTCCCAAGTGCTGGGATTAAAGGTGTGCGCCACCACTGCCTGGCAAGTGTTTCTTTAAATAAGTTTAACACCCACTTGGTGAAAAATAGAAAAATAGATATCTGTAACAACCAAAGTTCCACTTTCATTCCATGCTGTTATCAAAACAATATTAAGTCCTTTTGGAAAATGAACTGTTTTGTATGAGTTAAGGTGACAATCTCATTTATAGGGCTTAGTGAATGACTTTTACTTCACCTAATATACTGCTCTTATTACAAGGCTGAACTGCTGGTTTGTTGTTGTTGTTTTTAACTGAGCTGAAGAGGCCTGTATAGTAAGAAAAAAATACCCTAAATTTTGTTCTGTTTACACAGGGATGAAAATGGAGGAGAGATTGAGGAGATGGCCCACCAATAACTGGTCCAACTTGACACATATCCCATGGGAGAGGGCCAATCTCTGATACTATTAATGATACTCTTTGAGGCTTGCAGACAGGAGCCTAGCATAATTGTCTTTTGAGAGGTTTTACCCAGCAGCTGATGGAAACAGATGCAGAGACTTCCAGCCAAACATTAGGCAGAGCTCAGGGAGTCCTGTGAAAAAAAGGGGGAGCAAGCTTTAGGGGAGCTGGAGTAGTCAAGGACATTACAAGAAGACCTACAGAGTCAACTAACCTGGGCCCATGTGGGCTCACAGAAACTGAATCACTAACTAAAGAATATGCGGGAGCTGGACTTAGGCCCCTACACAAACATAGCAGATGTGCAGCATGGTCTCCATGGAGCTCCCCTAACAATTGGAGCAGGGGTTGGCTCTGACTCTGTTGCCTACCTTTGGACCTTTCCCCTAGCTGAGGTGCCTTGTCTGGTCTTAGTGGGAGAGGATGTACGACTTGATGTGCCAGGGCAGGTCGGTACACATGGGGCTCCGGTGAGGGGGGGAGCACTTTCCTTCTCAGAGGAGAAGCAGGGTGGTAATGGGATGAAGGATGTGTGAGGATGGGACTAGGAGGATGGGAGGCTGTGCTTGGGATGTAAAGTAAGTAAATTAATTAAGGGAAAAAATACAGAGCCTGCTGGGTCTTGGGTGTAAAATATCAGGCACGCTGTTAACGCTGAACTATTGTACTGCTGGTGTGAATGTTCAATGTGGATTCATATCATTGATCTTCTATAAATATTAGAGCGAAGAAGACGATAAATGAACAAACTATTTTTCTTGCCCTATAGTCTTTTAAATTAGCCCTACCTAGCTATGTATGGATCTTGATCTCACTTCTTTAATAACTTCCTACTTTCTTCCCTTTATGTTTTCTTCTTTCTACAAATGTTTATTGACTTTTACTATGTGTTTAGATAAAAGCTATATATTTGGACTACTCATTGAGCAAAATAGCAAAAAAGAGAGTCAAGAAACTCACCATGAGGAATTTTCTTCAGCAGATTGGCCTATGGGTACGCCTATGGGATAGGTTTTTAATTGCTAATTGATGGAGGAAGACCTCACCCACTGTGGGTACTGACACATCTGGGCAGGCAGTTTGGGGTTGGGTAAGTAAAGTAGTGGAGAAGAGGAAGGGGGAGGGAGTGGTCAGCCGTGTGTCTTCATGGACTCTACTTTAACCTGCTACCCAGAGTTTCTGTCACAGCTGTATCCTGTAAACCAAATAAAACCTTTCTCCAGAAAGTTACTTTTAGTCACTCTCTTATCACAGCAAGAAAAGAGCAAACTAGACCACTTACTTTCGTAAAAATTCTAATTCTACAAATATAACACTATCAGTAACAATATAGATAATTCGGTACAATAATAGAAGTTATCAAGTGCTAAGAAAAAGAATATTACAGAAAGTGGAATCACCATAGATAATCTATGGAGGACCTGAAAAAAAAAGGAGTCATCTGACCTCATCCAAATTGCTGAGATCACTCAGTACCTCACTCTTCATACTAAGATTGCAATAGAGAGTAGCAAAGTAGATAAGTCAGGCTGTTACAACAATTTAATCAAAAGGATACCAAAGTTACATACTGAGTGAAAAATAGTTCAAGTGATGAGAAAGGAGGAAGAGATTCTGTTTAACATAGTTTTTAGGACCACAAGATAAGATGCTTAAGTAGGTGGTCCTACTGGCTTAACTGTTTGCATTTTAGAACATCTGCAGATCAGCTAAACTTCTGGGTTTTCATATCAAGATGCACCTAAAAGGCTGTGTGGTATTAAATTAAATAACCTTTAAACCACTTAGTAAAATGTTTGGTTCCAAAGTAAATGAATTATAGCTATTATTGTCACTATTATGTAAGGCTTTGTTTTATCTGCTAGTGTAGGTGTCCTAGTTTTTAATATCAGATAGGGTTTTCTAGAGAAACAGAAAAGATTGAATGAATATATAAACATAAACACAAACACACAGGCATACACACACACACACACACACACACACACACACACACACATTACAAAATCTATTAAATCATAATAGTTACTACATCTGTGTCAGACCTGTGAAGCTGACAACCTGGGAATTGCTCTGGTGACAAGCCTTGGTGCTTCAGTAGCAACATTCGGGTGCAGAAAACCTGGAGAGTGCAGCAGAACTACTGATTTTCAACTGGCAATGGAGGAGACTCCAAAACACTAACTCTAATGTCAGCAAAGGAGTTAGCAGCCAAAGCAAGGGGAAGGCTAAGAAAGCAGCAAACAAATGATTTCCCTTCTGCCATGGCTTTTTTTTTTTTAAACTGGACTGTTACAAAAAGGTTTCTCCCTCCCCAACATCAGTTAAGGAATCATAACAACTCTTTAGTTGAGTGTCCCAACACAGCTGATTCTTATTTGTTGCAAATTGATATTGAAACCAACCATTGTAGTCTTGTTAAACTACTTCATAAAACATTTCTAGAAATCCTGTTAACTTTCTATTCATTAAAAATGTCTATGTACCACACATTCTTTTTCTGGAACTTGGAGTCTCTAGTAGAAGTATATACCAGGACTCCTGAAAAAGAGAACCTATTTGGGGGTGACATTCTCATTCACTTTCTTTTGCTTCCTTTATCTGAATGACATCTTGCATTTTAGTTCCATGAACACCACTTTCCTCAGTCCTTGGATTTCTGAAGCTGTACATGTATAATAATCAGATATGCATTTTTCAAAAATTATGCTAGCTCCCAGATGTTATGTAGTTTGTTTGAATCTCGAGAACACCTATCTAGTTAAAATGGAATAGCAAGCTAACGCAGTCATACAAATACTTGGGTAGGAATGAGTAGGAAATAGAGAACGGGGGACAGCTGAATATTAGCTGAGAATGTGGACCTAGATCCAGGCCTTGCTCTTCTGTGTGATCTTGGGCACTAGAATGGTACAATACCCTTAATAAGTCATCAGGAAGATGTCTTTAATGGTAAATCTAATTCTGTTGAAGCAATTTATGTCTTGCCCAATGTTGAACAGATTTGTTTCACCTTATGACATTTTATTTTGATATTTGTTTTTACAAAATTGAATGAATGAAATCAATAGATGAATGAAAGAAAGAATGAATAATTACCTGTCAATGTGAAGGTTAACAATTGAACTGCCACTTATAACTTCTGGGAGAGAAATTAGTTTTTCCTGGTTGACATTCGGGGCATTAATTACTCAAGACAGGCCTCAGGTTCAGGATTGGCTGGTCAACATATAATTGGACATCATGGCTTTTTGTGTCCTTTTATTTGATTACAGTTTGTAGGAGCATTTTGTTTTTGGGTACTTTGGAGGGGGGACTACTGGGGGTTCTTGTATCGGGTTTGTTTGTTTTTTGAGAAAGAACTTCAAGTTGGGTGAGTAGGGATGTACAGAGGGCCTGGAATAATTTAGGGGAGGGGAAGAATATAATCAAAACATATTTAAATTTAAGAAATTATTTTAAATGATAAAAATATAATGAAAAAGATCGTGGCACAACCTATATGGTCTTCATAGTATTTTAAGAAGGTAATGCTGTAAAGTTGTTGTCAGAGCATTACAGAACATTAGATAAGATATGTTTTTCTTCATTAAATTATTAATTCACTTTACACCTTAATTGCATCCCTACTCCTACCAATCCTACCCTCACATCTTCTTCCTCTTCTCCATTCCCTCATTCACCCATTCCCTTTTCCTTAGAGAATGAGTGGTCCCTCACAGGTATCAACCCATCCTGGTACCTCGAGCTGAAGCATAACTAAGGGCATCCTCTCCCACTGAGTCCAGACAACGCACCTCAGCTTTGGGAAAGGGATCCAAAGGCAGGCAACAGAGTCAGAGACAGCCCCTTCACTCTACCTCTACTATAATTGTTAAGGGATCCACATGAAGAATGAGCTGCACATCTGCTACATCTATGTAGTGGGCCTAGGTCCAGCCCCTTCCTGCTCTTTAGTTGCTAGTTCAGTCTCTGTGGTCCTCCATGGGCCCAGGTTAATTTACTCTGTAGGTTTTCTTGTGGTGTCCTTGACTTCTCTAGCTCCCTCATGCTTCCTGCCACTCTTCCACAAGACTGTCAAAGCTTCACCTACTATGGAAAGACTTACCTTGTCCCTTATTTTAGTGAAATTGATTTAAGTTTCTCTCCGTTTAATGTGATGCTGACTATTGTCTTGCTGTAAAAACATTTGTTGTGTTTGTTTATGTGCTTGTGTCTCTGATCTCTCCAAGACTTTTAACATGAAGGGATGTTAAATTTTTATCAAAGACTTTTTCAGTGTCTAATGAGATGAGCATATGGATTACTTCTTTAAATTTGCTTATATGATAGATTGCACTGGTGTATCTTCATATATTGAACCACCCCTGCATTACTGGAATGAAACCTACTTGATCATTGCTAATGATGATTTTGATGTGTTCTTGGTTTCCATTTTCGAATACTCTATTGACTATTTTGTGTCAATGTCATAAAGAAGATTTGTCTGAAATTGTCTTTTTTTGAGTCTTTGTGTGGTTTAGGCATCATGGTGACTGTGGCCTCATAGAACGAGTTTGGCCATGTTCCTTTGCTTCTATTTTGTGGAATAGTTTGAGGAGTGTTGGTATTAGCTCTTCTTTGAAGGTCTGGTAGAATTTCTTGCTAAAACCATTTGGCCCTGGGATTTTTTGGTTGGAGACTTATAATAACTGCTTCTACTTATGTAGGGGATATCATAATATATACTTATATATGTTATAGGACTATCGAAAACAGTTTATTTTGATTTCATTTTTCGGAAGTGGTATATATCTAGAAAATCATCCATTTCATTCAGATTTTCCAGTTTTGTGGAATACAGGTTTTTTGAAGTAGAACCTGATGATTCTTTGGATTTCCTCAGTGTCTGTTTATTATGTCTTTTGATTTCCGAGTTTGTTAGTTTGGATACTGTTTCTCTGCCTTTTAGTTAGTTTGGCTAAGGGTTTGTCTATCTTGTTGATTTTCTCAAAGAACTAGTTGTTGGTTTTGTTAATTCTTTGTATTGTTCTCTTTGTTTCTAATTTGAGCCCTGAGTTTGATATTTCCTGCCATCTACCCCTCTTGGAGTGTGTTTGCTTTTGTTGTTGTTGTTGTTGTTGTTGTTCTAGAACATTCAAGTGTGCTGTTAAGCTACTAGTATAAGATCTCTCCAGTTTCTTTTTGTAGGTACTTAGGGTTATGAACTTTCGTTTTTACATTGCTTTCATTGTGTCCCATAAGTTCGGGTATGTTGTGCATTTATTTTCATTGAATTATAAAAAGCCTTTAATTTCTTTCATTTTTTTCTTCCTGACTCAGTGACCATTGTGTAGAGATTCAGTTTCTATGACTTTGTAAATTTTCTGTTGTTTTTATTGTTGTTGACCTCCAGCTTTATCCTTGGTAGTCTGATAAGATACATGAAGTTGATTCAAGTTTCTTGTATTTGTTGAGGCTTGTTTTGTGGCCATTGACTTTATGGTCAACTTTGGAGGAGGTCCCATGTGTTCCTGAAAAGATATATATATATATATATTTGTATTATGGTGAAATATTCTGTAGGTATCTGTTAGGTCCATTTGATTCATAACCTCTATTAGTTTCACTATTTCTCTGTTCAGTATCTGTCTTGATGACCTTTCTATTGATAAGAGTGTGGTTTTGAAATCTCCCACTATTAATGTGTGGGGTTTGATGTGCAATTTAAGCTTTAGTAATGTTTCTTTTACAAATAAAAGTGCCTTGTATTTGGTGCATAGATTTTCAGAATTGAGTCATCATCTTGATGAATTTTTCCTTTGATGAATATAAGTGTTCTTCCAAATGGCTTTTTATTAATTTTGGTTGAAAGTCTATTTCATTACATATTACAATAGCTACTCCAGCTTGACACCTAGGTTCATTTTCTTAGAAAACTTCTTTCCAACCCTTTGCTCTGAGGTAATGTCTACCTTTGGTGCTGAGATATGTTTTGTTTGTTTGTTTGTTTTGTTTACAGCAGATCTTTATATGATTAGATTTAAGGTCGTTTCCTTGTGCGTTGGTTGTGTTAGGATATCCAGGGCTTGCTGTAGTAGGATTGTGGGAGGAGCTAATGTGGGAGGAGTTAGTTGAGGAAGAAGAGGAGTAAGGAGGAGAGGAGGAAAAGGAAGAGGAGAAAGAGAGAGAGATATAGGAGCAATGGAGGCGCATGTTCACGTGTCTGTAGTAGCCAAAGGTCGTTGGTATGTCTAGGTTGGGTATTGGGTTACACTTCTGATTATGTGGGCATCTTGTTATTAATCATTACCAAACATATAAAACCTTTGATTAATCTATAAGAATTAGAGTCTCATTCAGTTACTGGGTCCAAATGGATGGCTAAATGGTCTGGGCAATGCCCAGCCTTGTGGAGACAGCATGGAAGATTGGCAGAGCCATCTCCCACTCTGGTGTCTCGTGAGTGGCAGGGCTGGTGTTTCTGGCTGGCCGATTCTAGCTGCTGCCCTTGTGGCCTCTGGCCGAGAAACATGGCGGCTAAGCTACACAGAGCCACCACAGCTTAGATAGTTGGCTTGACCAGAGGTTGATTTTAATTAATTACTACAACATAGGGAGGTGCCTAATTGCCCTGGCTTTTATTAATTATGTTTATATGTTGGCCTTTAGCCATCTGGTTGATCCTGGATGTTCCTGTTGTAGCATGTCTCAAGAAGGCAGGACTAACTTGCATGTTTCTGGTGTAGCAGGCCTTAGACAGGCAGCCTTGAACTAGACAATGATATTCAGGGGTCATTGCATGTCTGAGGGCAGCTGAGCATGCTGCCCTTAGACATGAGGACTTGGCTGGCAAGGGATTGTGGTGCAAAGCGATGTAATTTGGATGTTACTGGTGCAACAAGTCTGGTGAAGGCTGGTGGAGTGGTGAACAGACAATGGAGGGGGTGGTGCAGCATGTAACTCAGGGCAGCAGGACAATGGAGCCTCCTTGGGGTGGTGGTGGAGGTGGGGACAGCAATCTGCTCAGGGCAGCTGGTTAAGATATTTTAAGATGAATCCTGGAAGGAAGATAGCTAGCTGAAAATCCGCCAGTTTATAAAAATAGCTTCAGATAATAACAACAGCAACATGAGATCCTTCGAACTGCTGTGAGTAGGTATAAGGAGTGCACATGAGTGCTACAGTGAACAAGTTAAAGGACAAACCTCAGTCCTGATGGTTCCATCTTGTTTGAAAAAGACTTTTTTTGTCTTTGCTGCTGCATTTGCCAGAAAATTAGAAAACTCTTCAGTCTCTTCCTTCCATTTCCACATTGAGGCATGCTGGGGTCACTGAGGAATGCATTTTTGTGCCTGTATTGTACATGAGTTCTGAAGATCCACACTCAGTTCCTGAGGGATGCTCAGCAAGCATTTTTGTACATTGAGCCGCCTCCTCAGCATCTTCAGCCAGTCTTGATTAGCTAGCTTTGAGATTTAATGAGAGCTATTTCCATCACTTTGCAGTCATAGCCTAAGAGCAAACATTTTCCTAGGCTTGCAGTTCAGGAATTATTGTTTGGTCTCAGCATTATTGAACAAAGGTTTAGAAAAGAAGTGATTTGTGTGAGTTTTAAACAATACATGGTATTATGTTGGTTTCATTTCTTTCAGTCATAGTGTCTTTATCTTTGAAATGTAAGTTGTGAATGAGCATGATAACATGAAAACAATTACATGTTGACATGGTTTAGTCAATATAAAAGACATAATTGCTGTTTTTTGCTACAGAGCCTTATTGGATAATACATAGACCAACTCAGAGATGAGCCATCAAATTACAAACTCGCTAGCCTGTATCCTATCATAGATTGCAGACTAGCTTGAACTATCTTCCATACATCTCAGTAGGAGTATGAAACACAGATCTTTCTGGTTTGGTTTATCACAGCCTATAACCAGCATGCATGATTATCTAACTTACATAATAACCAATGTCTATTTTCCCACAGAATGACATGAATTACATAGCATCCAGTGGACTCTTATTCAAAGATGGCAAAAAGCGAATTGATTACATCCTCGTTTATCGAAAAACAAATATACAATATGATAAAAGAAACACATTTGAAAAGAACCTGAGAGCAGAAGGCTTGATGTTGGAAAAAGAGGTAAATGCTTTTCTATTATCAGTTTTGTGATCTAATATTCTGGAAAAAATATATTGTCAGTCATGTTTTAAAATATATAGTCTATGTCATGGAGCTTTATAAAATATGCTCATTTTCCCAAGCGTAAAATAAATATATATGTACTGTCCCACTTAAGTATCTATTTACTTCTTCCTTGATGTATTTCTATACATTTTAAATATTTTTCAAAGGGTGTGGCTAATTTTGAAGTTTTGAAAGCTGAATACATAATGATTATGCCCATTCAAAGTAGGAAACTATGCATTAGGAAAGCTTAAATATTGGAAAAGTGTTTGCAAAACTGCTGAAATGGAAGATAGATTGCTAGAAGTATAAATATTGGCCTTCACCCTCCTTTCTTTTGTGATTTTATAAGAAGCTTTTCAACGAACAATTTTTTCCCTTTACTTTTCTTTCTGGAAAAAAAGAAAAGAAAAAGATAGAAAATAAGTATAACACACTTTTCATAGTCCTGTGATGCTAAAATTGCCACCTTGCTGACTTTAGTTGAAAATTCTTTGATTTAATTTGTTTTGTAAACATCAATTTTCTCAATTTTTAATTATTAGTGTGTGGTGGTTGAGTATGTACACATGAGCGCAGGTGTTCTTGGAGACCAGAGTAACACATGTTAGGGAGTACTCAGTAAGCCCCTAAATGACTAAACTTATTTGTACTTATTAAAATTCTTTTAATACCTACAAAACAGCAGAAAGGCAAAGAGTTCACAATGAGAAAAACGTATTTGTGCTTTGCCAAATGACACAGAGCAGGAAAAGTGAAACTCTTGATTTCAATTTTTATCTTTTTTTTTTCCTATTCTTCCTGAGACCATTAACTCGGAATATTGCTATCCCCACTTACTAATCATACAGAAATCATTCATTGAAAAATGCATATAATAGGAAATTTTTATCATCCAATTTCCTTGTGATATATACTTTACTCAGGTTAGAATGAATACTTCCTAGCAGTTCATACAGAGAGTCCATTGAGTACTTCTGACAAATGGTTAAGTCATCATGCTCACATGCCTTCAATTATTTATTCAATTTCTAAATAATTGTACAAGCACTCAGCAAGTCGAGGGAACTTGCCTTTTAAAGTAGACCCAACTATTATGTGTACTGAGCTTACAATCTCTACAGAAAGTAGTCATACACAGAGGATACCATAATAGACATGACCACAGCTTCTTTCTACTCGACAGGGTTTTTTTCAGTTGAGACTTCTTCCTTGTCCCTCTAAACTTCTATAAAGGAAAATATTTCACTCTATATCTCAAAACAGTAATGTTCTACTCTTAAAGGATGCCTCTTAATTTTTGTGGTCTCTCTTTTGTTGTTGTTGTTGTTGTTGTTGTTTAGATTGGCACACAGCATGACAGAGTCCTCTAATTCCTGTTGCTCCTGGACAGGAGGTGTTCCGTTCTAGATTGAGTAGTTATAGGTTTCCCTACTCACCTTCAATTTCTTAGGATTTAGTTCACACAGTAAAGAGCTAGGAAAGCTGTGTCAGTAGATGAATTCAGACTAACTTCCCAGAGGACCTGATACCTCTGTACATTGTAGCTATTATAACACTAGTCTTATTTCCTCTTTCCTCTCCAGTGTTCCCATGTTAAAATAGATATTTTGTTGTTGATGATGATGGAAAAGATAAGGGGAGACCCATCCCTCCAGATTTCATATTAAAATTTTAAATCTGAGGTGGATGCTTTATATTTTTCTCTCTAAAGATTCTTAATTAATTTTGATCTTGATCTGAATATCACTAGTTTTATATCAAAGAGAGGAGAGAGATGTTGGGTGAAGGAAGAGAGGGAGAAAGAAAAGAAAAAGAAGATTGAATATATAGAGAGAACTTATATTGTGTTAGTTGATATTAATGACAAATAATGGATTTCATTGTGACGTGTTCAGACCCACGTAATAATTCAAACAAGGCAATGTCATATAAGAAATGCGACTGGTGACTCTGTACACCTTGAAAGAAAATGACTTGACTGGAAAAGAATCTATTAGTTAGTTTCTCTAGAAAAAACAGAATTGGAATAATTGTGTTTATTAGATTAGCTTAAACAGCAGATAGTCCAGTGGTGGATATTTGCAAATGGGGAAGCTGCACAGTCAATATTACAAGCACCTCAGCTGCCATAACCTGACTATGCAGGCTAGAAGATAGATACCTGGGGAGCCACTGATGCTTAGTCCATATTGGAAAGCCAAAGGGTTCTCCTATCATTGAATGACTACAGCAGCAACATCTCAGAGTGGACTCACTTGTAAGGGCCTACAGCAGCTGGATGCAGCACTAATCTTCCTTAGACCTTTCCATATCTGCACAATCACCAGAAGGTGCTTCCCACACTGCAAGATGGCCCCTCTGCTATGTTTCCGGGATATACTCTAACAGACCACTCATAGGTGACTGTCTTACCTTGTCCCGGCCTGCGGGTCTCGGTTATTCGTGGGGGCGAGGGGAACCAAAACCTGGAAGAGAAACGGGCGAGAGAAAGGAAGGACCGAAGCAAACGGTTGCTTGTCAAGAGCCGTGTATTTTAAAAAAGGCAAGCTTTTTATAACAAGCTCGGGTTAGGGGAGGGGGAAGGCAGGTGGGGTCATGGAAAGGTACAGCTTCTTCTTGGCCTGTGCCCTAGAACATTTTGTGGTTAGGGGCTTTTCTCAGAAGTAGCTATCTCTTTGTGCATCAGCTTTCAGCAGGATGAGGCATAGTCAAGGTATTCAACTGAACAGGATGTAGGTGGGTGACAAGGCTTCGGTTTCCAGGCGAGGGGGAAGGCTGGCAGGGGTCCCTGTTAGGGGTCCTGGTCTCTGACATTACCTCATTCTAGATCTCATCAAATTTACAACCAAGATTAATGGTCTCAGAGTCCATCTTAGAGAAACAGAAGAAATCTACCCACAGAAAGAAGCAACAACAGAACTGATAATTGTATGGAAAATGACTAATATTATGAAGGAAGTATAAAATAGGGAAAGTTAATAATCATAATACTGAGAAATACAAGTGTACATGATTGAAGTCTGTGTAACAAATGAAGATTATGACTTGAAAATAAGTTCTCTCATTAGGCTTTAAAATAATATGAAACATTTTAATGATGGTATCAAATATGTTTCAATGACAACATGAAACATATACTGGAAAAAAGGCAGTATGTATAATGGGAATATGTTTTAAAGGAGATAATCCAAAAAAAAAATGGTAGGAGAAGAACACAAGCATGTGAAATCATCATGGGTAAACTAAGGAGTGTCAGAGAAAACATACTGAGGGGAAGTCCAAGACCGGAAAGAGATCTGATCATTGAAGGATTTGGAGACGTTTAGGGAAAGCAGTAAGGCTGACTTTTCTAAGACAGATGCATACTCTGTCCTAGCAAGGAGAAGATGATGAGGTAGAGTAGTGACAGAAGATCATGGACGATGAGCACATATCATTCACCTCCTTGTCTATGAGAGGTAGGAAATCTGGCAGGGAGGAAAATCGACCTCGGTAGATTCTCTTTTATTCTATTAGACTTTCACTTATTACTTTAGATAAGGTGCTTGAATTCCTAAGAATAAGATTCAAGAGAAAGGAGGGGGGGATCACAGAGAAAGAAAATTCAAGGGTAGAAGTCCAAGAAAGGAAACAAACAAAAAAGAAAAAAAAGAGGCACTGGAGGGAAAATGGTCAGAGAAGAACAGAAATCATTTAAAATGTATTTGGGTCATCTAACACCAAATAGTCATTCCTGACAACATAATGCACACAATGCAAACATGCATGTCAGTAGCATTACACCGAGTTAGCATATATACATAGATGCATGTAATAACAATTAGTGAAAAAGTCATGGATTTGAAAGAGAGCAAAGAGGGGGTGTATGAGAGTGTTTGTAAGGAGAAAGGAAAGGGGGAAATGATGTGATTATATTAAAATCTCAAAAATAAAAGAAAAATATCTTTAGGAAAGAGTAAAATAAAATATTTAGGAAACTCAAAATTCCTAAATTATATGTTTGTATTGCATTTATTTATTTATTTATTGATTGATTATATGTGTGTTCAATTATCTCTGTGCATGTGCACCACAGATGTGCCTCAGAACATTTAGAGTTCAAAGGAAACTTGTAGAAGTAGGTTCTCTCCTTTTACTTTGTGAGCTCAGTGATCAAACTCATTTCATCAGGCTTGGCTACAAGCTCCTTTACTCACTAATCCATCTTGTCAGCCCCTTAACTAACATTTTAAACTGAATTTTACAAAAATTTATCTTTCTTGCAGTATTTTCAAAAATAGACTCATGACCCTAATTTTTATAGGAACAAAAGTCTTTACACTTAGTTCATTAGGATTTGAGTCATTATTTATAGTTTCATGTATAAATCAACCTGTTATGACAAATAAATGATAAGTAAACAAAAATAGTTTTCTAAAACAAGCATTCTAGCATTATATCACAAACCATTATTATTTGAGGATAGCCACAACTTCTAAAAATTACTTGTTTTAGGCTTCTAATGCCACTTAACAAATTATCACAAATTTGGCATTTCAAAATAAAACCCATTTTGTAGGCGAGAAATCTGATTTGAAGTGGTTGAGTGCTCAGTTTCTCTACAGAACATGAATCGGCATAAACCAGTCTGTTTCCAGGATGTCTTTGTGCCTGGACCTTGGACTACTCTGAAGTTCTCAGGACTGTGCTAAGTGCCCATTGCTTTGTTAAATCCCTACCCTTAAAGGGCATCCTCATTTTTTGCTATATATCTACTGTTTGCAAACAAACCAGTGAGGTATTTTACCGGCATCCTTATGCTATCTCTAATCTGTCTTGCCAGGAATGGATCAGTCCCTTTTATGAACTCAACCCATGGAGAATAATCTGACATCTTATTTAAAGACATCAAATGTGGCATGTTCAATAATAATCTAGTTGTGGAGTGCCGGATAATATCTTTACATATCCACGGATTATGATGGACAAGTATAATGAAGAACAGTGATTCTGAGAGTTCTGCCCACAACACTACTATAAAAAGAACATCAGCACTCTTCTTTCTTCATCTAAGCAAGAGGCTTACATGATAGATTATAACTTAAGAATATTTTGAAATAAAATGCTATGCTAATTTAGATGCATGGGGTGCATTAGTACGCAAATATTCATAGCTTTCTGAAATATCAAATCCTCCAGTGTGTTAGGATTAGTGATACAGAACAGTGGTGGAGCCCTTACATGTCCTCGGTGTTCGAGGATGTCAGGTCAGTGACCAGTTCTCACCCTTAAAAATATCAAAAACAACAACAAAAATCATTTTCAATATTATGAAGACTTAGAACATTAATTAGTTATTAATGTTTTTGCTAATGAGTGCTATGGGTTTTGTATGCAATTTATTTGGTAAATATTGAGTTAAACATATTCAGGACTTATTATTAGATGGTAGGAAAACCAGGTTTATGAAAATATTGCAAGACATGGATTCATTACTTGAAATATGGAAGTTAGGAAATCAGTCTGTGCTTTATAAATAAATATGCAGCAGAGCTAAGAACAGAGTTCTGCAGATAGAAGATCTCAAATTACATGTTAGTGTGGGTAGTTTCTAGAGGAAAGCATCATCAAGATATAGTGCATACCTGAGGGCCATCTTTCTGCAAAGGAAGGTGATTTGTCATTGTGAGATTTGTGTCTTGTAATCGAGTTACTAAGAGCAGTTTACCTTGCAGTAGTGATGGAAAACGTCTTGCGAGACCACATATTCTTTTCTGTGTTCTATATCCAATCTTTGCAAAATGACTTTGTGAAAACCTAACTTCTAAGTCACTTTTTCTCTCAGGAATAAATGTTCTATCTCCTGGGAATTTTGGGTGGAGTAATGAAATAATAATGAGAAGTGTGAAGGTTGCAGGTGCTTTGTTCCTCTGCAAAGCCTCCTCTCAGCAGAGGTGAGAATAGACCCAGATTGGCAGCTTGTGCTTCTAAAGCAAAGGTGATTTTTCTCCATGACAGCAACACCTTGTCATCAATAGCACTGCCTCACTTGCTACCTGCAGAGGAGGAAACCAGTTACCTTTTGTGTTTTCAACTGGAGATAAAACAAAAGAGACATTAAGTTGGGAAGTTATAAAAAAAATCAGTACATACTGATTAAAACAATCTCTCAATGTGTCTGCATTTAAAGCGAAGGCATGGAAATGAGGTGGTTCTAGCTGTGTGCACTTAGCCTGACATTTTCCTCGGTGATGACAGTCACTGCAATGCACACTCCCTCCTTCCAAAGCAGCCTCTTATTTTAGGTGATGAGATTATTTCACATGAAGAGCTTGACAGCAATGAATTAAGAATATGTAAGAAGCAAGCTGTTCACAGCTGTTACTGTTTTGGTTCTTGACATAGTACCCCACTGCAGAATAGTCAGGCTTTTCAGACTTTCCGGGTCTTTTTTTTTTTTTTTAACCTGCTTGTGGAGGAATTTTACTCCAGCAAAATGGCTACCCTGGCAAGGGATCATATCCAAAGACCTAAGTCTGTGTGATCCTTCTAGAATACAGACATGTCTTTAGCACACATCTTTAATCCCAAACAATGCTGTCTAATGGAGGGGAAGACAAATCAGAGAAAGATTTGATAGAATGAGTCTGAAGTTAGATACACCCTACTTTTACTAGTACAGAATGGAAAGAGAGGCTACTTAAGAGTAGTTCAGGGAAAGAAGTAGAGTTGAGTTCATGCAATTCCTTTCAGTTCACTAAGTCACTGCAGTTCAGTTCATGGCGTTCAGAAGCCGTTTTTCTAAAGAGAACATATCAGTCAGAAGCAGAGATACGGCAATTTGAATCACTCACTTGGAGAGGAGTTTGAGCCAGAAAGCTAAATTGAACCAGCCAGCCAGAGTTCAAAAAGAACTAGAAAGGATTAGTTTACTCAGAAGTAGGTCTTAGAGGCTGAACTGAGTAGTGTAGGCCTAGGTTAGCAGATGGAGACTGAAGGCTGAAGCCTGCAAGGTATAAATTTGCAGAAGACTGGAGTGTATGGAGGCCAGAAGCTTGAGGCCTAGGCCTATGGACAGTTAGAAATGTTCAGAGCTCCACCCAATCCATCTGTTTGAAAAGCTTGGGTACAGCGGTAATCTCATTCCTTCACCATAGGAAATAAAAGAGACATTTACACTTGCTCTGGTATATTAAGCAGAACATAGATTCAAAATATGTTAGCCACAAGACATGGAGGAACATATGTCTTTCATTTTGTCACATAATAGAGAGGAAAAATACCATAGGAAAGAGAGGAAATTGACCTAGGAAGACTTAGAGGCAGGAAGTAGAAGCACATGCTATCAAAGTGGTGTAAAGCCGACTGTTCATGAATGGGATAACTTTTAAGTGGTAGCTGGGAACAAAGGTAGATCTCGCCTACAAACTAATGTATATACAAATATAATTTTCTTAGATTATATTCAGTGTACATTATCAGAGAAAATATTCAGCTGTTTACTTTATATCTTTATTTAAGTCACTGTGCATAAGAGACCACAGGCTGTTTGGTTTGGTTTTGATTTGAATTTTTCCTTTGTTTCTTTGCAAACCATAAATTAGTGTTGTTTTATGCTTGTATTACCACAAAGCCTAGACTCAAAGGTGTTCAAAACTAAGGCAGAAGCTTCAACACAGAGGGACTAGCTACTTAAAGGGGTGCAAAAAGAGAGACAGGTCCTGGGGTGCTTTATTACTCACATTTGTTTTAAACACTGATTTGAGTGCATACTCTCACCTGACCATCAGACCTAGTCAGGAGCAGGCATTTCACACAGTCAGTCTATAAATTCCCTCCTTCAACTCAAACACAAAGAACCTTCATTTCTCAGGAAAAAATATTTCGGAAAATCACAGGGCCAACTAATTTTTCAAACATTAGAGAGATAGCAAATGGTACAGATAGAATTCATTCTTGAGCATCTAGGATCTAAATAGCATATTTTTGCTACATAGCCATGTAATTCTAAATGGTTGTCAGGAATAAAGGAAGGGAAGCTGTAGTCTGTAAGCAAAAGACTGCCTGATATAATTACAATAGCATGCATCTTAATTTCAAAATTAGAAGTTTTAACAGTTGAAAATAATTTTGTACAGATAAGGCCACAAAAGTATAATAGAACAAAGAAGTGCCTTTTCGTTTGTTTTGGGTGGAAAAATCATTTTAGTAGAGGGCTTAAGTTTTCTATTTTAAAATTTTATTTACTTATTTATTTTGCATGATGCTGAGGTTCAAATGCAGACCTGTAATATGCTAAGCTGGTCTCACATTAATCTATGGGACTTCTGGTTGCAAATGTTTTTATTGTTTCTGTCATGCCTAAATAGGAACCTTTCCTTTAATTCTGGACAGTGATTATAAAGCGTCTGGTAAGATCAACATCATAGTCTCCTCTCTTATCTTGATAAATGCCAGATATCTAAAGGGATTATAAATATATTTAAGTTGTTGCTTGAATGAGTGGTGCTTCAAAAAAAGTGTATGAAGTGTATGCCATTTGCAACACTAATAGATTCATCAACATTTTTGTGTGTAACGACAATAATTACAGAAGAAATAAGATATGAATTTGAGAAGGAGCAGCAGCAGAGGAGTTGGATGAGGAGAGCAGAGGTGGAAATGGTATAAATGAATGAACTTATCAAAAAATAACAAAATTATAGTCATTTTCCAAGCATAGGTAATATGTTTAATGCTGGACTGTATGTGAAGATCTATAGAAACTTAAGATCCTAAGTCTGCCTCTCACATGGTCAGTTACAGTTTTCACACATTTTACCTTTAAACAGAAACAAATGTATTTTAAGCAGAAAACATGCTTCAGAAATTATGCTGGCATGAAAGGGTGTTTTGTTGGTTTTCCCATGCTTTGCACAATGCTAGCCCTAAGCTTACAAATGTAATGGTCAATTGTACTAAGGGTATCTTATCATTTAAAAAGCCCCTTTTCCTCACAATACAGTCACCGGACCCAGCAAAGAGTTGGATGATTTGACAGTTACTTCAAAAGTGTACCACAAGAATATATGAATTAATTAAAATTTTTGATGATTTTTAATATTGTATACACTCTCTAAGTGAAAAGTGTGGGGGGGTCTCAAATACCTGTCTATAAAGAATAATGTGAAACCTTTAGTTTTCATGTTATTAATTTTTGAATTGTAAATCAATATAAGAATGCTCAATATAAGATAGCTAACTAGTAGATAATGTCCTTATACAGTGAGCAAGAACTCGTTAGCCCTTGCACTTGGTAAGGAACCATGACATCACATTTTTACAAAAGGAGAGATTTTTATTGAAGATCTGGCATTAAGAAGACATCAAATGTGTCCTTTCCATTGCCCAGGACTTGGGAATCCATAGAGGGGAGGGAAGAAAGAAGCTTGTTGCTTATTTGACCATGAGAAGGGAAAACATTAATGTTACTTTATTCAGGCAGAGATAAGCACCGTGTCTGTTCATGGGTCACATGTTTCTTTCTATGGGAATTACTATGTTTTGTGTGGAAATTTGGGGTTTGTTTTATCAAGAAGCCACATTTGAATGAGTAGACTCCTTTTTGTGGATGTCCATCAGGCTTCAACTCAAGTTTGAATGGACTCTAATGAGGCATTTCTCTGAAACAACTTAAGGAAACCTTCAGATATAAAAAGTTTGTTTATGGATATAATATATATATATGTGTGTGTGTGTGTGTGTGTGTGTGTGTATGTGTGTACATATATATATATGTATATATATATATATGTATATGTATAATGAAGACTTTTCAACAATATAATTTCCCTTTATATAAATGAGAATGATTCATGTACACAGAGATACTCTTTCATCCTTAGAAATAAAATAATGATAGACTGCCACCAGTTCCGATTCTAATGGTACCTCTACCATACTTTTGCAGCCAGCAATTGCAAACCCTGACATCATGTTTATTAAAATTCACATTCCATGGGACACACTGTGCAAGTACGCAGAGAGGCTGAACATCAGAGTGCCCTTCAGGTACTTTATACATTATTTCATTTTCTCTCAATATTATTAGGATGAGTCTGTCTTTTGTAACACCTAACAGCCATAAATGTGGTCTTTTATTCAGAGAAAATTATTTCTCTTTTAAATTTTAGGCTATATTAGCCAGTTTTCCCCCTGGATTGTCTGAATAATGTGGTAAGGTTTCTGAGTCCCTGAACATGCAATGTCATTTCAAGGCCAATTTGCCTAGAGGTGAGGTGAAATAGTTATTTTCAGATTTTTAGCGTTAAGCAACTTCCAGTATCAATCCCAGTTCTTATTTCTTGTGAATTTTAGCAAGAACTGTTTTTCAGACCAGGTCACCCAGAGCTCTGTCCTCAATATCAATCAGTAAGGAATAAAAGTAGATCATGTTCTTTCAAGGGTTTTCAGTCTTTGGGGGACAAAGGAAAGTGGTAGCCTAGCTGGAGTATCTAGGATTCAATGTAGAATTACCAATCCCTCCATCATGTCCCAGTGTAGTATTCATGGTGTACACACTATGTGCAGAGTGCTCACTCATATTGACAGTGGGAATGTTTCCTTGAATGTGGAGTTCCACAGATCCCATCAGATGCTAAGAAGCAGTAAAATGTTCAGAGAAAATGAGACTGCAGGTAAAGGTAGGTTGGTAAGTGTATGTGAACATTGAGCTCAATTAAAATATGATGAAAAATTTCTTAGTTGGTAGTGTGCACTAAGTCAGCCCTCTAACACACTGAAAAGCCTTATGTCAACCCTCAAGAGTATTTGAGGTAAAGGAAGAGATGTTAATGCAAGTGTCTTCAGACATCTGATACATCTCAAGCCATGAAAGATGCTATCTCATTCATATGGAGAAATAAGCAACTGAGTATTATCTACATTGAATTTTTATTATGTTAGGTGTTTAAGTTACCTAGAAATGATTTAAAATGTGCATGGGGATATCTATAAGTTAGATACAAATATTATACCAATGGTATAGATAACTGTGTACATAACCATACAGTACCATATATGGAGTGTATGCTGGAACTAATTCCTTTATATTATAGAGGAATTACTATATAAAATCATTATCATTCATTATCATCATCATTAGTAAAAGGCATATAGGTTTTTTAAGAATAAGAGTTTTATTATTGCATTAATTATTCATTCTAAATTATCCACTAAAACATTACTTGTGAAACTTATTATATTCAACAAAGAAAAGCTAAAACTTTGAGTAAGCAAGATGACTCATCGGGTACTGGATGCTGAACCTGGGGATATGACTTTGGCCCCTAGTTCCCACATGATGGGAGAAAGAACTTCCCTTTGACCTACATGCTTGCACACACAGCAACAAATAAATTAAACAAATAAACAGTTAGACAGACAGATAATAAAGAAAGAAAGAAACAAATGCAAATCAATAGTACTTTGTTTAAATAAAAAAAGAGAAGAAAACCTACAGATTTCAAATTAGTACTAATGTGTAAATGCTAACTTTTGTTTATGTTTGAAAAAAATGAAGATATTTAAAATGCAAATTTAGTGTATGGAAAGCAAGCCCTGCAATTTTATATCTGACTTTAGTAACTACAGTTATTGAATATATGTAAAGGGAGTTTACTGGATTAGCTTCCATGTTACAGTCTGGACAGTCCACCAATGATTATCTCACAATCTCCCACTAAGGAGGCTGAGAACATGGCAGATGGTCAGTCCACAGAACAAGAGGACACAGCAGTCTCAATCTACTGCTTAGGCTCGGAAAATTCCTGGAAAGCCATTAGTCTTCATTCATATTGCCAGTCTGAAGAAGCTAGGTTCTAACGTCCATGAAGGATGGCAGAAGCAGCATTAACAGCACAGATGAACTTGCCAACAGGAAGGCAAAGTCAGAGAGGCAAAAGCAAAGTTTCCTTCTTCCACCTTCTTTATTTGAGCTGCCAAAGGGCCACCCACATTCATGGTGGATCTGGCCAAGTCAAATAAACTGATAAAGAGACCCCCCCCATAGGAATGCATAGCAGTTGCCTCTTAGTAAATTCCAGATCTTTCCAAGTTGACAAGTGAGTTAGATCATCACGACCTGTAACTGAAAATAAGTATGACATCTGTGACATCTCAAAGATCTTCTTGACCATTCATAACTACATCAAACTAATTACTAATTATGGTACCATGGGGTCAGTGAGCTTCTGAAATTTTAATGGTAAAGATAGAAGGGAATTTTGGAAGGCCCAAAATATCAGATTCCTGAATTCAGATAAGGTAAGTTAACTATTATACCTCTGAAACCATGCCACGGTAACACTTCCTCTTTTTAAATTTCTTTCCCAAACGCACGTCTTTTGTTGTGTTTTGTGGCTACTGAACTTAACCAGTGCTGTCCACATGGCCACAGACATGGAACTATCAACTTGCAGGCTCACCAATAGGTACAGAACTGAAGACAATTATTCTTCCTTTTCCAGCCACAATCAATAGTCAGTAGTTCCCTAGGGAGGGGTAGGGCCCCATGAATCTCTCCCTAACGATGAATGAATGTTGACAGAATTAGTGGAATGAAGACCTATTCAGGCAACAATAGGCAGGCATGCATTCATGATTGCAATGACTGCACCAAGTCCAAAAAATAGCATTTCACAGTTTTTGGCCCTGTCCTTTGATTGTTAACATTCTTCAGGCCTCCTCTTCCATAATGTTCCCTGAGCCCTAAAAAGGGTGGTATAAATGTTCTTTTCAGGTGTGAACACTTATTCTCACCACAATGTGCTGCCCTGAGCTATGTATTCATTGCAAATCTACCTGGTTAGCCTAGAAACATGTCTGTGGAGCATTTTCTTGATTAATGGCTGATGTGGGAGTGCTGAGCCCAATGTAGTCAGCATCATCTCTGGGCAAGTCGTCCAGGTTGAATAAGAAAACAAAAGGAGCAAGCCATAGGAAGCAAGCTAGTAAGCAGTGGTCCTCTTTGACCTATGCTTCAGTTCCTGTCTTCCAGTTCCTGACTTGAATTCCTGCCCCAATTCCCCGTAATAAGGAAATGATACATAGAAATATACAATAAAATGAACTTTTTTTTGCCCAAGTTGCTATTTACTGAATGTTTTGTCATGCCAACAGAGAAACAGCCTAGGACATTTATATATACATTTAGAAAGATGTATGGATAGATTGGATTGATGACTTTATACAGTATATAAGTAAATAATACAGTTAGTATGTACTGAGTTACAGAAGACAGACTTTCAAATAATTAAAAATAATGTATTCAAAAGCAATTTGTGCATTTTAAAATGTTTTGTTAAATTGTCATTATACTTCTGAAATTAAAGGCACATCAATTTGTTGTTATAACATAATGGCTTGATTTCAAATGTCTTTATTTACTCAGTGTATGAAACTGGAGTGTCTATACCTTAATATTGTTGAATACTGTAACTTTCTGGCCTAACTGTATTTTACTCAAATCATTTCTGTTTTTCTTTTCAGGAAGAAATGTTACTATACTGACCAGAAGAACAAATCAATGAGCAGGTTGGTAACAGACGCATATTTTTTGTTACCAAATTGTAATTTACAAAAAAATATAAAGAAGAGAAACTTTGAATATCCATTATCATCAGTTATAAATTTTAGAAAGAAAATTTTGTAGATTTCCTGAGACAATTTTAATATGGCTTGTCTTATACACACACAAATATAATTTCTATATTATTATTTTTATGGTCAATCTAGAATGTCTTCAAGATATAATACTAAGCAAGGGATATTTGAACTGTAAGTTAGTATTTCAAGAAATTTAATTTTTAAAATGATTATTAAAAAATCAGGACCACTGGTTATATGATAATCTCACAGACTATGAGAATAGTACACTTGGAAATACTTTTGAACTGTGAGTCCAGTCTTCTTACCTCTCACAGTGCAGTAGAGAGTAGCTTCTGGTAGAAAATGGTGGCTTCCCAAGACATTCTGAAACTTTTGTGTTACAGGTCTATCCTTTATCCCTCTAACCTGCTTTTCTTGCCCAGGTATGAAAATAAATTGTTTCCATGAGCTTCATCTCAAATATCTGCACTTTATCCACTGCAGTCAGATAGCTATGGAAAAGGAATTAGCTACAATCTAGAGACAGAGGAACTCTTGTATCTTAATCTTAACTCTATTCAAATGGAAGACATACATGTCCACTTAAGGAAGGCTCTACAACAAAATAAAGCTTCATATTGATAACTACTTTTCTTTCTATTTCAAAACAATAATTGACAAAAAAAAAACCACTTCAGCATCAAGGTAGCAGTGTACTAGGCCATGAGTAACAGTGTATAGACTAGAATATTCAGAATGATGCAAACCACAGAGAAACATACTGTGTAACATCGTTTTAGTAAAAGATTGGTAAATCTATGACTTTGTCAAAGAAAATGAATGAACATAATTTTAAACTTTATAAATTGTAATGGGAGAATATTTTTTAAACACTATGTCTATTTTAAACAACATGTTTTTGTCTGGGTCCATTTTAACTGTTCCAGATTTAACTTTTCAACTGTGTCATTAGTAGTAGACTTACTATTGAATAGGCATTTTTAAGAGTTTTGCTAAATGATAAATTTTTGAATGTTAAAATTTATATAAAGTATTTTACATAATATTATCATAGTTCAAATTTGAAGTTAACTTAAGTTTCAAATTAAGCATATGCATTAGTATAAAAGACAATTTTGAAACATTTTAATAATTGTAAAATGGTCTTTGGTATATGGTGCTCAAGTTTTCTTTTTTTTTTCAACTAAACTATAAAAACTGAATACTATATCATGTTGTTTTGTGATAATTTATGTTGACTATTTTTGTTTAAATTCATAAAATTTATATGAAATATTAAGATAATCTGTCCCCTAACATTTAATTTGTTGCAAGCAGTTTCCTTTGTTTCTCTGTTTCATGGAGTTGAGTTGTGAAGGGTAGGTATCAAAAAGTAAAGGGCTTATAAGAATACACAGCATGAGCATCTAATGAAAGGAAAATTTTTCTGTTGCTTGCTTATAGTTATTTACATATTCACCTAAGAAAAATTGATTCTGATTTTTCTTTCAATTTGAATTCTGAGAAAAAAGTAAATGCTGTGTATTCAAAAGCCAGGCATAAATGGTCAATATTTACAATATTTTTAGGCACAGTCAGTTAAAATAGTAGAGTGTAAAATGTATATCTAATGTGCACACTTTATTAGTATTTTTTCTTTCTTGCAATAGAAAAAATAATTGTGTTTTGATAATTCTGGCCATTAAACACTAGGGATAGAAATGTCTGGGCATTTACTTGCTTCTGATGATCAACATATCTCTAGGCACCTTTAGATAAAATAACTAAGGCTAATAGCTAATAATTACAGAAATTTAATTTTAATTTACAAACCATTTTCATGTCCCAGTATTAAAGCATCATCAAAATAATGTGCAAGGAAGACAGGACAGAAATATCTAGTGTTGTAGCTGGGAGGTGATAGCTGACTCCCTTATGATCCCCTTCTGCAGTCCAATCCAGAACGTTCACAAATGTTTCAGCAGTTTGTCTTTTAGTCATATTCTCTGAGCCCTTTGATCTGTATTTTTATTTCCTTAGAATTTTCTTACCTTCCACTCATATTTGAATAAAGACACTAAAACTATGTTAAAGTAATCTTCATCTTTTACCTAAAAATCCACCATTGAAAAGATGTCCAATATAATAAAAATGTATGGGTGTTAATAATGTGATAAATTGTGTTGGTTTCAAGGTTTGGAGCTGTATAAAAAGTAATACAACGTTCATTTTCCACCTTATTACAGTGACAATTTGAACACATACTGCACCATTTCTACTATATGTCTAGTTCTCAAGATGTTCATTTAATAATGGAAAAACTAAACAAAGAACAATGAAATAAATTAACCAGGCTCTGGGATCTAGTTCTAAATCCAGGGTTGAAGACATTTCACCACCTGAGACTATTTTTCCTTCTTAGAAAATGTTTATGAAAGTCTAAGTGTAATAGAGTTTATTTTCTATTAACAACAGAAGGTGATAATCTTAAGATGCATCTATAAATGTTATACATTCAGTTATTTCTAGATTGTTCTAATTCAGCCAGAGAACGTGAGCCATTAGGTGCTGCCATTCGTCTACACTATCCAAGTGTCCTTGGAGTTGCTCTTTGGTTTGTTCTGACCTTTTTCTACTATATTACAAATGGTATCACTTCCTGTCCTTAGAGCTGAGAACATGAGCTCAAGCATTGAACTGTTTTGTCTAGTTTCAGAAACTGGCAAATCTAGCTCTTATTGTTCATCTAATATGCATATTCTGTTGCCTTTTAAAAGCAAGGTTGAATTTTAAAAGGCTAGAGAAATTGATCTCTACTCATGTTTTCTACATGTCTTTGCATTGACCTTAGGATACAAGTATATTTTATTAGTTCAAAGGCTTTCTTTAATAACGACAATCAATAAACTGAACACCTCAGAAACTGCTTGTTAGTTTAGGTTTAAAATAAGTGTTGTAGTTCCCCCAAAACTGAACATATTGGAATTCCAGTGATCATCTGACTTGGTAAGAAATCTTTTTTACATCCTCAGCTTTTCAGCAGGATTTAACTCTTACTTAAAATTCCTCATGGTAATTTTATCATCATAAGCTTGTTTGAGCTAATTCTGAAAATACAGTATTTGTTGCTTGCATTTTGCTATCTTAATTGTTTTCTGAAGTTCAAACTCTGACAAAGCTAATGTCATGATAGATTATATTTGTGTTTAGAGATACTTTTCCTGATATTTTGGCCTCTTTAGCACAAAAGACACCAAGAATCCCCAGCAGCACACCATTATCACTGAAAACACTGCATGGTATTTTTAAATGAAAACAGCTGTTGTTATAGTAACAGAATTTAGATTTTCAGAATCGATACAGAAGGTCAGTCCTATGTCTTGATTTATTTTTTACTCGGTATAAGAAAAATGATAAAAATGATTCAATTAGAATACATATACAATATTCATTTATATGCAATTTCACACTTTTATAAAGAGTCAGGGAGTAATTTATGTTCACAAGTGCAACATACATACAGCTTTAAGAAATATAGCATGCTGCCTTTTAATAATACTTCTTCCTGTAGCCACTTTTACGTAAGATAATTTAAAATGTTTTATACACAGCTATTATTTCTCTGAAAGAATTTAAACCAATGCAGGATTATTTTACTACTTATTTCTTAGTTGTGAAAGCAGAAGTATGTGTGTGTCTCTGTCAGTGTGTGTGCATGAGTGCGTACAAATGTGTAGAGTGTATATGTGTGTATATGTGTATGTGGGGGAGATGTAAATGTGTGTGCAATATAGGTGGATGTCTGTGTTTATATGTGTACATTTATATACATGCACTTTTGTGTGTGAGTTTTATGTTAATATGTCTATGTATATACATGTGTATGTGTGTACAAATACCTGTATGCATGTGCATATCTTCATTCACATTTGTACATGTTTAAAAACATGAGTATGTATATACATGTGTGTATTGTGCACATATCTGTGTATGAAAGTGCATGTTGCATGTATGTGTCTACATGTGTGTACATGGATATGTGAGTATCTCTCTGTGTGTGTATGTATGTGTGTGTACATATGTGTATATGCATGTGTATGTGTTTTCACATTTGTGTAAATGGTATGTGTATGTGTATATATGTGTTTGTGGGTACATGTATATATACACATGTATATGTGCACGTGTGTGTTTGTGTATAATGTGTATATGTGTGCATGCATGTGTATGTTTGTGTGGTATATCTTTGTGGCATGTGTGTGTGTGGGTGTGTGTATGTATGTGGTAGGTATCTATCACCTGGAATCATTTTTCTCTAATACTTAAGAAAGCTGTAACAGAAAATTAACATAGCTTTGGAAAACAACCTTATTTAATTCTGAAATTTGACTTCATTCCAGGGTACAAAACTATTTCAAGAGAGTCAAGAAGTGGATGTCCCAAAACCCAATGGTCCTTGACAAGTCAGCATTTCCGGAGCTGGAGGAGTCAGACTGCTACACTGGCCCTTTCAGCAGAGCCAGGATTCACCAGTGAGTGCTCATCTCTTTTCTATGTCCTGCTTTTGTAGTTTTCATTTCCTGAGCTTATTTATAGAAGACAAATAGCTGGGGATATTCCCATTGGCCACCAAATAAGTCAGAGAATGGATTATTGCATTAGAGTTTATGTCTAACTTAGAAACAGCACTAAGTGAACATTTGATTCTATATAAATTTCATGATTCAGGTGTTGTCAAGTAATAATCAAATATTAATCTATAGACTGGTAATCTAAATATTTATTAGAAGTAAGAACTGTGGGATGCTGAGATGGCTCAACAATTTAAAGCACCTGATACTATCAGCAGAGGAGTTTCTGGTAGACACATGGAGACTTACAAATGCCTCTGACTCCAGTTACAGGGAACCCAGAACTCACACATGGAAACTCACAGCTGTCTGACTCTAGTGCTAGGGGAGCCACAGCACACACTTGGAGGCTGTGACTCCAGTTACAAGGGATTCAACAACATCTCTGGCATCTGCAAGCACTAGTCACATATGTATTATACATACATACATATATACATGTAAGCAAACACTCATACACATAAAATAAATCTTTTTAAAATAATTAAGGCAGAAAACAATTCATTTAAAATTATAATGGCAACAATAATAGGGCTGCTTTTAACAACACTAATTTAGCAAGTAAGCAGTTGGTTTAATCTTATTAAACTAGAGAAACTGAGAATTTCTTTAGGGAAGGCTACTTGTCTCTGCTTTTCTTGTCCGTATCTTTCCACCTCCCACTCTGACAAATCTTTTTCTTTTTCCTTGGCTTCTTTCATATCTGTTTAATTGTCCATGCTTTCATTCAAATATTTTATTGAGGTTCTACAGCTCATTAATGAAATTACAAAGTTCATTACTATATATGTCTTGCCTTTGCCTCCATAGTTCCCTTGGACAAATAGTTCAGAAAAGAAAATAATGGTAAATCTAAATAAAATAAGCCAAACACAGATATAGAGAAATATATGATATACGGTATATATGTATATGCATGTGTATGTGTTTTCACATTTGTGTAAATTGTATGTGTATGTGTATATATGTGTTTGTGGGTACATGTATATATACACATGTATATGTGCACATGTGTGTTTGTGTATATATGTGTATATGTGTGCATGCATGTGTATGTTTGTGTGGAGATGCACATAAAACTATCCTTTCCAATTCCAGCTCTGGAGAGATGAGGGTAAGACTGAACATAGACTCACACATATAGAGAGCTCACAACCCAGAAGCCTTCATCGGTTTTCTGTTGTACCTTCTCAGAATCTTAAAGATCTGTGCTTGCACCAAATAAGGTGAAACAAAATGTTCTTCTCCTCCTTTGAAAACTAAAGGAACAATCTCAGTCTTTGAAATACACCAATCGGATCATGAAAACATCTGGCTTGTGCCTCCCAGTAGAGTCCCACTGATATTTACCAAAAACTTCAGTTTATGTTCACCAAGATGCCATCACTGTGCACCTCTTTCTTCCCCTGTTTTGCAGGCATCACATAGTGAAGCTACACAAGCCTTGGGTCCATGATCCAACTGTTCTGGTGGAGCTCCAGCAGAATCATTACTACTTTTCTCCTGACCTATTCTGCCCCTGAGTTTTGCAGGGTGTTTTTCTTCCTACTAGTCTGCATCTATTAGACATCATTATCTAAGAAAAATCATACCAGAAAGTTGTTGCCATCACCTATTGCCCCAATCACTCACTTTATCATAATTACATTTTTTCACAGAAACAAGTTGGATTTATTTATTTACTTGTTTACTTATACCACCTGCTTAATTCCTCCATAACACAACTTCCCAAAAACTTAACTTGTCTGCATAAGAACTGGTAGGGTTAAATCTTTCTGCTGCCTATAGTTACTAAGGCTCTGAATTTAGTATATCTGAAGATGCAGAATATTAAACACTGAGGAACTCAACATGTAATAATAGGGGCAGCTGTGCAGACTGCGATAAACAAGGCTGGGTAAAAACCTCTGCACTGAGAAACCATGGATTAGATGTCACAGCAAAGAGTGGGCCATTTTCAGTGTAAATGATCTGGGAAACCTTTTTGAAAGAGGAAAGCCTCTTTAGGAACGTGAAGACATTATTGATAACAAGAAAGAAGAGCAATTGTTACAGGAGAATCAAAAAATCCAAAGAAAAGGAAGCCAGGAAAGCAGGAGATTTTTAAGGTGATAGTAATTATACAATTCATTATGCAATCAAATGTAAGAACCAGAGATACAGAAGTAAGACTGGGGTTGGGGGGATGGCTCAAACACAAGTATAGACAGACATTGTAGGAAAGTAAGAGGGCTAATCAGGCCCTTTCAAAGATGCCGATGCCATGCTACAAGTAGGGGGATGTGCTCACATGACAGCCAGCTGTAAAATCAGGTGGAAATTGAAGTTAGGAAGATGATCATCTCACAGTCTAGTCCAGGAACCTGGACACTCAGGAAAATGGAAATGTACCGTGGAGACAGGTGATTTATCAGGAAAGTTACTTACCTTAGTAACTCTCTGAATATGTGCGATGAGGAGGAAGTAAGGGATAGAATAATTAATACTCTCACATAAAATATCTGACAGAAGATGGCTTATTGTACACAGAGCTCAAGTGTCTAAAAGCAGAGTTTTACAATCCGGTAAGATCCAGACCATTCCACTTCTTGGAGACTCCCAGTACATTATAAACTTTTAAACAGATCTGTTCTCTCATTGTGAAATCCTCCTTTGCTTTTTGTATCATCCACATTCTTGGGGATCCTGTGGTCTTCCCATGCAGACACATTTTATGGTATCAGGGGGAAAGGAGAACCATAGGAAACCACTAAGCTCTGAAGACTGGATAAGCTGGAGTGGAAAGTTTCTGCACAGGGGAATAACATCAATTTTTAAAGCGCTCTACTTGGAGCTACATTGCTTGAGGTGGCATAAACACTAGCCAGTAAATGATTAACTTACTTTTATTCTATGATAAACAGGACATATAACAATACCAAGACCATTTTACAAACTGAAAGATGATGCTAAGATAAATATTTGATCTCTGTAGTTTCTATTATCTGTCAGTCGATTTTGTGAAAGAAGACAACTTCTCTCTCATCCTAGAATATTTTACTAGTATTACCTTTAATTATAGGGACAGAAGGTGGATACCCAAGAATTCATAATAGTGAATACATTTTGTGTTCTGCTCTGAATAATAAAACCAATCACTTTGTCTTAACAGCTTTATAATAAACAATAAGGACACCTTCTTCAGCAATGCTACTCGAAGCAGGATAGTTTATCACATGCTGGAACGCACCAAATATGAAAATGGAATATCAAAAGTGGGTAAGAACATTATTTTACAGACACAGTTTAAAATAGAAAAGTTACATACATAATAACTGAAAATTTTACCTTTCCCATTCAGTATGAAATACTAAACATATCAGAAACAAATTCTATAAATATTTTGTATTGTTAATTTTTATTAAAAATATATTTTGAGGGCATTTGTCAAAGATTCAAAATGTGAAACATATAAATACATAATTACAAAATGTATCCTAAACTAATAGCAGTTTTAAATGAAAGTAGGGTTAGAAAGGTTCAGCATGTTTTTATAATATAAAATTAGAAATGTCAAATTTACTACATTCATAATTTTAGATATTCATAACTGTTAAAAATTATGTAATTTCTTATTATCAACATGGTTTTAAATTTTTCTATCTGTAGATGTATACTTTATATAATTTATTTCTTATTTGTTCTATATTAAACAGTTTATGATACAGATTTTCAACTCAGAGGTTAAAATTAGTTTCTAGCTCATATTGAATTTGAAAGATCTTCACAATTCACTAGGTAAAGAGCAAATTACAAAGCTATTTAGTCTAATGTAACTCCATTTTCTCAATACATAGAAATAAAGAATAATTGAAAGTCTACAAGAGTGTGTAAGAAATCTATGAGAGATTATTAAATGGAATATTAAATTGCCACTTATTTTAGCGTATTAAATTTTCTGTGATTTCCTGGGGTTAGCAGTTTAAAATGCAAAAGCTAATGGGAGATTTGAAGCTAGAACAAGACTGCAACCTTACACAGAATTGGAAACAAAACAAAACCAATACAAAGCTTGACCTTTTAATTGTGATGCTGATTTGCAAAATTGAGGAAAACAAAGTTATCCAAATGTTCTAAAATCTTTTAAATTAAATGTTGGCAACACTTGGACGCTATTACCATGCTTCCTAATTGTGCTAGGATCGAGAACAGTGCAGGTGTAAAGAATCATGTCCCATGTTTACTTGGTAAAGAAGAATCTTCAGGGCCTGGTTTTGTTGCTGTTGTTGTTTTCTGATTAATTGCTCATTTGTGATCTAGCAATCAAAGCTATTACCTTGGACACTAAAACTTTATCCAAAACAATTGCAAAATTTCTAAGAGTCAAAAGTTATAATACCCAGAGTATGAGCTGAAAATTTTTCCTATATGATGGAAACTTATAATTATAGGTTTATATGATATTTTAAAATGATTATTAAAGGTATTTCTTTTGTGGAAAATATACTAACCACAGAAAAGCTAAAATAATATAAAAATTATTCCTAAGCAAAGTTATCAGTGGCAAATTTATAGAAAAAAACTAAAATATATTATTTCAAATATAAGTGTGTATTTTGTATGCACTTTTTGCTTTATAAAACCTACAGAGTATTTTCTCAAGTCCTTTTTATCACATGAAAATATTGTTCTAAACACTTGTACAACAGTCTCAGATAAACTCTCATAGAATTATAATTATTTACTGAGCACTTAATGCAATTGTGTCTGCACTATGATAAATAAGTCCATATTTCAGGGGCACATATATTTCTTTCATATATATGAATAAATAATATCATAGCAAAAATTCCTCTTCAGAAAGTTTTCTCAGTATTCATTCTCAAAAGAAAACTTCACGTACATACCTTCAATGAGATGACAAGTCTGACTATGATATTTTATGACCTTTTCACTTAGCATAAGCAAATATTTTTCGATGTAACAGTCTTTCCTGTCATTTGATGGAAGTAGAAAATTCTTCTTTGACTAAATTTTGCTGTATTCACAAGTTGATGAAAAAGGATTTCTTGGTTCATGTTCTCCCATGAAGTGGGAATTAACAATTCACCACACATCACATTGAGATATGGCAGAATGAAATCTTGTGTTGACGATTGAAATGATGGAAGGGGACCAATGATGTAAGGGGATGTCTCAGCGGGCCCATGTTGAGGCATCTCTTCCCCCTGAGGGACCAGCCACATGAAGGTATAGCATAGAATAGAGTTTATTCAGGGCATGGGGAGGGGAACCAGGAGGGTAGTAGAGGCAGAGAGAGAGAGAGAGAGAGAGAGAGAGAGAAGGAGGAGGAGGAGGAGGAGGAGGAGGAGGAGGAGGAGAAGGAGAAGAAGAAGAAGAAGAAGAAGAAGAAGAAGAAGAAGAGGCCAGCCATGACCACGTGGAGAGAGGGGGAAGGGAAAGGGGGAGAGGCAAGAGGACAGAGGGAAGGGAGAGGCAAGAGGGCAAGAGAACAAGAGAGCAAGAGAGAGAGGAGGGGGAAAGCAGCCCCTTTTATAGTGGGCAGGCCTACCTGGCTGTTGCCAGGTAACCGTGGGGAGAAGCATACTTGGCTGTTGCCAGGTAACAATAATGCTTGCAAATAATACTATAAGAACACACATAGGCTGAGTACCAGTCTCTTTCTCAGAATGACCGTCCCTGTGGTTGGCATGGCTATGGAAGTCATTTGAATTAATTTTAGTCTTAAAATAATTTTGTGTCCCATGTGAGTTTATATATGCTTTAAAGGAAAACCTTTATTGAAATTGACTCTGTTTTTTCATCTCTCTTTAGGTATCCGTAAGCTTATCAATAATGGCTCATACATAGCAGCATTCCCCCCACATGAGGTAATTTTGAAAGATATTCTCCATTTAGTAAACTAAAAGAATTTCATTCTCTGGGTCTGCATTGGTTATTTTCTATTGCTGTGATCAAACACCACGACAGGCAACTTATGGAGGAAAAGGTTTATTTGGGCTTCAGCTTCTAGAGGACTAGTGTCCATGATGGGAGCAGCATGGCAGCAAGCAACAGGGATGGTGACTGGAGCAGCAAAAGGAGAGCTCACATCTTGAACAAGAAAAAGCAAGCAGGGAAAGGAGCTAGGATGAGGCTATAAGCTCTCCAGCCCCACCCACAATGGCATACTTCCTCCTCCTGACCCATCTCCTCATTCTCCCTAAACAGCTCCACCCACTGAGGACCAAGTTTTCAAATGCCTGAGATCATTAGAGACTTTTCTCATTTTAACCGTCACAGTGCCTGAACCATTTCATTCATTTGGATCTGGCTGCCCACCCCTAGAACAGTCCACTGAGACCCTTTTACTATCCCTTACCTGTACAGTGGTCCCTCCACTCAAAAACATGTCTGCAGTTTGCCCTATGTGAGGAATCTCAGACTCCATGAGAGCAGCTTAATATTTTAGTTACCTTCTGCTCTAAAACAACACGCCATGCTTCATCCTGCTTGAAAAACATAATCATTCCAAATAAGGCAGGTTCCTGCCTTGTGTTTGGTATTTTAGAATGCCTGAAAGTAAAAAAAACAAAAACAAAAAACATAATCAAAGAATTCATGAATTATCTACCTCATTTTCAGTCAGATTATTGGCTTTCTATAATATTTAAGAAGCAAGCTGAGGTGGCCCTAAACAACTAACAGAGAATCTATAGAACTCCCCTGGCCCTCTGAGATGCATACTCTTGATTTATTTTTCTTAAACTTGAGTCACATCTTAAAATAAATGACATATTTCACATCTTTACTTTCAAAAGCCATCATTCTTTGATTTACAAAGTTTTAGCAGTGAGTTCAACAGTTAGAGCATATGAGAAATTTGCAGATCTGTATCACTACTAGTCTATAAAATAAACTGGAAGTGTATTTGTCAATGAGTTAAATCTTTCATATGGATTAACTCTCATTTGAGAAAAAAACATGCTACTGACAATATAACTCCATTATAAACATATGTAATCCAGTTATATAGGCAGTTATAAGCATAGGAAGCCAAAAGTTTATGATCCTAATGAAAATGCCCACTTATTGTAAAAGATAGAGGTAATAGTCATGATTAGTTTGTGCACATGTCATGTGCTTAGTCAATTCATACTTTCCATGATTGTGACAACGCAGAATGAAGTAAACATTCTCTTGTTAGATATAAAGGAACATAGCTCAGAAAAATTAAACACAATTTCAAATAAATACCACATAGTAGAAGATAAAGTGATCAGAGAAGCACAACTAAGGGAGTCATTAAACAGAGGAAGGTTTGGTTCATTATCTAGGGTATAGTAATTTTCTCTGCAAAGTTAGCTTAGGCACTGCCAGCTCACTTGAGTTTCTCATTGGAAATTCGGCAGCTGTCATAGCTGAGTTGTTGATAATAGTCCTTTTCATTTGTGCATATAAATTATTTGAAATATAAATAAATGGCAATATACACCAAAAAATAAGAAGTCCCATTGGTGAACTGTAAATGCACTTAAAAAATAATTGAGAAACAATAAAATGGGCTCAGGACTAGTCTATTGATGTGAATTTCTATTTACTAATGGTAGAAAAGCAAAATTTACAAGGAATGAAATAAAGTCAATGGTATTAATCTATAGTCCACTAAGGATACTGTAAAATAATGCTTTCCTTTGTAATTGATACTGGATAACAAATTCAATCTCATAATCTGTATTCTTAGTCCAAATGACTCTTTTTTTTTTTTTACAAAAAAAAAAACGACAACAGCTAGAGGACACATCAAATCATCTTAGTGAGAACTGCCAGGAAAAGACAAAAGAATTAGGCCAAAGGTGCAGATGTATGAAAAATACTTTTTCTAAGACACTAGGAAAATTTATAATTCTTTCAAGGATGATTGGTGGAGGAAGGATCAATCAAAGGTGTGGTTGGGGACCATTGGTGATATTTGAGTCTTCAGAAAGCTTCCCAGGTAGGCTAGAGTTATCTCTACATCCAGTTTTCCCTTATAGCTCACCACTTATCACTGTCAATCTAGAGCAGTGTAGTTGTTGGTAGTAAGGGTTTGTTGCATGGTAGTATCCCAGGTATCCTAAATTTTAGCATCTAGAAATGTATATGGCTTGACCACTAAGGATGGATGATGCCGAATATATTAGATTTATCATAAATGACTGCAAAAGAGTGACAGGCTTGCTATTCATCCTTTCATTATCAGGCAGACAGCAATCTAGTTCCAAAAGCAAATACTCTTCTCTCATGGATGTGCTACACTTAAAATCAAGATTCTTTACTTTCTGGTTTTAGCTTCCATTCATTAGACCTTAAATACTGGGATATTTTAGGAAGAACACCTTGGGTTTGTATCTTACCTATTTTTTCTGTTTTATTAAATACATAAAGACGGCATGCACATATGTAATCTCATTGCAGTCTCAAGACACTTGCAAACCAGAGTTCAAGGAGTTAAGATATTATCATAAGTTCTCAGCCCCAGTGATTAGGGATCAACAAGTGCATGGATACCATATAAAAAATTTGAAAAGAATCAGTTATAACTAATTAAAACTTGAAATATCAGATATAAATTTTCAGAACACTAGGATAAAACACAGGTGGCTCCAAAGGTTATAACACCATGCCTTTAAGTAAACATTTATTCTTCTTTCATCTATAAGTGAAACAAAACTTTTAAAAATCTAGTTCACTTCTTAAATCAGAATGATTATCAGTTTCTCAATTAAGGATTACAAGAATTTTGTCATTGATAGCATTTTTTCAATTAAGATTCCTGAATTTCAAAGAGTAAAATATATACTCTCATTTACCTAAATAACATAGGACCAAATTATTTGAAAAGATTATTTAAAACATTTTCTTATAACTATCATTTCTAGTGACAAAGCATCTACCATTCTAGTGATGAGCTTGAATATATAATCTCTATATAATTTCCATTTAGTTGGTAAGTTATCTTCTTAGGGAAACACTAGTTTTTATTCAGTACAAACTTCAGTAAGAGAATGGACTACAATCAATATTATTGTATCTGTCACAGGGAGCCTACAAGAGTAGCCTTCCCATCAAAACCCATGGACCTCAGAATAACAGACATCTGTTGTATGAGCGCTGGGCACGCTGGGGAATGTGGTACAAGCATCAGCCTCTGGACTTAATCAGGTACCGCAGATGGGCTGGTGGATAATAAGCAACAAACTGATCTTTGTCATTTTTCTAGCCTTGGAATTACTTGTTATCACAGTGATGTCATCTAGGAAACAATCTGCAGAAAAGAAACGAATACATGATTCTTCAACAGAAGAAATTCAATGTGTAGAATTGGCTATAGAGTTATAGAGTAGATGTGAATAGCCTTTAAGTTTATCAGATATTGTTAACAGCATAAAATAACTAGTACATTTAACGACAAAGGGGAAATGACATTATTACACAGTCCAAGCACCAGGGGTTGGGGAATACCAGAGAAAATAAGATTATTCTTAGTTTTGTGTACCTCCTATCTCCAATTCTTCCAGTATTTCCTTGTCCAACTTTATTGTCAGTATTTTATAGTGAAGCCAGAACAATTGACTACTTTAAAAATCAAAACAAATAGAAGCACTCAATAGCTATGAGGGCAGAAAAGAAAACAGCCAACATTGTACCTGTGCATATGTCATAGTTTTTTAGTATTCACAAGTGATTATTTTCCAGAAAGAGTTGATATTCTGTGTTATTTAGAGATTAATGGCAAGAAAAATAAAACATGCTTGTTTAGTGTAGGCATAATTGTTTTCTTTTTTTGACACAACTATTTTCAATCTATGGATACTTAAATCTGTAAACATCTTAGTGATAGACAGGACTGGCTACATTTGCCTTTTAAAAGATACTTTCTTGTGGGTAGTTGCTGTCGCTATCTATCTATCTATCTATCTATCTATCTATCTATCTATCTGTCTATCTATCTACCATCTATCTATTATCTATCTATCATCTATCCATCTATAATTTTATTTATTTTGAGACAGTGTCTCACTATGTAATCCTGAGGGGCCTGTAACTCACTGTGTAACCAAGGCTGTCTTTGAATTGACAACCTCTACCTACCTCTGCTGGGATTAAAGGCATATTTTACTTTGCCTGGCTTCACATTTAATTTGGGTATATTTACACTTCATTTTCATAATATATTTTATTTCAGAAAATATTGTTTATATAAAAAGTATGAAATACATAGTACACTTCTGGTTCTCCAGCTAATAATGCATATGTATATAATAAAAGAAAACACATTCATTTCATTAGGCTATAGTGTTGATATTATCTGTTTATAGAATTATAAAGATGAAGTAGATCATATTTGTATCACTCATTGTGTCAGCAGGAAGCAGAACACTGAAGGCATGCTTGAAGAGAATTCAGTAAAGAAGTATATACAGAAGTAGGAGGTAGGATCATGAGAGCCAACACATAATGACATGCTCAGGGAATAGTAAAAACTGGAAGCAACTATTAAACTAGTTATTAAAAGAAGCAATGGAGGAATGACTTGCAAGTATCAACTAATGTCTAAGAAAGGAAAGACATTCCAGATACAAGCTGTGACATGTGGAGAAAAGCAGTTTTAGACAAACTGTGGCCCAAGAGAAAGGAAGCCAACTACCAGATACATCTTGAAAGCATCAAACCTGTCTGGAAGGCAGTATTTTTGAAAGGAGTTGATAAGGGTTCACAGAGGTGAGCTCTGTGGGACACATGGTAGTAAGTGGAGTAAGCACTTGGAAATACATGGAATGAATACACAGCAAATGTTATTAGTTGAATTATATCCATAATCAAGATACTGTCAAATTCCATCATTCTAATTTATACAGGTAGAAAGGTTATTGTTTTGGAGAATTATGGATACAATATAGTGAGATATGCTGGCTCACAAAAAGTATTTATTAGGAACTATGATGGTGGCTTTTGAGAAGTATTTCAGCGAGAGTTAATATTCCTATCTATAGGAAGCATTGCTATTGTTGTGTTAGGTAATTTAAGCAAACAATGTATGTTTTGAATAAATGGAGTCTCTATTATTAGCATCTCATTCTCCAGCTACTGTTTGATTGCTCACAGAGAAAGGTAACTTTCCTGGAAAAACATTTGTTTGATAAAGTAATTAAGCAATGATGTGTCATGATAGATAACACCAGAGGATGAGAATATAATAAAGTACAGGTGATATTTCAATAGAGAGTACTTCTTAGGAACTTAGTTGTTCTTAAGGCAGTGATGTGGAAGAGATTCCAGTAAACTACATAAGCTCATGCATATATACATGGGTATTTGTGTTCCTTCCTCTCTATAATGAGAGAAGAATGGTGTGTGACAGTTGGGTTCTTTTCATCATATCTGATGGGTTTTCCACAGACAAATCTGGTAATGTCATGTTCAGTAAGGAAATGGCCTAATGTGATGTATAAAAGGCAAAGGCTGTCAATCCATCTTTTTTTAAATGAACAATAGTTTCTGGAGATGTGTTTATATTGCTTTCCTATTTTAAAATTGATTTAAGTACTTAATAGCTAAAACCTATTTAGTTTCAATCTAATTTCCCGTAGAAACTATTTCAAATCCAAAGAAGTACTTTCAAAAATCATCAGTTACAAAAAGCAGTGGTATAACATTCCCCCAAGCATGTTAACAATAGATATCAGAGGGATTTAAATTTTAAAAAGCAAAGTTGTTGAATTAAATGGTTATTTTGTAAATCATAGATACAAGGGTTTACTTTGAGATAGAAGTTATTTCAGCCAGGTGGCAGATCATCAACTAAAATGTCACAGGGTAATTTTAAATAAAACAGACAAAAGGAAAGTGCCTTAGTTGAGAAGCAGTGGAGAACCCCTGTAGTAGTAGCCCCCTTTTTCTTCTGTAGGATTTTGTGTAATTCTAAGAATTAAGTGTTTTAGATGGTTGCAAATACAAGTATTCTACAGCATGTTCACTTTTGGCCATCTTTCTTAGTGTGCAGTAGGTTCCCAATCTCCAGACACATGTTGAAATCTACTTTGGCTTGGATCCTATTTTAGTCTAATAATATTACTTATGCTATGTTTCAACAAAATGCAGGTCAATGTATTAGTGTGTTATGGGCAGATCAGTCTTTGCAGCCCACTGTCCCCTTTATTATAAAGATTTCACATTGTTCACAAGCAAAGAATAAACACTTGTTAATGAAAAATAATAAATGAATTTTCTTTCCAGCAACAAATACTGTGAAGCATCAACTTTTAATACCATACCCTAGGTGGGGTGAGGTGTTGTCAGCAGAGGGTAGCAAGTTAAGTAACCAGTTTTAGAAAATGGATACCTCACAGTAGTAGGAAAATCAAGGAATGTAAAATTATTTCTACCAGCTCTTTATAAACTATGGGATTATAGAAGCCAGCATTAGAATAGGTGAAGGAAGAATAATTGAGTAGATCTTAGAGCTGCTTCATTAATCTGCCACTTCCATATCAACTGGAAACTAATAAAGTGTACTCATTTTTTTGTCTTTTTTTACTTTTCTAATAGTGGCTGCTAGTGAAGCAACCCACAGCTCAACCTTCAAGAAGTTAAACCTGTTTTTGAGGTGATGAGGAATTGAGAAATAAGGCAGAGTTATTAGAAGGCATCATGGATGATGACACAAATTAGGGCATGGTTCAGAGCAGCATGAGAACAAGAACAAGACACCTTACAAGGGTTGGAGAGCAAGTCACGAAAGGCTTTCTGATCATGCTAGCCCTTTTTGTCCTGGGAATACTTTTATTCCTACCCATCATGTTAAAGCTTGTCTTTAACAACATCAACATGTTGGCAGCCAAATTTCATGGCTTGAACATGAAAATGGACCCCCAGACATAGTTATTAAATTAACAAGCTGGCAAGCCAAGGACTGGTAAGATTCTGCACAAAGCGTAACCAACCTAAGACAGAAGTATATTGCTTTTGATAATGCATATTCCATGAGGAGTAAGGAAGGCATTCTTGGCAGAATGACCTAAGTCTTGTTTATGAAATAAAAAAGAGGGAGAGGCAGAGAGCTTTTGGGGCTGCTTGACAAGAATCTGACATGGGTCAAGGACAAGGAAATAAGCTTCAGGCAGAAATCTGACATTAGGCTAGAACAAAGAAGTAATTTCAGACAGGAATCTAAATATTGGGCTAGAACAAACAAGTAATTTCAGGCAGGAATCTAAATTTTAGGTTAGAACTAGGAAGTAGGCTTCAGACATAAAAATGACTTTGGGCTAGGACAGGGAAATTGGCTAAGATATTTTGGTCATCCTGATAAGCCCTTAGAAACAATGATCACAGGAGCATTCACAGAATTTTGTTTATTATTTTGCTTGTTCTTTGACTGTTTGTGTTTATTGTCTTGCTTGTTTCATGACTATTTGCATCTATTGTATTGCTAGTCCTTCAACCTAGAACTGACCTTAATACTTGTGTGTAATTAAAATGGTATAAAAGCAAAAAGAGGAGGGGGATGGGATGGGGGTTTCTAGGGAGGGGAAATGTGTAAAGGGGATAACATCTGAAATGTAAATAAATAAAGTATCCAATAAAAAATGAAAAAAAAAAAGCAAATGCCAGTAATAGGAGGAAAGCTTTTTTTTTTTTAGTTAGTGACCAGTGATAATCAAAGAAAATGTGATTCAGACAAGCAGGATATGGCTTTGGTGCAAGAAGACAAGATGCAACACTGTAGATGTAGCATAAGCATGTCAGCCCAAGTGTGCCATTTATCCTGAACAAAGAATCCAATCAAAGGACCCATGATCTTTCCTCCTTTTTAGTTTTTATTTCTCAAAAATAGCTTTGTTAGGTAGATTAGAAGGATAGAGAAAGGGCCAGGATTGAGTTATGAAAAAAATTTTAAGAAAGTTGGTATAGAAGTAGATTCTGTTGCAAGTTGATCTCGTGTTGTCCCTATAGTGACCAAACTTATAGAAAAAACATCATTGCCAAAATGAGATTTGTGTAACACCAGACAGGAGTTCTTGGGCAGGCTGATAGTCTTAAATTTCCTCTGAAATCCTCATTGCTTGTGGTATTGGAGATTGTCAGATCATTTATATCACATTAATTCAACAGAAGGCTGACTTTCTCTGCAGGATGTACTTTGGGGAGAAGATTGGCTTATACTTCGCCTGGCTGGGATGGTATACTGGAATGCTGATTCCTGCTGCAGTTGTTGGCCTTTGTGTTTTCTTCTACGGATTAGTTACAATGAATGAAAGTCAAGTAAGGTGAGCTATGGTGAGAATTGTTTGAAATATTTGACTTGCTCTGTGAAAGGGCAAATGCCTATCAGTGGTGGAGATAAATAATAGTACTTATATGTGCATGTTTTGTTTTGTTTATAGAGTGTCAGAAGATCTATTAAAATGCCATTCTGATAGTTTTACATGCAGATTCTTTTCAATATGTTCCAAAAGTTCTTATCACTTTGCTAAATTTATTTTTTCCAATATGCATTACATAATCTAAAAAGATTATCAAAGTGAGACTTGACAAGTCAATCTTACATCAAAAATGTAATTATCTTTTAAAAAGAGAGAGATATAATGTTAGAAATGAGAAAGAATTATTCTTTAAAATAATGCACTATTTTTCATCATTGTATTTAACTCTATATTAACAATTCTCATGAAAATTAATTCTATATGATCAAATTCAAAAATACAAAGAATTTCTGTGGGGGCTCAGCAGTTAACTGCCTTACTCTTTTCAGAGGATCTATATGGTTCAACCTCATATAACTCCAACTCCAATGGATCTTACGCCGTCTTCTGGTCTCCAAGGACATCTACATACACATGATACATATGCATACACTCAGGCCTACACACTTACAAATAAAATAATTAAACAAACTTTTAAAAGGAAAGACACAGTTTATCAAAATTCAGTACTTTGTTCTCTCTCGTCAATATTTTTGCAATGGTCTTTCTTCTGGGAAGCACTTATTAATAGCTAATTCTAATATAAAATTATAGAGCATCAGAAATAGTCCTTTCCCTGTATTTCTCTTTAAAATATTAACAAATGCATAATATTTTTGCCTGGGAACAAAGTATCTCTGTTGTACTCGAGTTCAATAACCAAATTCTTTGATTTGAAACCCCTGAACTCCCTTAGATTTTCAAGACATGCACTGAAGATCAAAAACATATGGTCCCAATCATAGATTTGTTTCAGCATTGTACAGAGTCACTATGATTATGAGAGGCAACATCATCCTGTATAAATCTCAGCTTTAAAACGTCTTCCTTCTCTGCTCCCATTGGGGATTTTCCTACACACTCTTCAGTTAGTGAGCTCTTGACCTCAGAGAATGGGTTCTTGAAATGAAAACTCTTTTTTTTTTTTTTTTTACAATGAATTTACAAACAGGCTTGTCCTTTTCTAATGAGAGACAAAAAGGAAATAGATCTGGAGGGGAGAGGAAGTGGCGAGAAACTGGGAGGCAGTGAAGGAGAGGAAACTATATTAAGGATAAACTGTATGAGAAAAGAATATTTTCAACAGAAAGAAAGAAAGAAAGAAAGAAAGAGAGAGAGAGAGAGAGAGAGAGAGAGAGAGGAAGGAAGGAAGGAAGGAAGGAAAGAAGGAAGAAGGAAGAAAGAAGGAAGAAAGGAAGAGAAGAAAGGAAGAAAGGAAGAGAAAAGGGGCCACTCGGTAGTTACTGCTCAGATTGGACCCATGGATAGCATTCTCATAATTTCTATACTTCACGTAGGTTTATGATAAGATATCGACACCTCTCTCAATCAAAACATACTAGAAATTTGCAAACCAGTAGGAATATACACAAATGGTAATAAATTAGTTGTTTCTGTTAATTTGGTACCAGTGGGAGAACCTAGGTTCTTTTTTATGAAATAGATATTTTTTTTTTTTTTACCTTTAGTACATGGAGTATTTTAAAGGCATCAACAAAGTCTTCATTCTGTGCCTTTGGGTGTTATATTACCACTACTTTAGTCACAGTATAATTAAGATCTCGTTAGACTTTCTATTCTAAACCAAGATAAGCAGCACTGAATATCTTGACTTTCAGAATTTCAAAACTGAAATTTTCCATTCAAGGTGCCAGACATGGTTGAGTCCTGGCTGTTATCTTTGTGGGCAGGCAGGGAAGAGACTGAGCTTTGTTTTGTGTTGATTCATACTAGTCTCTTATTAAGCTCCTTTTTGTTTGTTGCAAAGTAATGAACTGATAAACATCTGGAGATATGGGTCTGTTTATTATGGATCTACAAGATACAAACAACCAAACTGCAGTCATATTTCTTTTTGTGTGTGTTTGGTCTTTGTTTTTGCCTTTTATGGAAAAAAGACCTTTTCTTCACATGTCTTGATTAGTTTCCTGTCTTTACTCCTCCATGTTCCTCTGATCCATGCACTTTCTCTTAGGAAATAAACAGGCTTCTAAGGGCTAATACATTTTAATATAATATAATGATATAATAAGATAGAACAAAAACATAATAATAATAATAATAATAATAATAATAATACAATATGAAACAAACACGCAAAAGCAAGAGAGATAAGGAAAAAAATCTCAAGAAAAGGCACAAGACTGATCCTGCTGCTCTAGAGAAAGTTGTTTTACTTGGTGGCTTCCATCCCCTTTAACTCCTCCAATCTCTTTATTTTTCTCTTCCACATTGTTCTCAGTGACCCAAGGGGAAAGAATTTATGGAGATATCCCATTTAGGCCTGAGTGTTCCAAGGTTTCTCACTCTCTTCATATCGTCCGGGTGATGGTCTCTAGTTATTCCCATCTGCTCTATAGGGAAGTTTCTCTGATGATAGCTGAGCAAGGCACTGTTCTGTGAGCATAGCAGAATATCAGTAGAAGTCATTTGATTGCTGCTTTATTTTCTTTCAGAACAGTAGTATTTTGTCCCTGGGTTATCTAATGTCCAGTGTTTGATCTCCTAAGCAGTGTCAGGTATGGGTTCCATCTCATGGAATGGGTCTTAAGTAAAACCAGATATTGGTTGGATACTAATGACAACCAGCTTTGTGCCACATTGCACTAGCATGTGCAGGCAGGACACCATTGTGGATCAAAGGCTTTGTGGTCAGGTTGGTGTTTACTATTCTCCTTTGATAGCATGTGAATACCTTCCTGTACAAAGGCCCCTTATTGAAGTAAAGGTTTCTATGTAGGCATCAGCTTGATTTCTGAAAGTTCAGTGAGTTGTGTGGGAATTGTATTCAACAATGGAGGCTTGATGTCAGATGGAGAGATGGTGGAGAGAAATGTATAGTCTTGGCAACAAACTGAGCTGTTTTGGAGGTCCAATGAAACCACATTTGCCAACAACACAATTCGATGTAACCTAATCCCAGTACTGGAAAGTTTATTTGGTGACAAGAAATACACACTCCACCAAGTTATTTAGTTATTTCATTTAGCTTGCCTTTACATATATAATACATTTCTATGCTATCCCTCAGATGACTCTTAATTTTAGCTGTTTCTTTCAATATTCACCCTTAATTCCATCTTCAATTCAATTCATCTCTTCCCCAGTTAATCCCCTCAATTCAGTCTCCCACCACCTTATATCTATTACTATCTATTCTATTTCTGTTTCCTATCTGTCCCCCTAGTCCCTTCAATTATACCTAACCCTATGTTTCTACAGATAATACTTGGGAATCATTGACTTCATGCTAGTATTCACATATAAGTGAATACACGGTATATTTGTTTCTCTGGGTCACTCAAGATGATTTTTATAGTTCAATGTATTTACTGGCAGGTTTCATTATTTCATTTTTATAATCGCTGAGTAATATTCCACTGTATAAATAAATGTACCACATGTTCTTTATCCTTTCTTCTTTGAAAGATATCTAGGTTGCTTCTAATTTCTGAATATTATGAATAGAGTAGCAATGAACATGGTTGAGTAAATGTCTTTGTAGTAGGATGAAGTATCCCTTGAATATATGTCCAAGAATGGTATAACATGATAATAAAGTAGATTCCCATCTTCCTGTGAAGCTCCCACACTGATTTCCATAATGGCTGTACAATTTTTCACTCCTACCAGCAACAGATAAGTGTTCCCCTTACTCCACATTCTCTTCAGCATGATTTGTCACTTGTTTTGTTTATCTTAGCCATTGTGATGGGTTTAAGGTGACATCCCAAATAAATTTTGATTCTTGTTTCCTTATGACTAAGGATGTTGAACATTTTTTTAAGTGTTTCACAGCCATTTGAGTTTCCTTTATTGAGAATTCTTTCTTTAGGCCTATATCCCATATTGTAATTGAGTTGTTTTCACAACATTTAATTTTTTGTGTTCTTTATATATTTTTAATATTAGCCGTCTATCAGATGCAGAGTTTATGAAAATCTTTCCCTGTTCTATGGCTTGCTACTTTTGTTTGAATAACAGTATCCTTTTCTGTGCTTCTCATTTCATGCAGTACAATTTATTAATTGTTGATTTTAGTTCTTCTGCTAACAATATTCTGTTCAGAAAGTCATCTCCTGTGCCTATAAGTTCTAGGCTACCCCTCATTTTCTCTTCTCTCAGGTTCAGTGTATCTGGTTTTATGTTGAAAGCTTTGATCCATTTGGAGTTGAGTATTGTAGGGTGTTAAGTATGGATGTATTTGGAATCATCTACATGCAGCTGTCCAGTTTTACCAGCACCTATCCTTTTCCAGTGTGTTTCTGGCTGCTTTAGCAAAACTAGGTGTCAGTAACCATATGATCATTGATCATTGTGTCTATTTTTGTCCCAATACCATGCTGGTTTTATTATGATATTCTTTAGTACAATTTGAAGGCAGGGATAGTTGTACTTCTTTCAATATGCAGAATTGTTGTATGTATGTACAATATATATAATGTTTTATATCCATTCATTGATACATAGAAATTTGGTTTGTTTAAATATCTTTGGCACATTTAAAAATTTTCAGAGAAATTGGGAGCATTGGAGCATTATGGAGTATCAGAGTCAAAGCCTGGGTCTGGCAGCTCCTTCATGGAGGCTTGACCATCCTACTGCAGTCTACCAATTACAAAGACAGAAATGCTGAAAGAGAAAAAGAAGATGGCCATGGTAGGATGAAGGATAGATAAAGAAATTCGGTGATTCCAAGCTTATCTTGGCAAGACTGAAAAATCTAGGTTGAAATAGAAGACAACCGTGTCAGTACACATAAGCAAATAATTCTGACCAAGGTTCCCTTCATCAATGAGCCATCACTATTCCAGTGCTAGGCTATCATAAGAAGTGGCACTGTAAGTTGTTGGTTAGTCATTCATGGTACAGATTCATCCTCACAGATATTTGAAGGAATGATCGATCCTGAGAATCTTTGTTCAGCTTGGAATTCAAGGTAATTAAAAAGACAAGATTAAGGACAGTGATTTATCTCTGTGCCTTCCAAAAAGTAAAGACACAGGATTAAGACAGAAATGGCAACCTTGCATCTGACTTTTGAATATTTCAGAGATGTGCTACCTAAGATAATTCTGTGTGTCATGAGAGACCATGAATCAAAATGTCTTTATTTTAAATTAAGTATCTTACAAGTTAATATATAGCCTATTATTATTATTATTATTATATTCCTTTGGCACAGTTTTCTAAAACTGAAGAAACAAACAAAAAACCTTTCTATCACGAGTATTCTAAGATATGTATGTGGAAGCCATCATCTAACTCTATGATGATTGTTTTCTATTTCTTCCTTGTTCCTCTGCATTTCTGTTCCCAGTACTGTGTTCAGTAGGGGCTAATACAAGGGTTCACATTTTTTCCCTTTGATTTTTAAAGCCAAGAAATTTGTAAAGCCACTGAAGTCTTCATGTGCCCTCTGTGTGACAAGAATTGCTCACTGCAGAGACTCAACGACAGCTGCATCTATGCCAAGGTGAGTGGGGGCCACCATAGTCTCTTCCCTGAGCCCATTTTTCTAAGAATTAGACAGGGAAACGTTCCCCAGTAAATTGTTTTTCTGCCAAAATTAATTGGCTCCAACAATTTCAACATTATTAGTGTCATTGACAACTGGGAAAAAAATCAGTCTGTTGCAATTAAAAAAGTGGATATATTTTATTTTAATATCTTTTTCTTTCTGTGTTATTATAACTGATAATTGACACCTTGGGCACAAACTTCCACTTGACATTACATCTGATTCATTTTATGAAAATAACTATTTTCATGACTGATGATTCAATTTGTATCTGTCATGAATTTATTAAGTTAAAATATTTCTACTTTCACAGAGGAAATGTAATGTCATTTCCCAAAGTCCCATATTGCTGTCTATCTGAAATACCTAATGGACTTTTAAACTCTTGAAGAGCAAGGCATATCTCAGAGAAATTAAATAAGAACCTTTAGGCAAGAATCTAGATGTCCCCACATTACAAATTTTCTATAAGTTTCTAGGTGAATACAAATGTAAAAAAAAAATCCATTAGTTCTTAAAGTTTTTATTTTCAGAAGATATTTATGGAAAAATAATTATTATGTAGTAAACTAGATTAGACACATGTAACCAATAAAAATGATACATTTTGTTAAGGCATATGCATCTGTGATGCACAGCACTACAGTGAAGATAATGGACGTGTATGTCACCTACAAGGCTGTTTCACCACCTCCCACCTCTTAAACCCCCACCTCCCACATTCTCCCCAGCTCTCCCACACACAGCTCATACAAATTCTCTGTTTAGGTAACTAATTACAACATACCATCATTGATATGCATACATGTTTGTTGATTCATGTATATAGCATTAAATAGTAAGACTCTTTTCTGACTTCTTTTGTATACTGTAGCAGTTTCCAAATTCATCTTACAATGTGACTTTTATCAACAAAGCATTCTTCATCATTGAGGATACTATTTCATTTTCTCTATATCAAAGTTTGTTATTCGTTTATATACTAATACATTTCTCACTTTAAACAAAGCTTCTAAAAGCACTGCTTTCTGTGTCTTCTGACTGACAATTGTTATTTCTCCTCGGTCAGTATCTAGAAGTAGAATTGTCAGCATATGTAATAGCTTTATTGTTAGTTTTTGTATTAGTCCAGTTTATCTCATTGTGATGATTTGCTTGATGGTAGTCACCTATTTAAGAAAAGAGAGTTATTGTAGTTCATGAACGTGGAGGTATGATGTTCCAGGGTATCATCTGGTAAAAAAAAAAAAAAAAAAAAAAAAAGGTCTTCTTGCTGACAGAGCCCTAACAAAATACAGAACAAAGGCACATGATGAGACAGGCAGGGTAAGAGTTTTATAAAATCAAAAGTTCTATCATAAGGGCTTTACTTCTCTCATGACTCATAGAATCTTAATCACTGCTCAGAGTCTCCAACTCTAAACACTGAAGTCATACTGCACTTCCACTCCATTACCTTAAAATTAGATAATCAAACATTATTCATAATAACCTTTGCAAAACAGCTGAACAAACACTTTCCAAATTGGTTAAACTATATTGTAGATCACGTCTTTTGGTATTATGTCCTAGAGTTGTTGCCCATAGAGTCACTGAGCCTCAGTGTATCACTCTTTGTAAATTGTAATGATTCTGGTAGATGCCTCATGGTTTAGTTGCTTAAAAAATCATTTGATGTGTGTTAGAGGCATTCTTGCTCTTGAAATATTCAACTTGGATAACCCCAGTGCTCTGCCTATATCTAATTGTTCTCAACAACAAAAACATGATCTTCCTGTGTGCTCTACTAAGGTACCAGGAACAATGAGGAACTCTACACTGGCTGACAGTAGTAAGTACTTGGGGATTACTGGTCCATTCTTGGTTTTGTTCTTGATTTCAGAAAATTTCCTTATATATGTCCACATTTGATGCACAAATATCACTAAATTACTTACTCAAAATATTTTAATTCCTATAGTTCTTTGTATATCTGGAACTCTTTTCGGCCAGTAATCTCAAGTAATGATAATAGCTTACTTCTTTCCTCATCTATCTCGTTGCTGTGTCTACTTCGGACATTTTTTTTATTGTTTGTAACATAGGAGTAAAACTTATCCTTATTTGTTTATCTTGTCTAAAAGTAGAGCTCTCCATACAATTAATTTTGACGAGGTTGAGTGTAATATCAATAGAAAATCACTTTATCACAAACCAAATTTATTAAAGTTAGCTTCTGACTTTTTTATCTTGAATAATCAGCATTAAAAACATTGTGTGATTACTGTATAAATATGTTTATGTTTGAGTTTAAGTTTGAGAAGGTCCAACAAAGATGATACAGACTGAGATATACATATCGTGTTCTGAAGTTGTATTTTCACATCATTTTTTGAATAATTCCAGAGTAGCGCATATAGATGATATGGATTAGATATATTAAAAGCAGACAGGGAGATAAATAGGTGTATATACACATATACAAGTCAGTCAGTTATGAAGGTGTGAAATGTCATTAAATTATAAAATATGATAGCCTTATAGATATTAAAGATATGGTTGTATGTTGCTTCCATTACTTCTAAAATTTCTTGAAATAATCCAATCATGGCAAGTCTAACACTAAAAACAAAAATATCCATATAAGACAGAGATAATGGATGATCTACACAAGAAAGTTTAAATCTAGGAAGCTTTTGTTAATATTCAAGATGAATATAGCATGAAGCCACAGCTCAGAGTTCACTTGAATGTTTAGAAAGAATGTATAAGGGGCAACATACAAAAAATATCGTCTCATGCAACAGCACAAGACATAAGTCCCATCTGTACAAAATATTTCTGGTCCTGCATTTTCTAGCTAACATTAAATATATCTACTTGTTTTGCACCTATAATTTTGTGATTATTCTATAATTGATGGAGGAAAATGAATCTACATTTTGTGTGTTAAGCAGTCTAGATTTATATCATGAGATGAAGGACACGGTGCAATGTCACTACAGTTCCTCATGGAATCCATCAGTTTCTGAGTCTATGGAGAAAAAATTAAACCCTACCTCATTTTATTTTCAAAATCCACAAGTATTTGCATGTAAAAATTGATTTTATCAATTTTATACTAAAATTGATAAACTTTTATACTTTAAACTTTTATACTAAAAGTTTTATATATACATATATTTGCACATCAGCAGTTTCTTCAATTGATTGATTTGATTTTAATAATAAAACTATAGGAATTAACATATTTAACTAAATGATTCAGATATTTATGCATTGATTTAAAGATATAACACTATACTATCAATTCATGATGCTAGAATTGTTTGCAAAAGTTAAATAATTAAATAGAGGCACTCAATACTTTGTGCAATTGCAAAAACATCTCAATCCTTTAAGCTAAGCTCATTCTTTATCTTCTAATAGAATTATTAAATGTTACCTCTTTAGATAACATGTATTCAATACTAATATGTCACTCAAAGTATACACTAACTGTAAAACTGCAGCCCAAATAGGAAAGACAGTAGACTTTCATTTAAGAAATTTCAAAAAAGAATCTGTGATAATGCAGAGGGTGTGTATCTGTATAGACATACACATGCATATACATACATACATACATATATATACATATATACATATATATACACATATACACATATACATATGCATACACATATATGTATACATAGCCCAACATTTGATAATTTGGAATCAATTACTTAAGAATAAGACATAGAAATCTACTTGTTGAGCCAATCCATCTGTGGTTATGATTCTGAGGAGCACATTAAGAAAACTTTGTAGACAAGCATTAAACCATGTTCCTGTTTGTGTTTGATGTTTGACATATGTTGCATCCAGATATATTGAATATAGACCATTAAGCATTACCTCTCTTACCCAAGAGTTAGCCATTAAACAGTGAGAAAAAATTCCATCCCAGCATTTACCCCAATTCCCTTATGAGCATGTCTTCAGTGATAGTCTAGCCTATATGATTGGATTAGCTCAGAAGATCCCTGTTCATTTACTGTATTGGGGATTTGTGAGTATGTCAGTATTGGAGCATCATCCTGTTCCAAACCTACCAAGGATGTAAGAGGAGATAAAATAACTTTAGAAGAGGAGACTCAGCCTCACGTTTCCAATCTCATAGGAACTAGATGTCCTTAAACAATTCCTTATTCATCAATGGCTAACCATGCTCAACTTTCAAAACTCAATCAGACTGCAACCACCATGGAGAACTTGTGCTGTTCAGTCAGTAAAGCCTTCCCTTATTACATTACGCTCTACACACCAACAATGTAAAATAAAATGAATGTTCATACATCTTCATACATCTTTGTAGTCATAAAGGCAAGCTAGTTTCTAATTGAAAAATTATTGTAAATGTGCAATCTCAAGAAGAGCCAGCCTCTATTGTTTTTAGAATGTCTGTTATGCTCCTTGAAGCTTTTAAAATTTTAATCTGATATTTTCTTTGATGTAGTAAATGGTCTTTGGTGTTAGTCACGTAAATGCTCTTGTTTCTCATGACAGTTACCTCAGACCTAATCTCGAACCCTCCACAGTGTGTTTAATTACTCAGTATTCTCCATTTTAACTGAGCATCTTTTCTGCCAGTATCATAAGGTAACTAGTAATCAACTGTAGTCCCAGGCTAATTGTTTATCTCCATGATCTTCAATATCTTGATCCCTCTCATATTTCAATAAGTTGTAAATATAACAAAATTATTTTCACATTTCTACACTCCTGCTTACTGCATGTTTTGAAGTATTCTCTGGTCTGTAATTAAGTTTTATCTCCAGTTACATGTATATAAGCCACAATTAAAATTTTCATATATAAATATTATATATATCCACTATAATTGGCTAATATTATTCTAAACTGTTAATATTCTATTTTGAACTTAAATATGTCTAAAAGGTTTATAAGAGAACTTTTTAAAAGATAATGAAAATCACTTTAAAAGCAAACATTACAGAAACCTCTACCAAAACCATCCATGAAGCATGTTTTTTGTTAACTATAACCTTTTTACTTTCAGTTTTCTCAAAGCATGGCTGTCTCTGAAGCAGGGGAAAACCTCATTTCTTGGTGACCTTTAATTCCTCATAGGTAAAGCCTCTGTAGCACTCTGAGAGGCTGTTCCTGTATCAAGCCTATTTAAAGGGGGAAACTGACAGCTGTTCAACCTACTGAGACAGCTCAGGTTCTCTGCTGGATGCCTCTGGAAACAAAGAGTCTAGATTCCCCTGCTGGGTGTAATATTATGAGCTCTGTGGGGGAATTTTTCTATGATCCTTGTCTCTGCTGTCCATAATGATTATTCTGAAAAACAACATCTAGTATTTTTAGATATCTTCAGCCTTAGCAAAAATAAAAATTTTAGAGCCATAAAGGATATTTTGTGCTTAACAATTTTTAAGGTTTATGTTTCTTTTTTGCACTATGCTGGGGATCAGAACCAAGGCTTGCTTGTGCATTCTAGACAAGCTCTCTTCCACTGAACTAAGTACCATGCATAAGATTTTAAATAGGCTAAAGTTGAACTATACATTAATGTGATTGCAATGTTCACATTAAGAATCCTCTTGACTATAGACTGAGCAAAGAGGATGCAATTCCACTCCAACATCTCTTATAAGAAAGTCTTTTAACATATAATTCATCTTGTCCTCTTTGGGAAATAATAATTCTCAGTTTCTTTATACACTACCCTTCCTTATCAGTAGCTTCATTTTCTATGATTTGTATTTATCTTTGGTAAACTGGACCTTGGAAATATTAAATGACAGAATCCAGTAATAAATAATTCATGGGTTTTAGACTCTATTTCATGGTAACCTGACTGACATGTGAATCATCATCTCTTTGCATAGCCGTGTAGTATATGCTACCCACCTATACAGACACCCTCAGGCAACAGATCTATATTCTCAGTGTCAGAGTACTTGTAGTCTAGTAACTCTTGCCACTTAGCTAATGCAACCTCACAATGCTCCCTTCAGTCACCTCACTTCATTTGAACATGTAGACACACCTTCTCCCATCATCTATACAAGTAGGGTGCGTATGGGAGGGAAGATCACATCCACACGTGATTTACCATGTGTTGTTTTATTCCCCCACCCTCTCTTTGGCTACTGTTATTAATTCCTTATTGTGAAATATATATATATATGTATATATATATGTATATATATGTATATATATATATATATATATAGTATGTATATATATAGTATGTATGTATGTATGTATATATTAGCTTTAGTAAACAAGCTTGGCACTGTGTGCAGTTCTAGACAGCCACTAAAAGCCTTGCAACCTATCCTCTATGGATATTCAGAGGTTGGCTATTATTTCTATAGTATTTATGTGCATACCAAGTATTGACTTTCACTAATTTGGGGGCAAGGTGTTGTGCACGTAGGAAGAAGCATCAATAAATCAGACTTTATTAAATCTGAATTTTATTAAAATTTATCAATCCTTGCAATTCTAAAAATTATATAACATTGAATAACTTTACATACTTTATCAAGTTTTATATAAGGTAACAGCTCATTAAAATATGCTTAATGATTTATGAAACATCTTCAAACAACTTAAGATGAAACTCATTATATGAAATAAATCACTACTGGACCCCTGGCACATTTTGCAAGCATCAAAGATCAGGAATTACTATGACAGCTTTCAATTGTAGAAGCTCTCTCACTACCCAAGTTGTGTGTTTTATAACTTCACTGTTTTGGGAACATTCTCTAATAGGAAACAACATGAAACAAAATGTGTTATGTTTTAACTTTAACACTAACTTCTTACATTTCACAATGTTAGTGTGTTCGACTGTAATGTGAAACAGCTTCTAGAACAACTTAAAAGCCAAAATGAAAGTGGGATGCAAAGGAATCAGAGGGAAGAGAGAAAAAAGAAAATCTGTGGTTTCCTCATCTCTTCATGTAAGGACACTACATAAACTACTGGAAGACTGGTGAAGGTCCCAGGTGAATAGGTGAACAGACTATACAACATTGTGATAGAACCTGGGGAGAAAGAAACCACAGTACCTAAGGCAAACAAGAACTTATATTTTAGTACAACTTAATATGATTAATGTTTATATTTTTTCTACTAAGGTAACATATTTGTTCGATAATGGAGGGACAGTTTTCTTCGCTATTTTTATGGCAATTTGGGGTGAGTATTTTCTTTCACTACTCATTTTACAACTCTGACTTTGTAACAATGTTTCCTGTGACACACACACATACACATACACACACACCACAAAGTGCCACTCATACCATGTGTTGATTCAACAATAAACCTCTAAGATAGTACTTGCTTTGTTTATTCATTCACTCCTTGGGAATTTAGCTCTATTTAATCCTCTAATCTTTGAGGCTCAGACTGTCAAAAGACAGGTGTTGATCGAAAACAAACTAAAACCAGAATTAAGTCTCTTGTGTCATTACTTCTTTAAGTGAGGATGTGTTTGCTTTCTAACTCTCTCTCCTGTTTTGCCCTATGCTTCATGACTTTAGAGGGACAGATATTTCACATATGTCTGAATAAACATCTATTATGTCCTGCAAATTCTATTTCTAGCTAAGAAGTTAAATTCGTACTATGTACAAGTATATTCTTCAGCCTTTTCCTCATGTTTCCAATTGAGATTTTAAGGTGCCTAATTAACTGAAACCTGATGTGTAGTCATGCAAGCTGAAGTTTCTTAAAACGTTGAGGACTTTCAGGGAAGATATCAGTTTCCTGGCTAGAGTCAGTTTTCCTCCTGTGGCCCTGTTGAATGCCCCCATTGTCAACATGGAAGCCACAGGGATTGACCATGTGTGATACTGTAGAAGGGTGAAATGTATTAGAAGACAAGTTTTTCGTTCTTATTGCCTTAATTTCTCAGGACCAAAAATTCTGCCATATCATATTTCTGGCTTTGAAACAAACCAGCAAAAAATTATCATCCAAACTATGTCCCCAAGAAAATGCTTGTTTAATTCTATAGTCCTGGATTATAGACAAGAGGAATAAAGAGTTAACTCTGGTTTCTTGTTTAAAAACAAACTATTTAAAGAAAACCTAGTTTTGTTCCCCTGGTTTTGTGTGAAGAACGGTTATTGTTATCAGTCAGTGCTACCATGGTGATGTGCATTAATTTTACCTTACTCCACAAAGGTTTCCTTGGAAAATAAACCAAAATACAAATTATGGTTATATAACACATGCTTCTGCCCAGCTGAAGACTGTAAGAACAGAAAGCTTGTGGATGACCAATCCACCATGCTTTTTTTTTTTTGTACAACTCCTCCTTCTTCAGCCGTTCCCTGTGCAAGAAGCACAACAGTGATCTTGCACAACCTCTTGAATGATGAAAGGTCAAAATAGAGATGAATTCTTGCCCTTGGCAGCCATCTTTCTCCCAGTTTTATATCGCAGTGCGAAGTGAAGGTATAGCATCCATGGGAATGCCGTCATGCACGCTTTCTCCACCTTCTGGCATGGATGGATCACTCACAGTTGGGTTGTAGTAACTAGAATTTCCAAAATTGACATCATAAGGTTCTGGTGCACTGTCTAATCGCAGAACTGAAAAAAATAGCAAAATTAACAGACTTGTTTTATGGTGATAGTCTAAATGACGAATGCTCAGCCACCTGATTACATTATCAGACCTTAAGAATTGTTCTAAGTGATGAGCAGGTTCTTCTGTGTGGGCTTTCAGACATTATTTTGAAATTTTAGATAAGTAGATTTTTGCATTCCACGATTATTTCTATGAATAAGAGAACAGAGATAGTTCTAAAATTCTAAATTGGACAGAAAATTAAGAAATTAAGGAAAACATCTCAACAGAGCATACCAATCCCCAATGCTTGAAAATATAAACATAACTAATTGACTTTTGCATTTTTGGTTTTAATCTCTTGGTATTACTTTTAAGTGAATTACTTAAAATTACTTTTTAAGTGAATACAGTTAGTAGAAAAAAAACATTATTTACTGCTTATCTTAATACCTTGATAGTCAACCTTGTGAACGTGTAGAAGGAAGTAAAATAATTATGAAAAGTATGCCTCCTTCTGACAGACCAAGTAATCACTCAATATACTCTGATAGATGATTGGATTGGGGTTGTTTAATTTTTAGCAAAGGGAGATACATTCTTTTTTTTATTGGATGCTTTATTTACATTTCATATGTTGTCCCCTTACCCATCCCCCACCCACCCAGGAACTCCCTATGCCCTCACCCCTCCTCCTGCTTCTCTGCGGATGGATATACCCCTACCTACCTCCCCACTCCCACCTTCCCACCCTCAAATTCCCACCCCCTGGGGCATCCAGCCTTCATGAGGCCAAGGATCTCTTCTCCCACCTATGCCTAGCAGGGCCCTCCGCTCTTACATATACAGCTGAAGCCATGGATCCCACCCTATGTGCTCCCAGGCTGGTGGTTTAGACCCTGGGAGCTGTGGTTGGTTGGTATTGTTGCTCTCCTCATGGGGCCACAAACCCTTTCAGCTCCAATGGTCTTCACTCTAACTCCTCCATTGGGAACCCCATGATCAGTTCAATGGCTAGTTGTGAGCATCTGCCTCTGAATATGTCAGACTCTTGAAGACCTCTGAGGAGACATCTATATCAGGCTCTTATCAGCATGCACTTCCTGACTTCCACATCAGCATCTACCTTTGGTGATTGCACATGGGATGGATACTCAGGTGGAATGGTCTTCAGACGGCCCCTCCTTCAGTTTCTGTCCCTCACTTTGTCTCCATATTTGTTCCCTTGAGTATTTTGTTGCTCCTTCTAAGAAGGACAGAATCACCCCAACTTGGTCTTCCTTCTTAATGAGCTGCATGTGGCCTGTGAGTTGAATCTTGGGCATTTCAAGGTTTTGGGCTAATATCCAATAATCAGTGAGTGAATACCATGTGTGTTCTTTTGTGATTAGCTTACCTCACTCAGGATGATCATTTATACCACCCTGAACGCGCCTGATCTCGTCTGATCTCGGAAGCTAAGCAGGGTCGGCCCTGGTTAGTACTTGAATGGGAGATACATTCTTAATGAGCTTGAGTATATATTTTCAGGGAAAACTTAAGTTATGCATTATGTGTCTTAAAGTGTTGTAACCAAGGAGTAATTACAAATTAGATTAGTGGTTTAATTATTCCGGTATTATGTTGCCTGCCTTTTCCTTAAGCCATCTACTTAAAAACTAGCCTTCCTGAATTCTGTCCTTTGAAAGGTATCTCAAAGCTGTATGGAAGAGATCACAAAGGTCTTATGATCGACCTCTGATCTTGTTCATATATAGGGCCTTTATTTCTTGGTGTCCTCTATCTCCTCAGATTATAACATTTTCCCTCATCTTCCATGAGGCTCCCTGAGATCTAAGAGAAGGAATTTGATTCCATTTAGGGTTGAGTGTTCCAAGGTTTTTCACTCTTGCATAATGTCTGACTGTGGGTCTATAGTTTTTCCCATCTACTACAAGAGGATGTCTCTTTTATAGTGACTGATCACCAATTTGTTTTTATGTATCTGGGATACCTCACTTAGGATGAATTTTTCTCCTAGTTCAATTTACCAGCAAATTTCAGAGCCACAGTGAATTTCAGAGTGAATTTTGTATCATTATCTTCAAATTTTCTACATTTGTTGTGATTCTAGAACCACTATTAAAGACCATGAGCAAAAATTCCAAAGGCTTTTAAATGTCACAGATAAATAGTGAAACTCTTTTCTTGGTGAAATAGCATTGGCTCTAATAAATCTTGTCTGCTTCTGTCATTTGACACTCTGACTCTTTCCTAAGTAGCACAGTGTCCCATACTAAATCTATTGCATGTTGGTGATGATCTGAAAGAAGGTTTTACCTGGTTCATTTCTGTCATCATAAAGTCGCTGATGGGAAAATGAATCTGTTTTCCGTTGTCCACACAATAAGTAGCCAACAAGACTAAGCAGTGAAGCACCCAGGATAGCTCCTAAAATGGCTCCAAACACTATTCCTGTGTTCTTATTCTCTAGAAGAAAAAAACAACAGATTCAACTAAGAAATCAAACAATAATTAATCAAAAAACAAAAAGTCATATACAAAGAGAAATTATACAAAAGATTTGAATGTTTTAAATTAAATAATGGTGATAATGTGTTTCTGTATGTGCACATTATTCTATGGTCAGTATTTGTGACATAGTGCTAAAATAATTCCTTATAAAAATCATACATTCACTTTATTTGAAAGACTTTAAAGCCTTCTATTTATAATTAATTATTAGTGATTATCTTCAGAGGTACTAAAGTGCTGTATTTTATAAATGATCTAATTTCAGTAATTAATAATGTATTAATAATGTATTAATAAAGTTTTTTTATAAACTCCAAGTCTATGGGGAAATATAAAGTTGAAATGAACTTTAATTTTGTATAATAATTCAACACATACACATACACAAACACAAAATAGTACTTGGGTAATAAGTAATTCAACCAGAAAATGCCAAGAAGTTACCAGGAGGAAATGCAATCTTCCTTGTTATAATACATTTACAAACTGAGCAAACCAAACAAACAAAAGACACGAGCAAGATGTTTACAATGCCTACTTATACCTCAGCTTAGCTGTGAAGAAACTACAAAATTGTACTGTTATGCCCTTTATTGGAATAGTTGACTTGAGAATTAAGAAATCATTAAAGTAGTACACCCTCTGCCCTCTAAATAACAATTGTAGTTTTAAGTGTCTTGAGAAATTCAATAATTAGGTAAATGAAATTTTTCTTAGGCTTTCTTAAGCGATATAGACACTCCTAATGAAATTAACTCATTTGAAATACAAAAAATAGTTGTCAATATAAAAAGAAGAGCTGTGGTGTGGGTCAGTGCTCAGTATTCACAATATATATTTATTGAGTTTAAACAGACAACAAATAAGTTTCTAAATATTCTTTCTAATAAAATACAAGGGTATATACAAATTATGGGATGTATTAAAATTAAAGCTAAAATAAGAACATTTGTATACACATGTTGTTATTAGTTATTTAATAAGGCTTAGATTTTATATGTTAAAACATTTCCAGATGCTGAGAACAGGTTATAAATGCCAACTCACATATACATTTATATGTTATAATTAATTTAACCTCTAAAAGTTCATGTGAAGGCACTGAGTTAATAAAAAATGATTTTTTATTAAAAATAATAAATCACTTTAGGCATACACGCATACAGCTAGACCTGAAAGAAATTAAGCTTAATGAGTGCATTATATAACCTTTGATATACTGCCTATTTTGTCTTTAAATTTGACATGATCTCTAAATAAATCATATACATGTTTCTATAATAATGGTTTGTCAACAAATTATATATTAAGTTAGATATTAAACTAAAAGTTAAGAATGTTTTCCTTGTGGCGAGCTTGTCTAAGTAACTCTTGAAATGTCACTCTTCTGTTATTGTCCTTGAATCACTGCATGTGGGGTCAGATAATTTATAAAAGCACTCATTTTGTTCAGTTTTTCTAAGCTCACATGCATATATTTTAAAGCTTATTTGTATAATATTCCTGAAAGCACCAAAAGTCCAGATTGTCTTTAGAGAGTCAGTGGAAATTGTCACCCAATGCCTCAGGCAGGATTTTACTTACCAACACAACCTTCAGTCCCACTGTCTTCTCATATTTCCACCTGCTAGTAACTAGTATGTGCTCAATTAAGTCCTAAAACCACTCCACCATTTTTATTGTTTACTCCTCACAAAAACAATGACTCATACAACTACAATTGCCTGCCTTTCACCAGAATGGCTGTCTTTGGATTTAATTTATATGACTTCTCTAGAGACTCAGCCATTTATAACCAGAAAGTTAAATCCTTGTATATGTATATACCTTTTGGGGTGTCTGATGTATTCGGGAAAAGTTTTGAATTATTGGTGAATTTTAAGGTGGGCTGTAAAGTTGTCTTTTCTTGATATGGGGTAAAACCAGCAAAGTTGTCATTGTTTATGGGAAGCCATCCAGTAGTAGGTTCACTTGTGAAAGGGGTCACAGATGTGGTCTTTGCAGGTGGAGGGAAGGGTCGTGCTGTACTTGAAAAATCTTCAGGGCTGTTCATTGTGTCATTGTCCAAAGACCAAGTAAAGTTTTCTGATGATGGAGAATGTGTAGAATTGGAATGTTCTGAGCCCTGTAAAGGATTTACATATGCGGTGGATGAATTCTGAACCAAGGGAGGAATGGAATATGTGGAGGAGGGTCTTGGATTCACAGCTGAGCTAGCTGTTGGCCAGTTTCTGGTGGAATTTGTTGTTTTGTAGGTTGTGGATAAGTCCAAAAGAGAAGGAGCTGTCACGATGAGGTTGGAGATATCACTTCCATTCTCTGAAGTTATATTTACGCTTCTTTCCAAATGAATGGATTTGTTTCTCATTGTTTTCACATCTTCTATAGTGTGCTGAGTTACATTTCTTCTTGGATTTTGTTTCTGAGGCCTCCCAAATGGTAATGAAATGAACAGACTCAAAATCACCGCGATCTGGGCTAAGGTCAGCATGGTAGCCTTTGTTGACACTGGTTTTAGTAGGAGGAATCTGAAAGAAAGAAACAATCATTTGAATTTTAAGAGCATTCTGCATTTTTTATGGATCTTTATTACTAAATGGGGGGAATCTAGACATAATGTTAAGATAGCATTTTTCTTGTTCTAATAAGTTGGTTTTGGACAGATTGTGGTTTAAACCAGTGCCGTGAAGTCCTATTTTCTATATAATTTTTCCTCCTAGGAAAATGCCAGGAAACAGCCTTCCCAAGTTAGATACTGCTATGTCAAATATCACTGAGCTTGGAACAATTTGAAAATATATTTACAATATATACACATATGCATAGGCTGCAAAATAATCTTTTAAGTATTGTAAATATAAGACATGCAGCGCTGTCTGATTTCTTCAAACTGTCAGAGAACATGTTCTTTCCTGAGATGTAACCTTAAATTCTGATATATAAAGTGCAGTGATAACACAAACTTTGTAACAGTGATCTTAACCTTCCTAATGTGAAACATTTAATACAGTTCTTCATGCTGTGGTGACCCTCCAACCATAAAATTATTTTTGATGCTACTTGAAAACTGTAATTTTCTACTATTCTTAATTGTAATGTAAATATCTGTGTTTTCCAATCATCTTAAACCAAACCTTCCTTGACTACATTTTATTCATATTTTCTTTTAATTCATTGAAGTTGAAATAGCAACTATTTCATTGCTATTTCAACTTCAATGAATTAAAAAGTAAATATGGGTAAATTATACATATTATATAATATATTAATAATAGAATATAGTTGAGGGTATGTATAAAACTTTTTATGTGGGTAGAATAGGGCATAGTTAGGTAATAAAATCATGATAGTGACCTCACTAATCCTAATCCAAGCACACCATTCTGCTTAGGTATGGGAGTTCCCTAACTCTTAATTGGGTGATAAGGAAAACATTAGAGCAGGTATTTATTAAAATTCTGTTTTCTGTCCAAAATAACCTATAGAGTCATCATCATTTTAAGTTGTTAATATATTAGTATCAAGGGAACCAAACTGTTTTACAATATTATTTTATCTCCAGGGGTGGCCTAAGACAGTCAGAAAACATGGATATCTACATTACAATTCATAACAGTAACAAAAGTATAGTTATGCAATAGCAATGAAAATGATTTTATGGTTGGAGGGACATCACAGCATGAAGAACTATATTAAAGGGTCTTAGCATTAGTAAGATTGAAAACCACTGTCCTAGTGTCTTAAGGATTACAATGTCAACAATGTCAATTGTATATGATGCACTGATATCTTGAGATAGGAATACCTTGTGTTATATTCTTTATCTACATGAAGAAACTGAGGCTCAGAGTGACTAATAATAGAAATTAATAAACAGAAGAAGTCAAACAAGATGTTAAACAATAAAGTATGTTTAGCTGCGTTTTTGTATTTAAGAAATGTTACCCTGGAGCTGAGACTATTGCTTAGTTATTAGAATGCATGCTCTGCATGCAAAAAGCCTGCATTCCATCCCAGCATTGCATAAGTCAAGCAAACTAGTACATGCCTGTACTTACAACAATAGGAAGGAGCATGGAGGAAGTATCAGCATCAGAAGCTCAAGGTAACTCTCACTACATAGTTTGAGGCCAGCCTGGGTTATTGTTGAGGCTTGGTCTTTTGTTATGTATTATAGTGCTAAATACTGGCCACCAAGACCTGATTGCCTTCAGCAACAAGAGAATCTAGATGTACAAAAAAGAATGCTATGTGACCTTGCTTCTTAATTTAAAACTATTGGTTGAATAAAGATGCACACAGCCTATAGCTGGCAGAATAAACATAGGTGGACTTGAGACTTTAAGGAGGACCACAAGGGGGAGAAGAAGGTGGAGGGAGGAGAAGATGCCATGGGTAGTTGAATTATGAAAACATGCCATGAGGGCTGGCCAATTGGCATTAATAGCAGCCCAGATGATTCGGATATAGCAAATTGTAATTAGGGATTATTGATAGGAAAGTTGAAATAATAGGATAGACGGTAGATATCTGTCCAGCTGTAGTGCATTAACAGCTCATAAATATAAAGGTTGTGTATCTTTTATTCAGAAACTGAATGAAAAAAGGAAGAGTAGAGTCCTGCTATTAATATTTTTTAAAAATTGTATACAGCAGGATGCATGGGACTCCACTTCAAACAATTCTTCAAACAATAAAACCTGAGAAATAATTTGATGCTTCTCAAATCAGGTCTTACTTCTTACTAAAAAATTCCACCCATCTCCACCCAACCTAAAAGGGGGGACTTCTCCCCCTAGACCAAGCAGAGAGGGGCCACCCAGAACCCCCTCTGTCAGGCGATCTGAATTCTTGCTTAGGCTGCGAGGCTAAGCACTGCAAGGGAATATCAATAAAAGATAAAAATATCTATCTGGGTTCCCTGAGGGACAAGCCTGACTGCATAGGGGTTGATGTCAAAAGTATCCCCTCTCCAGGAAAAAGACATCGGGATGGGTATGGCCCTCATGCCTCACTGGACAACGACAGGGGGACTGCAGCCATTACAAGGTCCCCTTCAAATACTGGAGGTTAGGCCTCTATCCCCGCCTTTGCAAGTTTAGAATTGCCACAGCCCTTCTATACTTAGAGAAGGGAGGAGATGTCAGGGGCAGCCTTGCTTACCCACTGAAGGCCTAAAATCAGCAATAGGCCTGTCATACATGTATACTAACACCAAGTCTTGGGTCTCAGTGGAACAACATTGAAACAGATGGCTATAAGCTAATGTCAACAGGCAACTTTTGTGGAAATTTACAAGCCTGAGTAGTCATAGACCTTGTAAATAGGTAGCCTGGGCAGACAATACCAACTTAGATAAGGACAAGCGAGTCATAGGCAGAGTCATAGTGACTTGTCCCCTGAACCTTCACCCAGCCAATACCCGGTTCTGATGATATCTGTATTCCTCCTGATCACCCACACTCCAGTGTCATTCCCTTCCCCACATTCTGCCTTTCTGTGTTTATAACCCCTGTGTGAATGAATTACGATTTGAGAAAAAATAAATTATAAAAAAAATTCCAACTTGACACAGGAAAACGAGCAAGTTTAATTGCTAAATTTTAAGGTTCTGTATTTTCTGTATTTTTTACGATTTATTTTTATTTTGTGAACATTAGGATTTGCCTGAGTGCATGCATGTATACCACATGTATGTCTGGCACACATGGATGTCAGAAGAGGGCAGCAGTTCCTCTGGATTTAGAGTTACAGACAGTTGTGAGCTGCCAAGTGGGTGTTAGGAAATGAGCCTTGGTTCTCTAGAAAAAGCAACCAGTGCTTTTAGGCATTAAGCCTTCTTTTCAGACCCTTGCCTGTAGTTTTTCAAGGGCAGCCCCTGAATTTTCACAAATACTGTCAACACTGCTGATTCTTTTAAAATTAGGGTTTAAGGAGCCTCCATACCCCTCAGATTATAATTTGATTTTTTTTTCTCACACTAGACTTCCACCCAATGATTTGTCTCAAGTTAGCACATCTGCATTATATTTTAATGTACTATCTTCATCAAAAGTTTTAGAAATCAGCCTACTGTCTTGTGTTCCAAAGGATTCAGTGGGATATAATATTTTCCATCAATGTTCTAATCATTTAAAAAAAGTTTTAAAATAAAAGGCAGGTAGGCATGCAGGAATATTCATAGGCATTGTTACTTATGAATTTCTGACAGAAATTCAGCAGTAACAGATTGAACAAATACCCTGGCCTGTTTGTACAGTGAAAATTAGCATCTTAAGATTTTATGAAACAATATGGATGATTATCATCAGCATAATGCAGAGCATAAAAATCGAGGTATACTGTATAATGCCACATATGTAAAGTTCAAACCAGGCACAACTCTGTTAGAAGACAAGAGACTGTAGGTCTCACAATCAAGTTAATGAAGTGTAGGTATAAACCTTTGGTTAAATGCATGGAAATACATCCGGTGAATATGCAAGGTCAACTGAACTCTGTAAAGCAATTACAAAGGAGATTTCTGTCTTTGTAGACCCCTTCCCACTGTCATTTTATTTTAAACACAGCTTCTAAATTGAATGGTTTAAGCCATTCCAGAAAAACTGCAAACCCCAGTAATGTAAATACACATATCTTAAGTGCTTCTCGAACATGATGAATATACATTTATTTTAATATAAGAAACTCCAACAACATTGTGTATAGCATCTTGCATGATCTACTGAAGAAAACATAAAATAGTTTTAGGGGGCCTAGAGTTGATCAATATTCCATCCAGTTATGGCCTTATGTAGTAGGTACATTTACAATGTGTTTTAGCTTGGTGTAGTTACATGTATACTTTGGAGGTATTTTTCTCCAGAGAAATCTGTACAGATCACAGAATACAGAGAGTTGTCTTTCTTTTAACCTACTGCCTGTGCGCTACTGTAGGCATGGCACTTGGTCATGTTTTCAATCTTTATTATGTCACTTGCTTTACATTCTCTTTATTTAGGTCCTAAAATTTTGATCATCAGAAGCAGGGAAAAGGCCCTTGGGTATTCTAATTTTCTTTCAATGCTACATGAGGAAAGCAGCCTTGAGCTTGCTCCCCATACTGTAAAGAGAATCCTCATATCACCAGCCAACACAGTGAGCTTTATTGTGTCCGGTTCATCTTGCCTGTAACATTGAACCACCAAGGGCATCTCTCTTTCCTTCACCTCACTTTTGAGTGTAACCTGAAAACCTACGGTATCAATACCTCAAATAAGCCAAAGTAGTGTGGCTACCTATAATTTATCTTCTGGAAAAAGAGTTAGAATAAAGGAAGACAGGAGTAGATATTATTTCTGAATACAAGATACAGTTAATTCAAAAATTATACAGCTGTGGCTACAACATTGCAAAGACTGATTTAGACCTATGATCCTGACAATGTGTGGCATTTGCTTCTTCTCCCTGGCTTTTAGGGTTACCATGTAACAGATACTAGTCAGGCACATCTCATCTTACAGGAATAGAAGCCCAAAACTTAAGTCATCAGGTTTTAAAAAACTCTAGCTATGGCACTTTGCAAAAGCTAGGACTGTGCATCTCCGGCTCCCACTGAACTCAAGAATGCGCACTGTAGAGAGTAAGAGCAAGTGACGAGGACACTAGGAACCTTTAGAAGACAGTGGATCAAATTTCCATTTTTCTTCTTTCACTTTCCTTTGTGCCTCTTTCCATTTCTAGAATCTAAGCATTTAAACAATCTTGTATATCTTAAGCTTAATAACTTAAGCTTAAGTTAATTTTGCTGGGTCATGAACTGCGTCATGCTTGAGTTTGTCCAAGTTCATCTACCAGCTAGATGTCTGTCTTATATAATAGAAAGAAAGTAATAAAATGAGCGAAAGATGGAATATTTAGAGAGAGAAAAAATCAGGATATTTTCTCTTGTGTTTTTGCCTCTTCTAGCACGTGGTAGGAGTAATACTGGGGCTTACCATCTAAGGAAGTTTAGAAAGTGTAACAAAAAGAGACCTGTAACCATCACAAGCTTGAAAAACTAAGGCTAGGATCACTAGATGTGGAACAGAAAGGTAAAATTCTGAGGCAAGCTGTGATACCTTAAGTACATATTCTAAACGTCTAAAAATTGATACATTTTTTACAAAATTTTTTAAATTAACAACACTTAAAATGTAATTTCAAAGAGTATATTTCAGTTTTTGAATAATTTTTCCACAGGGAGGATGAATAGAGTTTTCTCCTTTTTGTTAGTCTTTACTCTGACAAGTGGCTTCCCATGGCTAGATCACCACGGAAAGCTTGGAGACACTGGGAGAAGAGAAACGTATATTCATGGAGGCCAACCTGCTTGCTGTGCTTAATTTTGATTGCTCTTAATTGTATAATGTCATTATTCTGCTGAACCTCCCCTTTGTAATTGAGTTATATTACTTATCCAAGCTTTAAGAATAAGGAGGCACCCTGGCTATGTCTGGCTGTAAACTCATGCAAGAGAAAGTATAATATTAATTCTTAACCCAATCAAAAACAGAGTTTTAAGTAACAGCATCAGCTTAGGTATATGGAAGATATCATATAATGTTCTTGTGGTGAATCCCTAAGAGGTATAGAACCACTTTGCCCAGCTGCTTTTTGTTGTTTCTTCTCACAGACCTTACCTTCCCAATGTAGATGGGTTTATTTATTTGTTTACTTTGTCATTAAAAGCTCAGTCATCCGTGTAGCTAATACTTCAGGCAGAACTTGAGTACGTGAGTGTTATTCTGTGTAGCTTTTGCAATTTTGTTCAGTTTTGAGTGTCTTTTGTAGAGCCACATTAATGACAATGTAAGAAATTATGTTCTAGAACTCTCTTATATAAGGGTTTAGAAGCACGAGAAGTCAGAAATTCTATTTATACCACAAACTTTCTCTCTCTCCTTCTGCCCCCTCCATACATATGGAGAATATATATATATAATTTTTTTATTTGGTAAAGAAAGGTATAATGATATTTTCCTTGTACGAAATTCCCTAAAGTTTTTCTATCATTCTATTAAAAGATTCAGTTAAACACAAGTTAAGGAAAAAAAAGAGAGAATGACATCCTGCCTGCTATTTTAGGAGTCCAGTCATGATTTTCATGACTGTGAAAAAGTAGGTGGATGACTACAAAGCTTAGAAAGAATGTGTGTTCAAAAGATATGTTCTGAGTCCAAATTCCCAGGCATGAGGTTTTAAACTTCTATCACATTTCACTGACTTTTGAAACAGTCTCTATGAATCAAAGAGAAAGTAGGTCAGGGCGGCAAGCTGAAAATGGCTTTCACAAACTCTATCTAAATCCTCATTCCACAGGAGGTCTTCTGTGAGTGACTTAGCCTTCTAAAACTTCTGGCAATGCCATACAAGTGTACTAAGCATGCTAGATAAAATGATGAAATGTACAGTTTTTAACTTTTTAGTTAAGAACACCATTGAAAAAGATGTAAAAAAAGCTTATAATTCATTCTATGTAAACATAACTACCCCCCAAAAAATATTATACTTATAAAAGAAACTTTAAGCCTAAACACATAATTTAGAACTATGTTCCTGCCACCAGTTCCCATTTAAATGCTTTGATGGCTCCATTAAGTCTTGGCTGAAGGAAACACTGTATACACTTAAAATTACTTTTCTGCCTGTTTAGTCAGTTAGCAACTTTGGCAGTGCTTCTTAAAGTTTATTCATTTAGCAGTGCAAATGTCCACTTAGAAGGTAATTAACTAAGAAAACAATGGCCTGTTTATACCAGAGTCTCTGTAGCTACTTGCCTGACTGTTCTGTCAAAAGTTGAGGTCACTTTGATTCTCTTTGATAAAGGAGAGAGAGAGAGAGAGAGAGAGAGAGAGAGAGAGAGAGAGAGAGAGAGAGAGAGAGAGAGAGAGAGAGAGAGAGAGAGAGAGAGAGAGAGAGAGAGAGCGCTCCAAGGAACAGACACTTACCTTCAGAACTAACAGGTGTTTACAGGTGGGGAATAAAATATCACAGTTGGCCTGGCTGCAATAAGTCTTCAGCACATGAAAAAGCAGGTGGCTTAAGTATGACAGTGTGGCATTGAGCAGGACACAGGCAGATGCTAGAGAAACAAAACCAGGTGGGGCTACCCGGCTGGCTGGCAGGCAGTATTGCTTGTGTAATAGAACAGCCAAGAACCTGACTGACCTGCCTCTCAGCTGTAAGCAATAGGATATCACCTCACTCAGGTCTGAAGAAAGTCCAACCCTCTAGTTTTCATAGGTTGCTTTGGCTGATTTTGAGATAGGCTAGTTCTTTGTAGCAGTAGCAAAAGGGAGGTTGTTTATTTCTTGAGGGGGGAGGGGTGGTAGTGTCCTCTGGTGTATTAAGAACTCTTGAAACTTGCTGTGTACCTCTCTGCAGGTAAGGAAACCCCAGTGAGTCACGCTCCACACCTACTTCTCTATGCTAGCCCAAGGTTATTACAACTCATAAACAGATTCTTCAGTCCTTCTCTGCAGTTACCCTTTGTGACCTTAAACCTAAATGTGAAAAATCATAGTGGCCTGTAGTCAGGGACTGACCTGAAGTGGACTGAAATTGATGTTATAGAAAGTCATCTTTACACAGTCGGTTCCTGAGAGCTCTGTAGAGGGAGTTACTATAGGAATAATATACTATAGTAATAGTATACTATAGAAATAATGCTATAGAAATACTATAGAAATAAATTGAGGTTGTTGGTGATTTTCCAACCGTTAGGAAATCACTGGGGCTTACATGAAAATGACCCAGAAGTGCTCTTGGTCAAGCAGCTTCCACTCTGTGTTCTGTTTGCTTTTAGACTCAAGTTGGAGTAGATTTCTGGAGTGCCTGATTCGTAGTTAAATACTTGAATTAATAACAAGTTGTCATGCTTCCGTTTGCCTCCTTCCATGTCTTATCAGAAGGAGAAGTGTTCCCTTCAATATTTGGGCACTGGTATCAATCTCTCCTGCCTAATATACCTGAGGTATACACTTGTTTTCTGCTGTACAAAGACTGATATTTCCAATGGCTAAATTGGTAAATGAAACTTCTGTATAGAACCTATTCACTTAATTGGTTTCAAGAAAAAATGAGGTAATTCTATAGTTTTAAATTTTCAGGAGCCGAAAGGCTGGCCCAGAGTTTGAATAGAAGTTAAACTCTTAAATGTATTAACTCAAAGTATATTTAAGCTGTGTCTGCATTGACATTAAGAAAAACAAGGTAAACTCACTCAAATACTGGTTGCTGAGAGATGGTTACCTTCAGGTTATCAAGTTACTAGAAGAAGAATTTACTGAGGATGGGAATATTCTCTATCTGAACTCAGGGAATGGAGAATAAATTAACAGCACCTAGTGTATGTACATTATCCCTAGACATTCTCCTAGGCATACATAGAAATACCATTACCCATTGCTGACTTCACAGTAGCAATTATACCTGATGAGTGGGAGGAACACTGCAAAGCTCTTATGTTTCATCTCTCTCCTTTCATTATGCTGAATGGCAAAGCTATCCTGACACCTTCCTAAAGATGTTAGCTGAGAGCTCAGACTGTTTATCATCATTGCCGTCCTACAACCATAACCAACTTATAAGAATGAATGTTAAGGGCAAGCCCTATTTAAACACCCATCTTAAGCATATACAGAAGTAAACCAAATATGGAAGGTACACATTAATTGAATGCCTCACTTGTTATTTATTCTATTTGGTTGTGACTAGAAACTTTGATTCACATGAAACTATGTTTTAATAGTTTAGATAGATGATAGATAAATAAATTATAGATAGATAGATAGATAGATAGTAGGTAGATAGATGATAGATAGATAGATAGATAGATAGATAGATAGATAGATAGATAGAGATAGACTCCAAACAATTTTCATTGAGATACAGTACCAAGTATAGACGATTTAGGTAAAGCAAGTTTCTCCTGAGAATCTCAATCAAAGAGCAATTACAATTTCATTAGCCAGACTAGGTGAGATGATGAACTTTGCAACATTTATAACCCAATGTACTTTACCCATTATGGTATTTTCCATCTGTTAATTCAAACAATTTTATTGTTTATTAGCTAAGACTCATATCCATACTTGAAAGAAATGCTTCTTCATCTTAAAGTCAAATATCCATATGTGAACACATATTTCTATAGACTATGGAGCTGAACACAAATCCCTGTAGCTTGTAACTATGCTTAAGGCTGTTCTATATGCAAGCATCTTTCTAGATCTGCATACATAAGCACTAGTACAGCTTTGCATGCATGCATACATAAGTGATTAGCTAAGGAAAGTTGTGAGGTTGATAAACCACTAGAATTAACTTTAAGTGAAAGAGTCTCTGTTAACTTTTGGCATTTTTGATTCAACCTATAGTCCACAGAATTAGTATCACTGTAAAACATATCTGTCACATTACTGTGTGAGCACATAAGTCTCAGTATATGAGATGTAAAATGAGAAATAGTTTTTGGTGAAGTAAACCCACTTTGTTCTAATATAACCAATAGGGCCTCATTGATTACTAAGTCAACTAAAGAACAAAAGTACTCCTTCATATCCTGATAAGATGCATTTATAATAAAATTCGTATTACATATTTAGTGTTCAAATATTGTATCATCACTCTGAATATTAAATTTGAGATTATTTTGTTTTATTAATTCTATTTACATTGTTTTAAAGTAGGATATGAATGACCACAAGGAAGTCAAAAGAAATTCTATATTTTATTGTTGCTTTTAAAAATAGGAAAAATAATTAAATATTTTCAATGTAAGTACATGATTTTCAAAAGGAAGAGTAAAATCGAAATATATTTAAAGAAAACTATTAAACTTGCAACAGAAAAAAAACACTTATGAAATATATATTTTTCAAGGCATGCAATGTGTAAAGGATTATGATGAAAAATGATTCCCAATAATGCTTCTAGGTGCTGAGATATTCAAGATCCATTCATTGGGCATTTTATGCTGGTATAAAGTTGGACTCGAGTTGCTCACTGTGTCTACTTATCTTCCCTCCATTTTTTAAAACAAAGATTAGAAAACCATTGTGTCCTACTACTCCATAAGCACTTAATAATTATCTGTGTCTTAGTGTTTCCATAGTTAACAAGGTCTGGCTTGGCATATGTTAGCAGAATAGCTCTCCAGTATATAGCCTCACTGCCTGCTCATTCTGGAGGTTCATTCTGGCAAGTTTCTTGGTTCTCACAGTTAGAGAGGCAGCTGTGTGCATGGTAAGGCAAGTTTGGCCAGTGAGTCATAGTTTCTTTACTGAGTCCTGATTTTGCAGCTCACTCATTTCATAACTGTGGCAATCACATTTCTAAGACCGGTCTCTCATTGTAAAACAGGGAAAGTAACTCCTCCTGCTAGTTGCCTGCGGGTAGTCACTGACTTTAAAATAGGGAAAGAGGAGACCAACTAGGCCCAGCTAATGATACTGTGATCATTATTTTATTTGTTAGAACATGAAGCATAACCAGGAAGAGACGTTAAAATGAAACCAACCAGAGGTTCAAACAGTTGTATTAAATTATTCTGAATTTATGTATAACTCTTGACAGAGGAACTGGTCCATAATATTTATTGAATAAAATAAATGAGTGAACTCTTGATTTTTAGTTGATTCCTTTTTCATGTAGGGAGTCTTTCTCTGATCATACTTTTTGTATAACTAGAGCCTCCCCCCTTAACAGAACTTATCACCTCCCTGACATTTTTCCCATAACGTTTATAGACCCACATAATATTTTAAATCTTATTTTATGTGATTTTTAAAAATATGTTGCTACACTAGAAGATTAACTCTGGAAAGCAGGTATGTTGATCTGTTTCCATCAATGTTTTATCCACAGAGCTAGATTGGGGTCATTTTCAAAGAGCTGGCCTAGAGAAATTGCTCAATTAAGTATCAGTTAATAAATGACAGATATAAGAGTAACACCTTATATCAGAGATAATTAAGATTAAGTAAATGCATGAAACATTTTCAAATTCATTTCATTCTACCTAGAATGTGTTTCTTGTTGACTCATTCACATCTGAAACCTGATGTCTCATTTGTCGTTTTAGTCTGTTTGCATCCAGTGGCACACACTTGTAATCCCAGTACTTTGAAGCTGAGGCAAGAAGAACAGGAGGTCAAGGTCATCATCAGCTACTTATAAGTTCAAGGCAGCCCTGGACTAACTGAGACCATTCTCAAATAAGGAAGATATTCCTTAGACATATAGAAAGATAGATGATAGATAGATAGATAGATAGATAGATAGATAGATAGATAGATAGATAGACAGATGCATGTAGCAGGATATTTATTCTGCTACGTTATATTCACAGTGAAGCTTGGTGATTAGGCAGTAGGAGAGCAGGTGGAGCTGGGAGAAGACAAGAGCAAGGGGAGGGGAGAAAGAGAGGAAGGGGAGGAGAAGCAGGAGGCTAGCAGCCATGGAGAACCACGGATGGGTCGAAAGCAGTCCTGGATAGCAACTTCTATCAAAAGGTTAGATATTGGGTAATAACTTAATTGTGTGGGCATCTTGTTGATTGAGCATTTCTAAATATATAAGTCCTTAAGATAATCATTAAGCTTTAAGAGTCTCATTTCTACCGGGTACTGCGAGGATGGCAGATATTGTCTGGGGTTCATCTGAGCTTTGTGGATGCAGTGTGGTGGATTGGCAGAACCATACCCCATGTTGGCATCTCATTGGTGCCAGGGCCTGCACATCTCGCTAGCCAGAGCCTAGGAGCAGCGAGAACATGGTGGCTGCCCTGGAACAAGCCAGACTGGGCACCGTTTTCTAAATATCACCCCTACAGATGCATACATACATAAAAACATACATATATACATACATACATACATACATTAGAATATATCTTTAAAATCCAAGTTCTTGGAATTTATGAAAAAAATTACTTGATGAATATAACTATTTAAGATTATGGTTAATTTGCTATCACATATTTGTGTTTCATTTAGTAGTTCATTAGGGAGAAGTTATCAGTCCAAAAAATAGACATCAGTAAGGGATGTATCAGGATGCTGTTCTGAGAATGCAGACGATAAAGACACAAAGGTAGCTAAGGATATAGGTGTGATTGGGGGAACACATTTCTTTTCTTTGATTGCTTCTTAATTAAATATTCTTAATTATTAAGAATGACAGCAACAGCAACATTTTTAACAGAATGACAGAAATAAAGGTGATGAGTGCTAAAGAGGAAAACAGAAATTATTATCATATGTCAGCCAATGATGACCATTCAGTTGAGGACCTTTAACTTAAGCCACTCAGTATACAGTTTATTTTTCCGTAGCTTTGTTAATGTGCATAAATACAGATAGATTTAGAAAAAGGACGAGGAGGCAGAGGAAGAACAAGAAGAAGGAGGAAAGAAAGAATGAGAAAAGGAGTAGGAGAGGGACAGATAAATAAAAATATGGCAAAGGGGAAGAAAGGAAGCAGACTTGTGACAGTAGCAATAATTAAAAATCTGGATCAAGAAATTGTTGAGGGCTGAAGAGATGGCTCGTGCATAGGTGATTCATGCTTTTCCAAAGGACCTGAAATCACTTCCCAGCTTGAGTCAAACTCCACACATCTGCCACTCTTTTGGCCTCTACAGATACCTGCAAACACATGGCATGCACACCCACAACCCCCAAACACACAAACACAAATTAGACAGACAGACAGACAGACAGACAGACAGATGATAGATGGATGGATAGTATACCTTTAAAATCCAAGTTCTTGGAATTTATAAAAAAATAAATTGATGAATATAACTATTTAAGATTATGGTTAGTTTGCTATCACTGATCAAAAGTATGTCTTGGAAGGACATTATGAGGAATAGTAAGGCAAAACTGCTTGAATAATCCAGATCAAAGAAAAGCCAGGGTACTGGAATGAATACCCCTGTATATTATAATTTATAAGACATATTTTGGGAGACTAGTTAATCTATCTTAGTTCAGCCAAGAGTTTAAAAACATCCAGAGTTGTAGAATGAGTGTCTCCGGATATTAGAAAACTCCATACTGATATGGAAGAGGAAGTGTGAATTGATAATGAATATTCAAACCTGTGAATATTTGAAATAAATAAAATGGTCCTGAATCACAATGAGGAGAAGAAAAAATTCATCAGCTCATCTTCATTTATTATTGATGTTAGAGACAGACATCACTTGAGTGCATTGCATGTAAAGTGGACATCCATCCAGGGACATACCAAATGACAGTTCGAGTAAGAATGTAAGAAAGCAAAAACAACTTAGCTATTGATTGACTCAGTAAAAGAGGGCACACTGAGTGCCCTAAGAGTTGAGAAAATTGCCTTTCAGAAAGCACTCTTCATTGCCCTGGAGGAATGGACACTGAAGAGTTGAAAGGTGACTTGAAAATGTGTTGTTCCCTGAAGTAATTAACAAGAGCAGGGTCAAGGGGTACGTGATATTTTCCCTAATACTCTAGTTGTCAGTGGTGACAGGTACAGTGGAATTGGAGCATCATGATAAAACGAATAGTTCTGGTCATTCTCTGGACACCAGCTGACTTATAAATTACAAATGGAACACTTTCTTAGTATTCAAAGTTTCTCTGGAATTTGCGAGGACAGCTTTGTGCATTGAAAATTAAATTGATCTCTGCAGTAAACACATACTATTCTTTTGTTTATAGTTACTACAGCTGATTCACTCCTTTGTGATGAACTTTACAATCATCCAAACTTTCATCCTTCATAAATGACTCTAGTCTCTTCATAACCATTGGCTAATTGACCAAACACTCACTTTCTATGTTTCTATTGTACTAAGTTAAGTTATGATCAGGCATACCTTTAATAAAGCAGTGAATTGGCAGACTGACAGTGCTAGAACTTACTGTAGCACTGTTAGGAACAGACCTGTGTGATTTATTCAAACTTCCAGAGAAACCTAAGGCAGATAATCAGAAAGTCCTGGAGAAACTCACTTATTTCTACTTGAAAAAAAAGTGTCATAGCTGAATCAACTCTGCCACAGCATCACACAAAGGTTTTTGGCAAGAATTTTTTTTTCTCACCACTAAGTTGTCCAACAGAAGACAACAGTGGGTACTGAGAGCTACACCACCAGTGTAAACCCTAACAAGAGGAATCTTAGTAATCTTGGCTTAAACAGTAGCCAACAGGATATTGAAATCAAAGCCACAGGTTCCACATAAAAAATGCCGAGTGGCGTTTTCACCCACTGAACCTAAAAACATTGTAAAGCATTTTTACATACAAAGAATGATATATCTGTGCTGAGCTAGAAGGGAATTCTGAAATAGTGATACATAGAGACATCATGAATCCTTTCCTTTAAATCTGGGGTTAAATCTAGAAACAGGATCAAAGCAAGCACCAGAACAACTTGAGTCAGGTTTATTGTAAGCAAGTTTGCTATATTTTCTGGGCTTTAATGTGACTGCCAGTAAGCTAACTTGTTACCAACAAGACGGTGCCAAAGGTTTAATGAGTAAATCCGTAGACCATGAAACAAAGTATCAGATCCATAGGATGCTCAAGAATTTTTTCTGTGTTTGAGTTAGGACACAAGTATTTTTTATGAAGCCTAAGCTGGTCTTGAACTAACAACTTTCCTGCCTTATCTTCAATTCTGACAAATAGGTATGGGCCATCATCACATCCATATGTTTTTAATGCACCTTAGCTATTTGTAAGAAAAGGAAAAAATTATTAGAAAAAGGAAAAACAAGACATACAGACACAAAACAAAGGAGAATAGAAGCCTGGAACAGCAACCTGCATCTAAATGCCTTCCCAGCAGTGAGAAGGCTGAAACAGGACGGATCATTTTAAGTCTGTGACTTTGAAATGAACATCGGTAGTATGGTCAGATGCTATCTCAATTTTTTTAAGTCATAAAAATAAGAAAACCACAAATGTCAAGAATATACACAAAAAGGCAAAGTATAGGAATATAATCATATTTTATGAAACCACCTTTTGCTATTTATCTGAATGCTTTTGATCTGGATTTTTTTTAACTTATTTTTTTTTAAAAAGATGCCCTCATCATGGATCAGTCAGTTATATAACTCAAGAACAGTAGATAGAATTATACTTTCACGTCCCTCCAGAATGTTGGTCAATGTCATTTTGATTTTTGATAGTAAAAAATAAAATTTTTCAGATTTATAAAGCCGAAAAAGTTGTGCATTTTAAAGATTGTTATAAATTCCATAGTTCAAAGGTAACTACATTTCAAACCTATTTCTCTCTCATTGTCTGTGCTGAGCACCACGGAGGTAAGATCACCACACAACACCTGGACTGCTCCTGAGAGACTCAGATAGGAATGCCAAAAACATTTCTCAGGATCCTTTGCTACATGAGCACAGGTTGAAATAATTGGGAAACATATGTAAGACCCTTTATAGCATATATTAATATGTATGTATATATATATATACATATATACATATATATATTTGTGTAAATATATACTATACACATATATGTGTATATATATGTGTGTGTGTATATGTATATATGTGTGTATATACATATATAGTATGTATGTATATATGTATATATATGCATTTACCTTCCTAAATATAAATTAAGTGTCTGTATCATGACTCAATACTCTTATTGTCTGTTGTCAGAATCACTCAGGGCCACTCTGCCATTCAGTATATAACATACTTATAGTCTTTATAACATAGCCATGTAAACTATGAAAAATGAACTGATTAATTATTGTTTGAAAAAGTGGATCTTGTCTTAAAGTTTAGATTATGAAGCAGACAATATGAAAAATGGATGTGGATTGGAAACCAAAGTCTTTTGCTACAAAGTCTCATATGTGTAACAACTAGTAGTTTTAAAACTAGTTAAAAATTATAGTACCCTTCAAGTGCATTAAACAGAATCAGACTACTGACAAACTGCCTATAAATTAATGTGTGAAAAATTCTTGTGAAATCAATTTATTATTCTCATTTTAAGTTAGAAAAAGGAGATTCACTACTAAATTATCCAAGGTCACATTTAGAAAAGAGTATGACATCCTTTTGCTTGTTCTTGTTTTTTAAAGCAGAGTTTCTCTGTGTAGCACTGACCATTCTAGGACTCACTTTGTAGACCAGGCTGGCCTGGGAGATCTGCCTTCCTCAGCCTCCCTAGTGCTGGGATTAAAGGTATAAGTCTCAACAGCCCAGCAAGACTACAGATATCTTTTAAGCCCAGAAGATTCCTAATTTAACCTGTGTTCTTTGCCCAGTGCACTGCCTCTCACAGATATTCTAAAGATATGAGTTTCACCAAGAAAATATTTTAGTGTGTTTATCATTAAAATGAAGTTAGTGATTTTAATAATCTGTGGCATTTTTCTAGGTTCCTCATTATGATCTAACTAAGGTACTGCATCCAGGCCCAGATAAAAGCTTAAAGGTTGAAAAAGTAAATATTTAATAATGTTTAGGATGCTGATACCTGCCAATCAGTTATGATGAAGAATTCAATTCTTGAGCAGTTTTTTTTTTTTGTGAGTCATAGCTATTCCAGATATTAACTGTAGACAGTGATGGAAATTGCATCTTATTTCATGTCTTCTTTTCCTCTTTAAGTTGACAGCTGTCGTGATTGTTCCTCTGAGAATCAATAAGATAAGTCTTAAATACACAAGTTAAGAAAAATGCTGGCATGCCCATGTCATAATGCTGATGGTAGCTGTCTGCCAATGGGACAGTGATGACTATGTGTACTTCTCCATAAGTTTAATTTCTTTGGCACAACCCCCCTGTAGAACTAGATTTCAGCAGTTAGAAAGACAAAAACTTGATCTAGTTATTTCTGCTTGGTATTACAACTGTAGTACAGGATGTTCACCAAAAGTAACCAGAAACTGTATCATATAGATGGAAGGGAAAAGTGAGAAAAGAGCATGAGAAAAATTAGTCTTGTACTTACCAAGATAATACTTACTTAATAGTAATGCATAGTAGGGGCTGAAGTGATAGCTCAGTAGTTAAGCGCTCTTGCTGTTCTTTGGGGAAACCTTAGATTCCAGCACCCACATTAAGTGGCTAACAAGTACCTGTAACTCCAACTCCAGGGTCCAACACCCTATTTGGTTTCAGCAAATGTGTGTGTGTGTGTACACACACACACACATACACACACACATGCACACGCACACGCACACGCACACGCACACGCACAGTTAAAATAAAGGAAGGTGTCTCCTTCTTCCATGGGAGACAATGGGAATCAAATAGAAATCCCCAGGGGTCTTTCACCCACTGAGCTGTATTCCCCAACTTTTAATTTTCTATTTCAAAGCTAAGAGACTAATCTTGTCAAGATTATAGTGGGAGTTCTTCCTGGTCCCTTCTGCTATCCCTCCTTACTCTCCCCTCTTCCTCTTTTCCCTCACCTCATATCTGCTCTATTCATGAGCTTAAGTGACCCTCTCGCTTCAGCTTCCTGTATCCTGAAGCTACAGATGAATGCCACTCTTCCCAGCTACAGTTCTCATGTTTTCAAATAGCGTGATGTTGACTAGGTATAACTTTCCCCAATAATTTCACTGGAGAAGGGGACAGTTAATAATTTCAGGAACTTGTCAGTAGTTCCAGAACTTAGCAAGACTAACTACTTTACCACCTTACTTCAGGTTAAGGCAGGAAAACCCCTGGGAGTGGGTGAAGAAGACATTCAATTTAAAGTTAGAGAGAGAGCTTGAAATAAGTAAGACCAGCAAGTCTAGACTTGTTCCAGGGATGAGGCCAGTAGAGCAGACCTTCAGATCTTCTACTTCACACAGTCTTCTTTCATGCATAGACTTCAGAGCAGAAGTCATGCTGAGGCCATTACTACATTCCTATAAGATATTAGCTTAAAATAAACAAAGGTGGAGTGGGGGACAGGAATGCACCCCAGGCTGGAAATGTAAAGTATTCCACATCTATGGCCCTTTGTTCTAAGCATAGAACCTGTTCTGCAAGGTCTCTAATTCTACCCTGTATGTGGTGGTGTTGCAATATGGCATTGGGAAAACACATTATGCTTGAGGATGTTACCAAAAATAAATGCTAGGAATAGAGGCAGATCTTCAATTGCACTTGGGTGAGGTCCAAACTGGCAGACTGCTGCTCTGAATCACTTTGTTTCAGATGCAGTTTCTCTTAGGAGGCTCCAAGGCTTTATCTACTTTGACAAACACAATACTCACACCTTCAATTTGTTCTCCAGATGCAGACATATTTAGCATCATATGCACTTGGACTCTGTCCTTTCATAAACTCCTATCCTTTAGAAATGTAATGAAGTAGTTTGCACAATGTTTTATATAAGTGCTTTTTAAAAAAAAAAGATAGAACTTAATATTTGATACCACAAAGCAGGCAAGGAAAGAGGGTGTCTCTGGTCAGTGATGGATTTTATCCCCCATCCCAGTGAAAGTCCATGAAGTATAATGCGAAGGACTGGAATAATATAAATGGCACAAGGCAAAGACTGACAGCCAAACCCCTAGATGCCACCTAATACCTGAAATAAACGTAACAATCCTTCACAGACCGTTTAGTATGAAAATCAGTTAAAATCCTAACATGCTGAGTACCTGGAGAAACAGCTTAGTGGTAAGAGTGTGTGTTGCACAAGGTTTAGGACCTGATTCAGATCCAAGCAGTTATTTAAAAAGCTGGGCCTGATCACATCTGCACCTGTAAATCTGTAAATGTAGTGCTATGTGCCGGTGCTGGGGTGGGGAGAGAGAGAGGGAGGGAGGGAGGGAGGGAGGGAGGGAGAGAGAGAGAGAGAGAGAGAGAGAGAGAGAGAGAGAGAGAGAGAGAGAGAGGAGAGAGAGAGGTGGGGGAGGGAGAGAAATAGGTTAAAAGATGGAAAAAATCAAATGAAAGAATTGAATAAACTATGCTAAATATTGTGAATCTTTTTGTAGGTTCATTGACCATCCAGATAGGACAATGGAAATTTTAACCACTATGGGCTTGGCTTGGCTTGACTTTTATTCTGTGATTTCTGTGTAAATAAATAACTTGAAACAAACCAATCAGCACCTAACCTCCTTTACATAACCCTACATTTCTATTCTCTTGCTGTTCATTCTAACGCAAAGAACTATGAGCAGTCAGTGCCTGATCCCTTATTTATGATGAATATAAACATTCCCTGTTACTTTGCAGAGAAAGAATGTGATCATAGCATGCTCCTCTAGGCAGGATGGTACTCTGCAGAACATCCATGTTTGGTGTGATCTACTTTCCACAGACAATTCCTATTAATATGTGATATCTGCACACAAACATGTTATGTGCAGTTTCACTTCTAAACTGTCCCACATCTGCTCCTGCATTGACATTTTATTAAACTTGGAAATGGCTTCCACAGCATATACTTTTTATCTTAAGGTATTTTTATTTTAACACTAAGTTTGGCACACTCTTTTCCTTCACTGTCATATTTCTTCTGTTGACACGTTCATTTCGGGCCACTGTGTTATTGTCTTTATACTCCAGGCTCCCTCCCATGAGTTCTATGAAATTTGATTTCTTCTATTCTTTCTGTTTCTTCACATCTCCAGGACATTTAATTAATGACAGTATCATAATTGTCACAACTTGCTTTCATATTTTCACTCTCAGATATCAGCATCTCAATTTAATCCAGTAATATTGAGGGGTGCTTTGATTGTAGAGAGGTATTAATCTGAAAACTAAGCAGTACTTAGAAGGAGTATCAAAAGTTTCAACCAGAGCTCCCAAAGTCTAAACCGCCAGCCAGAGAGCACAAAGGGAGGGACTCATGCACCTGTATAGGGAATTGAGGGTGACCTTGTTAGACTTCAGTGAAAGTGGAGGGCCATGGTCCCCGAAAGTTTGGATCCCCTACTGTGTGGGAATTAGATTCCAATTTCTATGTCCCCACACTTCTACCTTCTAAACCCTACCTGGGCCTTTGTCATCAATGTTTCTGTGTTCTTTCATCCATTGCTTTCTTCAGAGACTGGATATCCATGGAGAATTCAAAGTCAACTGTAGAGGCCAAGCTTCCTTTTCATATTTACCATGAAATGACTAACATGTCTTTGCTACTTTCATAATTTGTCAAGTGGGTCTTGTGGGTTTATATTTTTCAAGACCTACTTTAATAAGTGTGCTTAAATGCTTTAATCTCCCTTCTAGCCCACCACCTACCAGAGGTAGTGGAAAGAAAAAGTTAGTAAGACAAAGGGGCATGTGGTCCTGTGTAGAAATAGTCTTTTGGGGCAAATCCAATCTGCACTGTCAGGATAGCAGCAGTTCAGTCCATGAGACTCATCAGTGGTAGCTTGACCCACTCAAAAACACCATTCACAAATTAGCAACTGCAGTTCAATCCAGAAGAAACCATGCACAAGCTCGGCCGATCAGCCCAAATCTGCAGAAGTGGCAAGAAGCTGACAAATTTTTGGTACATTTTTCTCTCTATGAAATCATAATAAATGATGTCAGTGAAGAAAGCAAGGGAAACCAATTCACAATGTTGTCAGTAAAGACCAGAGTTAGCAAAGCCCAACAAAGACCAACAGCAAGTGGTAAGGCGAACCATTACCGTACAGCATCATCCACTCTCTGTTGGATTATATATGTATACTCTTTTCAAACAGCACATTCTCTTAAGTCCACTCTAGAAAAACATCACAAGTCCTTTTCCTGGCAGCTTCCAGAAAAACACCACATATCTGTTCCCAGCATCCTCCCATCTTTCTACTTTGGCAAAAGTAGACAGTTTCCAGGAAAACATCACATGACACAATTAAGTATCCAAAGAAACCAGAAATTTCCACTTCATGATTTTCCATAATCATGTCTTCATGACATCACATGATTTGTACTCAGTGGTGAACTACACACTAGTTCAACCTCTATTTGAATTCTATTCCTTCTGTTATTGAGATTGACATTAAATTCATTCAGGATGTGATGAAGCATATTAATAATCCCAGCATTCAGAAGGTCAAGGCCCAAAGACTCTGATTTCTAGAATAACCTTGGCTACATAAGGAGGGACTGGCAGAAAGATTTGTGGGAATAAGAGGAAAGAATTCTATAAACTCTGCAAAAGGAAAAACATTAACTGTCCTTCCATCTTCCATACCCATCATTTGAAAATGGCTTTCTCTTACGAAGTGATGTTGGGCAATATATAAACCACTAAGTCAAGTCTTTATAATTGTTTAAGAGCAAGTCATGACTTTTATTTATATTGAAATAGAGTCTTCATTCATACAATATATCCTAAGTGGAGTTCTCCTCTACTCATCCCCCCCTTCCCCTAGATCCATTTTAGGAGAGAGCAAACTTCCAAGAGACAACAAGGAATCATGACCAAAACAAGATACAATAAGACAAGGCAAAAGCCCTCATATTGAGGCTGGACATGGGAACCCAATAGGGGAAAGGAAGGCTGGTGCTCTGAAATCATTTTTTAATGAAAAAAATTATTTAGGTCTTTAAGAATTTTGCAATTGGAGCTGGAAAGATGGTCTAGCAGGTAAGAGCATTGACTGCTCTTCTAGAGGTCCTGAGTTCAATTCCAAGCAATCCCATGGTGATTTTCAACTATCTGTCTACCTGTAGTGGGATCTGATGCCGTCATCTGGTATGTTTGAAGACAGTGACAGTGTACTCATTCATTCATTCATTTATATATATATATATATATATATTGCTACAGACTAGCTAGGGTATGCTGCCTGGTGGCTTGGTATCTGAGAGGTCTCAGGGGTTCGAGTTAGTTGAGACTACTGGTCTTCCTATGGAGTTGCCCTTGTCCTCAACTTCTTTCAGCCTTTTCCTGATTCAACCACAAGGGTTCCCAACTTCAGTCCAATGGTTGAATTGGGTATAAGTATCAGCTTCTCAGTCAGTTGCTTGCTGGGTCTCTCAGAGGGCAGCCTTGCTAGGCTCCTGTTTGTAAGTACATCATAGCATCAGTAGTAGTGTCAGGCCTTGGAGCCTCCCCTTGAGATGATTCCCAAGTTGAGCCAGTCACTGGACTTCCTTTCTCTCAGTCTCTTCTCCATTTTTGTCCCTGCAGTTCTTTTAGACAGGAACAATTCTAGGTCAGAATTTTCGACTGTGGGGTTGCAACCCTATCCCTCCACTTAATGCCCTGTCTTTCTACTGGAGGTGGACTCTACAAGTTCCCTCTCTCCATGGTTGAGAATTTCATCTAAGGTCCCTCTCTTTCTGTCCTGAGTTTCTCTCACCTCCCAGGTCTCCGGTACTTTCTAGAGCATTCCTCTACCCCTTGAGGTTGTATATTCCCATTCATTCTGCTGGCCCTCAGGGCTTCTCTCCTGTCTCTCCACCCCTATACCTGATCCTGTTCCCCTTTTCCCCTGGCCTGCCCCTCTCCCACCCAGATCCCTCCCTCCCTTTGCCTCCTGTGATTATTTTCTTCTCTTTCCCAAGTGGGATTGAAGCATCCTCACTTAGGCCCTTCTGCTTGTTAATCTTCTTAAGTTCTGTGGATTGTATTCTAGGTGTTCTGTACATTTTTGGCTAATATCCACTTATTAGTGAGTACATACCATGCATATCCTTTGGGTCTGAGCTACCGCACTCAGGATGATACTTTCTAGCTCCATTCATTTGTCTGCAAAACTCATGATGTCCTCATTCTTAACAGTTGAATAGTATTCCATTGTGTAAATGAACCACATTCTCTGTATCCATTCTTGTTTTGTGGGATATCTGGGTCATTTCCAACTTCTGGCTATTACAAATAAAACTGCTGTGAACATAGCAGAGCATGTGTCCCTGTGGTGTGGTGAGGCATCTTTTGAGCATATTCCCAAGAGTGATATAGCTGGTCTTCAAGTAGAACTATTTCCAATCTTCTGAGGAATCTCTAATTGATTTCCAGAGAGGTTGTACCAGTTTGCAAATCCACAAGAGAAAGTGGGAAAAGCCTAGAACTTACTGGCACAGAGGGAGAATTCCTAAACAGAATGCCAATATCTCAGTCTCTAAGGTCAAGAATTGACAAATGGGATCTTATGAAACTAAAAAGCTTCTCTAAGGCAAAAGACACAGCCAATAGGACAAATGGGCAACCTACAGATTGGGGGAAAAATCTTTACTAACCACACATCCAATAGAGGGCTAACATCCAAAATATATAAAGAACTCAAGAAGCTAACCTCCAAAGAACAAACAACCCAGTCAGAAATGGGATATAGAGCTAAACAGAAAATTCACAACAAAGGAATCTCCAATGGCTTAGAAGCACTTAAAGAAATGTTCAAAATCATTAGTCATCAGAGAAATGTAAATCAAAATGACTGTGCTATTCCACCTTACCCCAATCAAAATGACTAAGATCAAAACCTTAGGTAACAGCACATGTTGGCAAGGATGTGGATAGATACTTATTTTTTAAAGAAAAATTTGTAATCTGTGTCTTAGTTTTATATAGCACCTTCGCCAACAATTCCCAGATCTACCACCCTTATGTATCCAGTCAACTTAAAGTATATTTTTAACCCATTAAATACAGTTTGTCATAGAGTCTCTGATGTGAGGTTTTCCACTGGAGTGTGCTCAACTTATCATTGGCCACACCCTTAACAAAAACTGACTCTTATTCTCCTAGCAGCTCTAAATGGCCAATAGTTTCTTAGTTAAGAGTAGGTGCCAGTCATGTCCCTGTAGGCTTAGGTTCTGGAACACTGGCTAGAGCCAGTAAAGGAATGAAAAAGAACATACACAAAGCAACTCATTCAATGAAGCTGGGATCAGGTGGGGTTCTCTCACCACTACCACCACAACCCAGATACCCATGTATATTAGGCACAGTACAAATGGAATGGATAGTTAGTCTCTGTAGGTGAGGATCTCGGGCTCATCCAGGAAGATGAACCTATCAATGTTGTTCTTTCACACAGTGAGCAATAATTTATAAAACCATATACTTCAATTCCCTAGAAAAGCTTTGCCATCTCTCTTGAGCCTCTTTATATGAGTAATGTCTTTGCCAGTTTACCATGGGTCAGTTGGTCTCAGAGTCCTCAACTGGTCTTGTGCATGTCAAAAGACACATATACTTAGGACTTCACTGAGTCAAGTCCTTCAGGGATACATCTACTCCCTACAGGTGCCCATCTCTGCTCTTCATGCTGGACTTTTGTCTTAGCCTATGCCTGCTGAGGTCTTGTGCATCCTATCTCAACTGATATGAATTCACATGTGCAATTAACTGCCTTGTTGGGTCCAAGATCACTGCTTCCTTGTAATCATCCACTTCTTATGGCTCTTGCAGTCTTTCTGACCATTTTCTGCCATAGTCCTTGAACCTTAGTAGGAGGAGTTCTGATATAGATATCTTAGTAAGTGCTGAGGATTCTGCACTCTCTTATTCTCTAACCTTGATCAGTTGCAGGAATTCTTGTCAGTCTCCATTTAGTGTAAAAGGAACTTCTCTGATGAGGACTAATATATTGGCATAATGATAAGTTGTTGAGAGTTGATTTGATACTATAACCAATTAGCAGAGTAATAGTAGTAGGTTTTCAAATATAGCTTGTAACCTGTCTAGCCAAAGGTTCTTGGAAAAATAGTGGTATATCAGGCATAGATTTAATCTTGTGGAGTGGGCCCTAAATCCAATTAGAAAGTAGTTGGTAACTCCTATAATATTATTGCAACTATCCTACCAGTGGTCATTTCTTGCCAGCCCATTCATAATTGTAGTTCTCAGGGTTCATAACTCTGTGATATTGATGATAACTTTTTTCCTCCACTAATATGCATAGTACTTTTCAACACTCTGAGAGCCAGGCCATAGGGATAAAGCTTCAAGATAAATACCAAGTTGAGTTTTCCATGTTCTATGACTCAAAGATGAAATCAACAGCAATAGGTTCTTAGCACCAGGTTCTGTATGGTAATGAATCACATCCTCAATATCTTCCTGCAATACTTGGATCCATAGGACCTTGAGAGACATCAACTCAGACTTAGAACAAAAGAGTTCTTTGCAGCTTTTTTTTTCATGTTGTTGTAGATTATGGGAATTTGAATGTTTGATGGACTCAATCACTTTCCAGTTAGTATTGAGCCACATTTGCTTCTGCATTTGGACTCATTCATTCACCTTTTTCTCTAAGATGACTCAGACTCATATTTGAGCTCCATCCTTTCCTCGGGCCTTATCCTAAGACAATATCTTTTCTTTACTCCAGGCTCTATAATACCAGAGAACTGTTCAGTGTTTCCTTTTGTTGTTATCCTAGAGTTACCCATAAACCACACAAACACTGATCTCAGTCAGACAGGGATGAATTACTGAACACACACCTTAATACTGATCGATCAGGGTCATAGTTCAGAATTTGGAGGTTGAGACTGTTGCAACGAACGTTTCTCAGTGCCAGCTTATAAGGGAGAAAACCACAATGCGCTCATACGTACAGAAAGTACTACCCAGTGGTCAGCTGTGACTCAAGCCACTTTAAACATTACAGTTTATATTGACCTTTTATTTGATGTGTCCTAGGAAAAGCTTTGTGGAATTTCTTAAGATTAGCAAGCCTCATACAGAACATAACAAGGGATGTGGTCAGCATGACCATGCTCTGAGTCAAGTTACTTTTCTGTGTTGATGACTGACAAATTGTAGCAACAATATGAAATAGATGGCAAGCATGGAACAAAATGGCTACAGATATGCTGGGGAGTAGGCAGACCTCCACACATTTTCTTTTAATCCCCATGCTTATCATTTGGGCTGGTAGCCAAGTTAAAACTGATTATGTGATTTATATGGTTATGGAAGCCATAACTCCACTGCTAAGGAGTTAAAATTACTGTGACATCATAAAATGCAAACCTGAGGAGGACCACAATGTTGTCATGAGGATCTAGCCAAGCAACATATTTAATCATTTTTGTTTCAAAATTAATTTTCACTGTGTATGTTGATTCATGTTTTTAATATCAGCACTCTAGAGACTAAAGCTAGATACTCCATGTTTTGAGGCTAGCCCAAGACACAGTAAGCTCTAGGTTAACATAGCATTATATAGTGAGAAACTGTTTCAAAAGAAATAAAGGATTTATTTCTAGTTATGTAATGGGTTGATGGATGGTATAGTGAATGCTATACCCATCGCTTGAAAAACAACAACAACAACAGAATCTCCAGAGTAAAGAAAATCCAAGTATTCGAAAACTGTTGTTTGTTTCTGGGACAGATTCTAATTATGCAATCCTGGCTAGCCTAGAATTCACTGTATTGAAGAAGCTGGCCTAGAATTCAGAGAAATGTACCTGCCTCTACCTCTTAGTGCTGGGGATAAAGTGTGCTCCATTATTCTCAGTCCTAAAACTGCCATTAAGAATAAAACTTACAAGCATCAAAATCCATAGACTAAGGACAGTATGAGCTTGTATAAGCACCACTTTCATTAAAGAATATACTATATGCAACATTTCAGGTGATTGCCAAAAGCAAAGAGTGTGATAATTTTTGAAAGTAGATTTTTTTAATTAATAAGTTAGGAAGGTATTTATCCTTGCTTTATGCTGGACACTAAATTATTCTGGAAGCTTTTCTAAATTATTTTTTTAAATTGAGAATATAAATGCATTTGAGATTTCAAATAAACAAGAGATGGATAAAATGAATGTATCTCAGTGAGAATGAACTTTTAAAACACAACCCAATTGAATACCTAGTTCAATGAAAAAGCCATCTTGTCTAGACTCAGTATCTGTTTTTGAAGGTTATTGCTTTGAAACTGCAATCATTCAGATCACTTTTTTTTTGTTTAGATTTCGTGTTAGATTCCTCTTGTTTATGTGATATTAAGGAAAGTTAAGAAGCAATCCTCTGCCCCTGCTGAACTGTAAACTTGACGATGACTGATGTTAATAAGTATGAGATTGTCCATATTAAAAATGTAAAATGGTCTTTGTTGCTCTAATCTTGACTTTCTCTCCTAGCATCATTTTTGATATACAATGCTAACAAAAATATCAATTTTAGTGTTAAAAATTGCCTCCCTTTAGTCACATATACAGACAGCTTTATATAAAGACCAGAAAGAAAGATGGTTTAAATAAAACTTCCAATATTTATTTATTAACAAGTCAGTCACTTTACACAATTTAATTATATGATGATATATACCTGCCTGGAGAAAAGCAATGTGGTGTGTTGGAGGTGGAGAATTATTATTATTGTTTATTATTATTATCATTATTACTATTTTATAGCCACAGTCTTTCTTGAGTTTTGGAAAAGGAGAAGAAGCATACTGACTTACACTTGGGACCTTATTGATTGGGAAGAAGAGGAGGTAAGATATTAAGAAGTAGAAGTTAAGAAATCTGGGGAAGTACATCAAGCTAGAAATAGATTCTCATCTTTATATCATATTGACAAGATTCCTTATTTTCTGAAAGTAATCGGGGCCAAGGGTGAAAGATACATTGTTAAAACCATTTCTATAATGTTTTCTTAGAGGGGATTCATAGAAAATTGTCCAAATTAAAATATACCCATGGGTGCAGTTGAGCTGTAAATTGGTTCTTTAGAAGGTTGCATCTTTGTTCAAACAACACAAAGCAGGATCAATTCAAGAGTCTATATTAATTCTCAAAAGACTTTTATTTTAATTTGTGGACTTGCTATTTAGGTAACCTTAGTTTCTCCCATAGGAAACACTTCGCCCCCAGTTTGAAGCAAAATATTACAGGATGGAGGTAATAAACCCCATCACTGGGAAGCCGGAGCCTCATCAGCCTTCATCCGACAAAGTCACACGACTTCTTGTGTCTGTCTCAGGAATCTTCTTCATGGTAAAATATGGTCATTAGCACTTTGAGAATGATGCAGGATTCTGAGGTTAGAAGGGTATTTTAGCATACCGACTCATTTTGGAATCCTAAGAATGCAAAAGAAAAGCACTGTTCTCATTGTCATTTTTAACACTTATCATTTATTATTTAACATATATGTGCTTTGCTTCTCATTTGTTAGTATGTCCTGTTTGCTCTCGTACTCTGCAGATCTCCTTGGTCATCACAGCAGTGTTCGCAGTTGTAGTGTACCGTCTGGTTGTCATGGAGCAGTTTGCATCATTCAAGTGGAATTTCATCAAACAGCACTGGCAGTTTGCTACCTCTGGTGCTGCTGTCTGCATCAATTTCATAATCATCATGCTGCTGAATCTTGTAAGTGTTTATGGCATAATTTTTCATAGGCACATACACGGTCAGAAGGGACTATATCTCCCTAGTATTGAAATGTGTGTATGTGTGTGTGTGTATTTCTGTTTCAAACAACTCATTTTAACAAGACGTATTTCATCCAGCATGGTTTGTGCACTGGATTATTGAGTAATTGATTGATTAATATTTTTTGAGGTAGTGACTCATTATCTAGTTTTAGCTGGCCTGAAACTCACTGTGCAGAACAGGCTGAATTCAAACTCAGAGAGCTCCACTTGCCTCTGCCTCCTGAGTGTTGGAATTAAAGCCATGTGTCACCATGATAAGCTTGCCATTTTTTTTAAGCAAAAAATGATGACAAATGTACTATCTTCCTTTCCTCGTGCCTTCATAATGCTAATTAGTTGTAGGTTCAGTATTTGGCACATACTAGAGATAGTAATATGCACTTTTTGAACTACACAAATAAAGTCAGTCCTCGAGTTAAGAGAATTTATTGGGAAGAGGAAAGAAAACCTACTTCAAAGTAGAGCCCAGTTGTGACCCTCATTTACTCTGAAAAAAAACTCTCTCTCTCTCTCTCTCTCTCTCTCTCTCTCTCTCTCTCTCTCTCTCTCCCTCCCTCCCTCCCTCCCTCCCTCCCTCCCTCCCTCCTTTCTTCCTTCCCTCTCTCTCTGTGTCTGCCTGTATGTCTGTCTGTCTGTCACATTATGGCACTTTTAAATGTGTGAGTTATGGTAGGGAGAGAGTTAAGTCCTTGTTAATATGTGTTGCTGCCATGAGCATGGCGGTGTCAAGGACCCCATTGCCTTAGACCCACCAAAAAGAGCAAAGTCTCCCCCTTGCCATGCTCAAGGAAATAGAAAAGCATTCTCTCATGATCTAAGTACAAATGTTGATCGTGTGTACAAAAAAATATCCACCAAAGCCTTCTCCCCAAAAATGTTTATAGCCTGAAGGCTGTTGTTCTGCAGAGATTGCTTCTGCTGAGATCAGCTGAACCTGCCTCCTTGTTTAATTGTATGTAATGGGCATCCTGCATTTCCAGGATATTGTAGCTTGATTATCTGAGATTCCAGTCCAATGGATAGCAGCTTTTCATTCCATTTGACATCACGCCTGTCTTTTGTTCATGTCCATTCCACCCCAGTGAGGTCAGTCTTTGAAGGATATAGAACGTTATCTTCTTTGGCTCTATATGATTATTCTGTCAAGTTACTATGTGATAATTTCTAAAAGAAACATCCCTTTGTTTAAAAAAGTCACATGTATGTATGACTAGTAATTGAAATGTCTATGGATGAGATAGCTCTCAGCAGCAAGAACTGCTGTCATTCAAAAATAACTTTCTGCAAACATATAAGACACTAATGACCAATTAAAGATAGTATCTGTTCTTTAATTTTTTTAACAATGCAATAAGTTTGATGCTATGTCAAGTATATTAGTGAAAATGCTGGGATTCAAACAACTTAAATTGCCTCAGATATCTATCTATCTATCTATCTATCTATCTATCTATCTATCTATCATCTACCTATCATCTATCATCTACCCATGTATTATCAATCTTTCTATCATTTTTGTACACTCTCATTCTCACACTGACATAGAGATATACTGTTAATATGAGTACATTTTTATCATGAGGTAGGCAATATTTATAAATATCTTAGAAATCAAAAATAATAGTATTATGTCAGGAAATATGCATTTATGTTCAAGCGTTCCTGATACTGTGATATATAAATTTTACCAAGAGGGATTGGGGCCATTTTTTATTATTATTTAAAATGATCAGAAAATACTTTAAGAGAACAATGAATAACCGCTATGAGAAATGAGCATATTTTAATTCCACACCAAAAGTTACAACATTTAAAATAAATTTCACTATTCCATTTCAGTTTAATCTATATAAAGAATGTTATTTATATGTTACTACCCCCCAAACAGGCCATGATTTGATTTCTGTTCCTAGATCATATAATGCTCAATAAACATTGAAGAGACAGGATCCTAGATAATTTACAATTCTGTAAATTAATATGGAATTCAATCAAAGAGATACCAATAAGCCTGATTTTAAAATATATCTGCTAAAGATAAGAACAAAAATCAAGGTAAAGATTGTTTCTGGGTATAAAGCTGAACACTATGAAGTTTCTTCTCAGAAAGTAAGACTGTGGGTGATGTTCCCCCATGTCAACAATGTCTGACACTATCATTTTGAATTTTCTGCATTATCAACAATAACTTTATAGCCCACCATAAAACTAGTCAAAAGGCAAACTTTAATTTCTGTTACTGCATTTTAAGGAAATCACCAATGATGATGAAATCCAATCAAAGTTTGTGAATATCACAGTATGTTTTAGCATAGCAAAACTAGGGAAAAATTAAAGTCCATGAAAGAATGTTAATTCATATTATGTACAATACAGAAAGATATAACCTACATAAATACTATTTCAATATTAAGACATAAAATATAGTTACTTAGAAATATAAAGTTTTCCTTGATTTTACTTTTCTAGAATACTTACAAGCATCCCATTCTAAGCCACATTTATCTTCATCTAAGCTTCTTACAAACGGTTTCTCTTCTCCTCTCCCTCCCTTAACCCTAATAAACCAAACTTCAGCTAAGTTCCCTGAAGCATCAAATTCTAGTTTCACTTCTGTAGTTATCACACGTCTCTTAAACAGGGCTTTTCTCCACTACCCATCTCTATCCTGAGTTTCCACCACTGGCTAGAGTCATAACTGACTCCCACACCTGGAGTTTTCGTTTTCTCCCATAAGCTTCAGAAGCAGGCATTGGCCAGCTGGTTCAATGGGTAAAATGTTGCCATCCAAATATACCTGAATTTGGATCCCCAGAACCTAATAAAGCAAATATACCTCCAAATAAAAACATGAATATCTCCTCTCTCTCCCCCCATGTGTATGTGTTTCTCTCTGTCTCTCTGTCTCTGTCTCTGTCTCTGTCTCTGCCTCTGCCTCTCTCTCTCTCTCTCTCTCTCTCTCTCTGACATACACACACACACACACACACACACACACACACACACAATTCAAGGTTAATGAGATAACTTATCAGTAAAGGCACATACCATCAAGCGGTAGGACTTGAGTTTCATCCTTGGGTCCCTCTAGATAAAAGGAAGGAACTGACTCCTTCCAGATGTCCTCTAACATTTAGAGCTATGTGCATACTTACTAAAGCCCTCTCGCTCGCTCTCTCTTTCTGTCTCTGTCTCTGTCTCTATCTCTTTCTCTGTCTCTGTCTCTCTCTCTTTCCCTCTCTTTCTCCTCTCTCTCTCTTTCTCACACACACACACACACATACACACACACACACACACAATTCACAAATAGAAAAGTGTAAAACAATATTTTAAAGAAAATAAATGATTTAGATACAAAATTTTCTCACTATGTGTCTGTATCTGTATTTGGTGGAAGCCTAATATATTTTTGTTTATGACAAGCAAAGACTGAAGTCAGGAAAATGAGTCTCTACCTGTAAAGACCTCTGACAGTAGTGCAGGGCAGAGATAATTTAGTAATCACTCTGCTAACAGCCTCACAAGCTTACCACCTAGACTCAGTGACTTGAAAGCACAAGTCTTTTCTTAATACTGCAAATCAAAAACGCAGAGTTCCTAGGAGAACTCAGGCTGAACCAGCTTTCCATTTTCACATATCTGTTTGTTACGCATTTTTGCATTTATATTCAGTGATTATTAAACTACAAATACTTCTCCCATACAACTAACTGTGCAGACAATTTGAAAATAGATTTAGCATAAACAAAGTAAACATATAGCCAACTCAATCAATGTGAAAATAATGTTATATTCTTCAATCAGTGAAAGCTAATAATGCTCTTCAGAAATTACATATTTGCTTTCTATCCAAAATGTTAAAGCACTTAACAAATTATCAAACACTCTTGCCAACTCACCTGAATATACAGAATTAATTGAAGAATTTAATACAAATAAACACATAATAAAATATCAAAATTATATTACTAAAATGTTCATCTCACTATCCAAATGCTACCTCTAGTTATGTTATTTTGAGACCAGAATCAATGTGCAGCTAAAATTGTGCTTATGAAGGACTGAGCCGAAGTAACGATATTCCATTACTCTAATGGGCTTTTCAGCTCTAATCTGAACACATTAAGTTATGAAATGTAGGCATGGAAAAATACTTTAACAGCCGAACACTTTTCTTTAAATCAATAGTCTTCCAGAATCATTGGGAAATATAAGATATTCCACAAGCCATATGTTGTGTTCTGAAGTGATTTTTTTTCTCTTTTGTCCTAGTTCTGATTACTTGTTGTGAATTTTGCTTGTGAGTCTCTATTATCCAGGACTGGCTCAGCATTTTCTATCTTCTTTCTTAGTTCAGCAATAGACATCTAACAGCTTAATCTTCCTGTATCTGCTCAGCCCCTTCTCTCTTTGGCCACATAGAAGTGAATGATCTGTATAAATTGCACATCTGACTCTTTTCTTTAGTACCTGAGTTTGTTTAATGCCTTTTCGTCCCTCTGATGTGAATTATAAATTTGTCAGCTTGGCAAAGGAAACACTGCTTTATTCAAATCAGTTTTTTTTTCTTTTCTTTCCTTGAAAACTATACCTCCTTCCCTCTGCCCCTCCCTCCCTGCTTCCCTGCCTCTCTTGTCTCCATTTCAGCATGAAGAACCACTTTCTCTGGCCCTGCACTTTGCTAATTCATACCCCTAGTTTCTTGGTTCACAGAGCTTTCTCTGTCTGAAATGTTCTTTTTTTTCCTTTTGTCTCCTTGGAGAATATCTCTTCATCATTGAAAATAACAGTTAAGGATCATTTCCTCCATAAAGCTTTTTTTCTCGGTGTCATACACAGAATTGAATTACCTCGTTGTTCTTATTCTTGTGGTGAGGTTCTTGGACTGCCTGCTTATTCTCATCCATAGTAGTCAGTAGAGGAATTCAACAATCTCTTTGTCAACACTATTCTTTTGCTTCTCTTAACTTAATCCACTGTTAAAATGTTGAGTTCACTTAGCTGAAACCATAGCTTCCCCTTCCTGCTGGTGTTTGTTGGTATATTTTAATCTAGATCCTAGATGTTTGTTTAATGCTAGTATACCATTTAAAACACATCCTTTGAGTAAATAGGAGGGTTTTTACTTTCCACGTGTTTTAGTATCCTGCATATCATGTGACCAAGATAGTTTTTGTTACAAGAATTGTAATCTTTGTGTCTTTCAACTTTGCAGTATGTATTTTAATTTAAACTAAACCAAAGGCTGTACTTCCCTCCCCACAATACACAATTTGACACAGGTATATCATGACAACTCTAAATAAATATTTGATTGAGGACAAAAATATATATATTCTACTGTATCTAAAATTGAGCATAATTTCATTACACTAATCTTGAAAATAATTTTTAAAATGTGTCCCATTCAAACTGTGTATCCAATTGCCTGAAGTATCTACTTTGTGAGGATAGAAAAACTGTATTAAACCAAAACATTCAAAAATTCTCTGCTGATTCTGATCTAGTCAGTCCCTAAATTAGCATTAGAAAAATCACTAATTTGTGAGATATTAAATAATAATACTGATCCACAGCCAAGATGAGAAACCGAATCTAGAAAAAACAAATAACAAATAATTCAAGCATAATTAAAAATTCAATTTTTTGTTTTAATATCCATTTGCAAAATTTACGATTTAAAATCTGGAAGGTCAAAATTTTACCAAACAGAGTTGCTTTCTAGTTCCACCCCTTTTCTGATTTTGTTTCACCTACTCATGTTGCTGACAGTACTACAGTGACTATCACATCTGGGAATGTTCCCAAAATCATTTTAGTGAAAACAAACATGCAAAATTGCTCCAAATATATAAATCCTTCCTGCTTGACGATTAAGCCTTAACTTATTTTTAGCACATTATAGTGAAATAACTGCTTAACATTGTAATTATAGAGTACTTCTTCAACAAAAACAGAAAGAAAGAAAAAAGGAAGAAAGAAGGAAGGAAGGAAGGAAGGAAGGAAGGAAGGAAGGAAGGAAGGAAGGAAGGAA
>NW_021604618.1:14369335-14436646 GCF_004785775.1 Grammomys surdaster | reverse complement strand
GAAGGAAGGAAGGAAGGAAGGAAGGAAGGAAGGAAGGAAGGAAGGAATTAAGATCTGAGCAGATGCACTCCTGTGCTTTTTCACGCAAAACTTTACTGTAAAGTCCTTCAACTTTCTAAAACAATGTGCGTCCATGTACATGTTTTCTAGAAATCCAGAAGGTATAAATACTAGAAAATCAGTCTCTTAGACTTTGCAAATCTGTTTAGAATTTTGTTTTGTACGAGCCATGCTCTGATACAGAGACAACACACACTAAAACAAGTGCAAAATTCTTTGATGGCTTTCTTGTGTTTGTTGCTCTTTCTCCCTGGTTTACTTTTATATAATACATATTTTATGTAATACACCAACAAAGCATTAGTTAAAAGCTGATGCCTTCTAAGTTTAGAATGAATTCTATTTTGATTGTCAGGGCCAAACATGCCCTAAAAACCTGTTTCCCTCTGGGATTACTCTGATTTATTAATTACTAATTTGCAACCTTCAAGGGATGTTTCTTGACTATTTGAATCTATTCTATTGTATTGCTAGTTCCTCAACCTAGAACTGACCTTAATACTTGCATGTAATTAAAATGCTATAAAAGCAAAAAGTAGGAGGGGGGATGGGATAGGGGGTTTCTAGGAAGGGGAAGTTAGGAAAGGGAATGGCATCTGAAATGTAAATAAATAAAATATCCAATAAAATAATTACTAATTTGCTCTGCTATTTTTGCCACTCCTGTCCTACGTTTGGCCCATTGTGAAGAGACTGTCAATCTTAGGACCTTCAGAGATGATCACTCTCAGAACCTTTGCATCCTTGTTCATTTTTGCTAAGATATTTTCGCAAAGCTTATGTCTGCTTGACACTCTCCCTTGCTTCTGAAGGAAGTGTCATGTTCTTCAAGAGACTTTCCTTCTGTAAAGTAAAAAATTTTACATGCTTTTTAGAGTCAGCGTTTCTCTGTGTAGTTCTAGCTGTCCTGGAACTCGCTCTATAGACCAAGCTGGTCTGACTCACAGAGATCTACCTATCACTCTTAAAGGTGTGTGCCACCAGCTCCAAGCTTTACCTCATGACATATGTGTTGGCCATTTGTGCCTTCCCATTGGCAATAAAGCTCCATGAAAATACAGACAGAGTCTGGATAATTACCTATCACTTGCTTTTCCCCAAATACTATCTAACATAATATAAATTACTGATGAATGTTTAATGTAATAATAATATGTGTCAAAATAAAATCTGCTTACAGTATGTGACAGTAATTTTGGAAGCTCTCCAAGATGCATCACACAGGGATTAGAACCAGAACAGTTGCCTGATCATTCTTGTGTTTTTCCTCCCCCAATTATACAGGCATTTCACTCCTTATATTCAAATTCACACACAACCTGCTCTCTCAACACTGTTGCTACCATATAGCAAACATTTGAATGTATGTAAGTCATGTGTTCTTTCTGCCTTTAGAGTTCTACTTAACAGGTTGTTTTGTGGACTGAATGTGTAGTATAGCATACTAGTGGTACCGATTAGCTCTGTCACTTGAGTCTAGAGTCTTTAGATCTTAATTATCTTGGATAAATGTCTAACGACAATTTATAACATTCCTCCAGAGTTATTGTCATTTACTTGGGCATCCAGCTAAAGATGTTCCATCACAGACATGTAGATGGGTTCTATGTGTCAAGTTCTAAGACAATGAATAGATGGTGGAAAGTGCTCATAACAGAATATTCTAACTATACTTCTTGCTAGGTATTTTATGCTATCAGGCCATGTGGCTGTTATTTTCAGTCTTATTTCCCTGTTCTGGAAAATGGTGGTAGTATACTTACTTGACAAAATTGCTGTTCTGTAATTACTATATGGAAAGTGTGGGCATGTGTGAAATGCTGTAAATGGCAACTACTTAGACTTGGCTTTCAATCTCCATGAGGCCATTCAGCTCAATACTGACAAACAGTGGCTGGTAAAATGGTACTTGTCAGCTAATAAAGTCCATCATGTTAAAATCCTTGGAGAAGCTGTTATTGTCATCTGACTTTAGAACATGTATGGCATGGGAAAGAGCATGGCACAATGATTATAGCATGTAAAATCAAAGTAATCTTGCTTTAAAATTTGAAAATATTAGTTCATTAATGGGAGTGAAATAAAAAATCAATAAAAATAAATAGATCCAAACAAAAACCCACATTAGAGAGAAAAGAATATTACCTTAATGTAATTTGTCTCAAGATAGTATTGATCTTAAAATGAGGTAGATTTGGGTTATGGCTAAAAAGAAACAGGAAAGATTTTATTGAAAGAACAGTGAGAGAATCTGAATCATTCATTAAGTAATCAAATACGTTACTTGAATTCTGAATTTTGTGGACATGACTACCATTTGGTTTTGCTCTAATCTATTTTGTATGTATATACATGTGTCTGGGTGTATGTTTGTCACATATATATGGAGATTTGATGAGGCTAGAAGAGGGCATCAGACCCCCCAAGGCTGGAGTTGCACACAGTTGTGTATCTCATTTCAGCAACTTATAAGCTGAGTGAAGTTTGTTAATTTTGTCTTGGTTTAGGAAGTAGGTATTCAATGAAAATAAAAACAGCAACAAAAGGCAGATAATAAGGTGTCTACATGTATACATACAGATTTATTTCTAAACTCATTTATAGTTCAGCCATTCTGTGTATATATTCAGGTGTAGAATACTACATGCTATATTAATAAATATTTCTACTTTCTAAAAATGTATCCACCTTGTGGACACACTTTAGACACTTCTTTGAAATATTTAAATGCTAGCACTATATAAAAAAGAATAAAATTTATCTGTATGCTCTTTTGCAGGCTTATGAAAAAATTGCATACCTCCTCACAAACTTAGGTAAGTTAATTTTTCTTTTTTTACTTGTAGTAAGTAAATAACTCTGTGCATATTAGCATTTAGACATGTTGTGTATTTTACCATTTTTTTTGTCTTCAGTTATACAAGTGTTTATCCAAAGAGAGGTGCACTTGGAAATTGATGTACATTCATCATTACTTGGAAAGCTTTCTTTTTTTTAGATTTCTGAGTTATTTACTGTCCCTTCCTTACATATATGAGATGTGTTGAGAATGGGGATCATAAATATACTTTGATCTATGTCTGGAGGTCAGAGAAAACCTTGTAGGAACTAATTGATTTTCTTCTTCCATCAAGTAGAGTGTAGGCTCTGGACTGAGAACTTGTGGGTTAAAATCTTTGTTCAGCAACTTATTCTAGCTAGCTACAAAGTTGTGATCAATAGCCTTGTCTCTTGACACCTTATATTCACTGACTAAAATCCTTTCTTTCCTTTACTTCATTCTTTATCCTTATTGTTTGTTCATTTGTTTGTTTGTTTGTTTGTTTGTTTGTTCGTTTGGGACAGGGTTTCTCTGTTTAGCCCTGGCTGTTCATAAACTCACTCTGTAAACGAAGCTGCCAAATTCAAAACATCCACCTGCGTCTGCTTTCAAGTCCTGGGATTAAAGTGTGTACCAGTGCACCACCACCACCTGGATAGGATAATATTTTCACAGAATTTCATTTAGTATCATCATGATATATTTTACTTTTGACCCACTAGTTCTGAAGAAAGATAGCTCTAGTCCTGTTTGAATATTGAGTTTGATTTCTTTGTTTGTTTTTATCACTATGATTTGATGTCTTTCTTGTAAAAGACTTTTCTGAAGTGCTAGCTAAATATTTAGTGTCATTCACTTAAAATTTTGGATTACCTATATCTGTGTGTCTGTGTGTCTGTGTGTCTGTGTGTCTGTCTGTGTGTCTGTCTGTCTGTCTGTCGTGTGTTTTGTGTGTGCGTGTGTGTGTGTGTGTGTGTGTGTGTGTGTCCCTGCACACCATGGTCCCATGTAGAAGTCAGTTTTTTTCATCTACAATGTGTGCTCCAGAAATTGAACTCAGGTGTGAGGTTTGACAGCAAGCACAAGAAACCAAAACAAAAGTATGTTCGTAAGACACTTTATGATTGTCTACGGGTTACCATCCATCTCTATAATATGTAAAAGGTTCCATCACTTAAAAAAAAGCCCAACAGTTAGAATTTTAGATAGTGTCTCAGATTTGGCAGTTTCACTTCAGAAATACATGTACTTCTGTTTGGTTCTTCTTGTCTGCTGATTCAGGAAAATAACTATGACTTTCAGAATACATGTGTGCATACAACTTCCCCCTTTGGGTGCTCCAAGCCATATTGTTACTGATTTTATTTTTCATGGTACTTCTGACTCTTCTAGCCTTCTATGATCTGATGAGCATGTCTCAGCAACCTTTAAGGAGGGTTGTCCTTCTTCAACTGCTAGCTCCATACTCAGACTTCAGTTTCAGCCTTTGCTGAATACTTAGTTACTTGATATCAACTGTTTTCAGTTTCAAGAAAACAGACTTCTTGCATCTGCTGGCTTCTCCTTTTTCCTAATCTCATTAGTTATGATGCTTCCATATTAATACCTATTTGAATACTTAGGCTTGTGGGATTCAGTAAGGGTCAATCTGAATATGTATATTACAAATACTTTAAAAAGAAAAGAAAGAAAAAATAAGGAAAAGAATGTGAAAAAGAGAGGTTCATTTCTTGACCTCCCTCCAGCCCAAGGTTCATTTCTTAAACAGTTATAAGAGTTTCCCCCAACTTACCCATCAAAATGAACAAAAGCTATATTCCAAGATTCTGCCCTCTGAAGACTACAATTAGGAAGGAAATACTATAAGTAATTTCGTGTGTTTGGTTGGTTGGTTGATTTGGTTTGTTTTGTTTTTTGAGACAGATTCTCACTATGTAGATCAGTTTGGTCTTGAACTTATAAATATCTTCCTGTCCCTGCTTCATGAGTGCTGGGATTAAGGGAATGAGCCAAGCTTGGCTCTTTTCTTTTTTCTTTTTCTTTTTTCTTTTAAGTGTAGGTTTAGAAATTGAAATTTCCAATAGTTTCCATTTTGTTGTTGTAGATCTCATGCCCAACATACCACAAAGTGTGTGTAAAGTGCCAATCATCCATTTATTTATCCTTTCTGAGTTCAATTGTTTCATCTGGACAATAAAGTAATTGAGCTATATTGTCAAAAGCTATTTTACAGATTGTTTCAAAGCTCTCTTCTGTCTCTGATACCTATGTTATTTTTTTAAAGATATTTTTACCTCTAGAACAGATGAATTACAAAACCAAATGAAGATGGGGGTGGATTATAATTAATAGGAAAAGGAAAAATAGCTGTTCTAAGTATCAGTAATGTTAAAGTTTTTGCTTAGTGTTTTATTTATTTTTGACATATAACCCAGTGATGGCATGGTTTCTGAGGATCCACAGTTCTAAGTTAATAATCATAGTAAAAATTGATATTAATTTATGTAAGAAAAATCTATGATTGTATATATTTCTTAAAAACTCTTTGGAAAAGCTAATATATGCTTCATATTAGAAATTAGATCCTACTAATCAAAGTTACAGAAGTCTAAACAATGGTTTTTGGTTTTGTTTCCTAGACTTTTCCAAATATTTTGTTTTCAGAAGCCACCAAAAATGACTAAATCAGTTGACACTTCTTAAGATGGAATAATTACATATACATTTCTCCTACATGGGTTTTATTATGCTTTAGGTTTATGGTTGCTGAGATTTGTAACATGATGATTATTAGTTGTTTTTTTAAAAAAAATCAATTATCTGCAGTAATTAGTGGCCTTAATTACATAAACCCAGATTCTGGGACATAAAATCAATCAAGACATGAAAGTATAGGCTTTGTTAGAGATCAAACTGAGTCGTAGCATTACCATCTTAAAACTCAGAAACTGCATCATACATATAGAATAGATTTTGAAACAAAGAAATTAACATTTTAAGGACCTAATTTATAGCCAGTGGTGGATATGAAATACAAGTTTATAACCAGTAGCTAGTTTATTGTCAATAACTATATGCATTAAGAGAAAGCTAAGAAATAATTTGGCCATAAATATATTAGCCTAGAAAACAGAGTTTATGTTGTCAAAGTTTAGAATTCATTTTCTCCTTGAAGTTAAATGCTCATTCAAGACGAGCCAGAATTTGCTCCATGTAAAGATGCCATAGAATGTTGGAAAATCACTGTGTTGTTATTTGTGGTAAAGAACCTAGACTGATACCAAAAATTACTGTCGTTATTGTAACTCCCCTCGTTATATTTATTGATACATAGTAAGTTATTACAAACTCAGTAGCATAGGACAATAATTTTGGGAGGGGTGGGCTAGAAATTTGATAATCAAGGTTAATTTTTTAGGCAGTTTCCCTGGTCCATGCAGTTATCTGCTGGTATATAGACATCTACAATGGTCTCTTCACTGGCATGCTAGACTTCATGTGGTATTTTGGGGATGACTGATCTCTTTGATAGCCTTCATCTTTTCCCATGTCCCTTTCTGGATGTCTACTTGTATTTGGGTATAATAGTACAATGGAGATTCTCGCATAACATCTAGCTTGTAAGGGGAGACACACATGTAGAAGTGCTCCTACATCTGAACTCCCTAGTCTCTTGTTGGCAAGATTGAGTCACATTGCTCAAGTACAAAATCAACACCAGAGGAAACTATATCAGAATATGTGTGGATTCTAGAATAAATAATTCACTGGTAACTAGTATACAGATTTCTAGTGGGAAATCTTCATGCCAGAAATATTGTAATCTTGGTTCAGAATATACAGAAAGCAGAATAGCTCACTTTTAATACACATTGCACTTCAGAATGATTTTACCCAATTAAATCTTAGAAACCTAGACTTTTTCATGATTTCAAATGTGAACTATATGGAGCTTTGATCGATCTAAACAGGTCTTTCCACACTAGAATCTTTCAGCAGTGGCTAGAGTTTATTTGTTCTTTAGTATGCAACATCTTTTCATTTATTTTTGTTTTGTTACCTATATATGTTCTCTTTTTCTTTTTCATTGGAAGACTAAAAAATTTATAAAGGTAGAACATTGGTGGGTTTTTGTTTGGTTTTGTTCTTGGTTTGGTTTGGTTCACCTCATGTATGTCGATGTATGTGCTTCTTATAGAATATCCACGAACAGAATCAGAATGGGAAAACAGCTTTGCCTTGAAGATGTTCCTCTTCCAGTTTGTCAATCTGAACAGTTCTATCTTCTATATTGCATTCTTTTTGGGGAGGTGAGTTAACTTTGCACAAGCTACTGTTGACTGGGAGAAAACAAAACACAAACAGCATCTCCATTGCCAATTAGGTAACAGAAGTGGTGAATTCTTGCACTCTGCCTTAGAATATTTTCTAATCATATTTTATATGTGTTCTTCCTCAAGTAACCTCTGATAGCTACTACCACTTATATTTTACACACACACACACACACACACACACACACAGAATGTCATGTGTAAGTTATCATTTATCACTAATTATTATTTTACTGAGAAGAAAGGAATTTTTATGTATCCCTGAGTTACAATTTTTTTGGTATAGAAACCAGAATTCTTTTATCTGAAATCTGAGGGGGGGAAGTATAAAACTAAAATGCCCTGTTAGCCCTTTGCTTAGTACCATGGGAACATTCAGAAGCTAGAAACATTTTGAACAAAATCGTTCTGTGCACTAAGATGGTATTCATTAACCTAGCCCACACAATACTAAAATTCCACATAGAACAAAATATGAAATGTCATCAGTTTGATATATCAGCACTTTCGTCATCCATTGATACTGAGTTCATACGTCACTTTCTCATTCTGAGGTTAGTTTCTTTGATGTTGTTTAAACTTAGCAAATATCAACTGCATGGGACAAATTGCACCAGTTCTGTCTACCCACACAAGGACTTTGTGTAATGTGTCAGCAGGTGAACTTCACTTAGTTGCTAATGAATTCAAACATTTTTTTACAGATTCGTAGGCCATCCAGGAAAATACAATAAACTTTTTGAGCGGTGGAGACTGGAGGAAGTAAGTAACCCCATGCGAGTGGGTGTGCGGATGGTCATGGATACAGGCCAGTGGCCGCGGGAGGTAATGGGATGAGGAAGGAAGATATCCAAGAATGTTAGAGACACATTTTGGAAGAGTAGAGGTTGTTCTGTTTAAAATGGAAGGAGCTTTATTTATTTTTAAAATGGGATAGTATTTTGCAGTTAAATACCAATATTCTGGGCTCTTCTCTTATTACTTTTTAAGTCATGTTTGTTTGTTTGCTTTTGTTTGTTTTCTATTTACAAGCCCCACAAATATAGTTCCTATAATTTTACTCATTTGGAAAAAGTATTATCATCTATTGAATGAGTTTCCAAATATAAATATGTTATGTTCCCTTTGATGAAACAAAAATTCAGTCTAAAAACAAATCTAGCATAAACCAGTCATATATAAATATGTGTGCACATGCAGAAATTCATATTTCTTTTTAGGGAGGTTATACATTTTATTCTTTTTTTCTTTTAAAAATCTTTATTAAATTATTCTTATTTACATTTCAGAAGTTCCCTTTTCCCAGTCCTACTCCCTGAGTTCTTTACTCCCCTACCTCTGAGATGGTGCTCCCCACATGCCCACCCACCCCCACCTTACACCCACTAGATGGGAGGGTGACCTCCTTCCTCAACTAGGGTCCATATCTACTGGAGATGGTTTCTTCGTGTTCCATCTCCCCCCTATTGGGCATTTCAACTAATGCCATCCCCATTGAGTTCTGGGATGTGAGTCTTCTCACATCCCAGGTCTTTAAAACTTTCTAGATGTTCCTCTTGCCCATATCCCCAACTGCTGCACATTTCAATTCATTCTCCTGGCTCTCTGAGTGTCCCTCCTGTCTCTCCCTATACCTGATCCTGCCCATCCTTTTCTCCTCCTTCCTCCCCCTCATCCACCTAGTTTTATATATCCCTCTGCCTCCTGTGATTATTGTATTCCTCTTCTAAGTTGGTTTCAGGTATCCACACTTGTGCCTCCCTTCTTGTTAAGCTTCCTAAGCTCTGTGAGTTCTATCATGGGTGTTCTGAAATTTTGGGCCAATATCCACTTATCACTGAGGGCATACCATACATGTCCTTTTGGGTCTGGGTTACCTCACTAAGAATGCTTTTTTCTAGTTCCATCCATTTGCCTGCAAAATTCATAATATCTTCATTTACAATAGCTGAATTGTATTCTATTGTGTAAATGAACCACATTTTTCTGTATCCATTCTTTGGTTGAGGGACATCTGAATTGTTTCTAGGTTCTGGCTATTACAAATAAAGCTTCTATAAACATGGTGGAGCATGTGTCCTTGTGGTATGGTGGAGTGTCTTTTGGGTGTATGCCAATGAGTGGTATAGCTGGGTCTTCAGGTAGAACTATTCCAATTTTCTGAGGAAATGCCAGATTGATTTCCAGAGTGCTTGTACCAGTTTAAAATCCCACACCAATGGAGGGATGTTCCTCTTTCGCCACATCCTCACCAGAATGTTCTGTTCCTTGACTTTTAAACTTAGTCATTCTGATTGGTGTAAGGTGAAATCTCAGAATTGATTTGATTTGCATTTCCCTGATGACTAAGGATGTTGAACTTTTCTTTAAGTGCTTCTCAGCCATTTGAGATTCCTCTGTTGAGATTTCTTTGTTTAAGTCTACACCCCATTTTTAATTGGGTTATTTGATTTTTAGGAGTCTAACTTCTTGAGTTCTCTGTATATTTTGGATATTAACCCTCTATGGGATGTAGGATTAATGAAGATCTTTTCCCAATCTGTAGGTTGCATTTTGTCTTATTAACCGTGTCCTGTGCCTTACAGAAGCTTTTCAGTTTCATGAGATCCCATTTGTCAATTGTTGATCTTAGAGCCTGAGGTATTGGTGTTCTGTTCAGGAAATTTTTCCCTGTGCCAATGTGTTCAAGGCTGTTTCCCACTTCCTTTTCTATTAGATTTAGTGTACCTGGTTTTATGTGGAGGTCCTTGATCCTCTTGGACTTGAGCTTTGAACAAGTAGATAAATATAAATCAATTTGCATTCTTCTCCATGCAGACAGCCAGATAGACTAGCACCATTTGTTGAAGATGCTTTCTTTTTTCCACTGAATGTTTTGTCTTTTTTTTTTTATCAAAAATCAAGTGTCCATAGATGTGTGAGTTTATTTCTGGGTCTTCAATTCTCTTCCACTGATCAACCTGTCTGTTTCAGTATCAATATCATGTGACATTTTTCACTATTGCTATGTAGTACCGTTTGAAGTCAGGGATGGTGATTCCACCAGAAGTTCTATTATTGAGATTTTGGGTTTTTGTTTTTTTGTTTTGTTTTGTTTTTGGCTATCTTGGATTTGTTGTTTTTCATATGAAATGAGAATTACTCTTTCCATGTCTGTGAAGAATTGTGCTGAAATTTTGACAGGGATTTCATTGAATCTATATATTACTTTTTGTAGGATGGCCATATTTACTATGTTAATCCTTCCAATCTATGAGCATGGGAGATCTTTCCATCTTCTGAGGTTGTCTTCAATTTCTTTCTTCAGAGACTTGAAGTTCCTGTCATACAGGTCTTTCACTTGTTTGGTTAGAGTTACACCAAGATATTTCATATTATTTGTGACTATTGTGAAGGATGTTGTTTCCCTAATTACTTTTTCAGCCCATTTATTATTTGTATAAAGGAAGGCTATTGATTTGTTTGAGTTAATGTTATATCCATGTACTTTGCTGAAGTTGTTTATCAGCTGTGGGAGTTCTCAGGTAGAGTTTTTGGGGTCCTTTATGTATACTATCATATCATCTGCAAATAGTGATACCTTGAGTCTACTTTTCCAATTTGTATCCACTTGATCTAATTTTGTTGTCTTATTGAACTTAGAACTTTGAATACTACATTGAACTACTTTGAATAGGTAGGAAGAGTGGGCAGCCTTGTCTTGTCCCTGATTTTAGTGGAATTGTTTTAAGTTTCCATTTAATTTGATGTTGGCTGTTTATTTGCTGTATATTGTTTTTATTATGTTTAGGTATGTGCCTTGAATTCCTGATTTCTAAAATACTTTTAACATGAAGGGGTGTTATATTTTATCAAAGGCTTTTTCAGCATCTAATGTGATGATTATGTGATTTTTTTTGAGTTTGTTTATATAGTGGATTACTTTAATGCATTTTATGCATTTTTGTATACTGAACCATTCTTACACCCTTGGAATGAAGCTTACTTGATCATGGTGAATGATGGTTTTGATATGCTCTTAGATTCAGTTTGAAAGAATTTCGAGTATTTTTGCATCAATATTCATAAGCAAAATTGGTCTGAAGTTAGTTCTCTTACTTTCTAGGTTTTTGTGTGATTTAGATATCAGATTAACTGTGGCTTCATGGAATGAATTAGGTAGTGTTCCATCTGTTTCTATTTTGTGGAATAGTTTGAGAAGTATTAATATCATCTCTTTTTTGAAGGCCTGATAGAATTCTACACTAAACCCATCTGATCCTGGGCTTCTTTTGGTTGGGAGGTTTTTAATGACTACTTTAATATCGTTGGGGTTATAGACTGTTTAGAATGTTTACCTGCTCTTAATTTAACTTTGCTATTAAGTATCTGTCTCGAAAATCGTCTGTCGTTTAGATTGTCCAATTTTGTTGAATATAGGCTTTTATAGTAGGATCTGTTAATTTTTTTTAATTTTCCCAGTTTCTGTTCTCTCTTTTTGTTTCTGAATTTGTTAGTTTGGATAACTAATTTGTTAGTGTGTCTTTTAGTTAGTTTAGCTAAGGGATTATCAATATTGTTGATTTTCTCAAAGAACCAGTTTTTGGTTTTGTTGATTCTTTGTATCATTCTCTTTGTTTCTAATTGGTTTATTTCAACCCTGGGTTTGATTATTTCTTCCTAGTGGATGTGTTTGCTTCTTTTTTTTTAGGGCTTTCAGATGTGCTATTAAGTTGCTAGTGTAGGATCTCTCCAGTTACTTTAAGAGGACACTTAATGCTATGATTTTTTTCTCTTAGCACTACTTTCATTGTGTCCCATCAGTTTGGGAATATGTCTTCATTTTCATTGAATTCTTGAAAGTCTTTAATTTCTTTCCTTATTTCTTCCCTGACCAAGTTATTAATGAGTAGAGAATTTTTCAGAGTATGTGGGCTTTCTTTTATTTTTGTTGTTATTGAAGTCTACCTTTAGTCTATGGTGATCTAGAATGTTTGGTATTATTTCAATCTTCTTTTATCTGTTGATGGTAGTTTTGTGACTGATTATATGGTCAATTTTAGAGAAGGTGCCATGAGGTGCTGAGAAGAAAGTATATTCTTTATTTCTTTATTGATTTATAATATATATATATAGCCCATTGAAACAAGATGAAAACAGGATTTCTGCATTTCATGAGCCTTCCCTGAAGCTGAGAAATTGTCTTCCAAACAGTAGTACTTTCTAGAGTGAGAAATCTCTTTGTCAAACTTTTGGCATTATACTTAAATGATTGTGCTCGTATTGGATTTTAGTATTGATATTATCCTATAAAATTTCTTCTCAATTCTAGGAACTTAAAATAACTTATGTTTATTAATTTTATTTTCTAATATGGTGATATTTACTAATTCAAAACTTACTTTCATGCTAAGAATAATAAAGTATTTCTACCAAATAGAAGCTATGCATTTAACAGCAAAAGCAGAGTCTATGTTTGTTGAAGCTTATATCTTATAACTACGCCCATGTCTGATCTCTGTTTTCATCAGAATTTTGTTCCTTCTCTCAACAAAAGTGACTTTAATAATGATTCCATTCGAAAAAATATCCAATTAACATATGGTGATTTTAATATGAAGTTGTAATGTAGAAGGAGTTAAGAAATTTTACAAAAGAAAAATTCAGGGATAGTTTCAGTCTCTATACAAAGCTCCTCAAAATTATCAGAAAACCCCACTGATGATATCTTTCTAGATTGTTTCAGAAATTGTCTCTGTACATGGATGAAGCCTAAAACTTCCTCACAATTCCTGCTTTACAATAAAAAAGCTGGGTTCAAATATTATTTGCCATTACAACTTGTTCTTTGCCTTCATCATTCATGGCTATCTAGTTCTCCATGCTAAAATGGTCGTAGTAATAATTAGGTTCTCAAGTTATTTATAGATAGGAGTTAATTTACAAAGCACAATAAGCACAACCCTGGCCTAAGGGATAATCTTCACAAATTGTTGCTGATGCTTATCAGTGTTCTAGCACCATGGCTCTATTTGTACTATTTTGTGGCCAAAGACAATGACTGAGTGTCATTATACATTCCTATAACCCCAGCATTCGAGAGATGAAAACTGAAGATATCAACCTGATGCAGACCCTGAGTGCCTAATGAATCCCTACCTAAATGGGCTGTTATAAATAAGACACTGGGAGAGGGAAGATGGACACTAAGACAGTGATGACCCTGAGCTTGCCCGGAAGTCTCAGGTTTTTCAGTTTTCTTTTGTTCTGGTTATCAGTATGTCTGTTAGTTTGTTTTTGTTGTTATTTATGACCAAAAATGATGATGACATTCAACAAAAGTCTGGTCACCCACTTAGTAATTTAAGGAGTACTTCTATCACGGTGGCTTGACTTGGTGAGTTAAGAAACCTAAAGTGGGAACAGAGGAGTTATAGCCATGTAGATGCACATTGATGCCATTTTAAAAGCTAACACTACCACTTATTGTATTCAAATGTGTATAATCATCATTGTTATTTTTTTACCATTGATTACTAAATTGTGGGAAGTATATATTAATCTTGAAAGTTCCAGAAAAATAATTATAATAATGGTATCACAAAAATATCTCATAACCCTCCTCCACGTTTTCCATTATAGATGTGATATGCAGTAGCTATATTTATGCACAAAGGACTGAATGTTCTAGGCAAAAATAACATTAGCAATGTAATTTATTATGGACCCTAGAAATCTCTAATTATAAAGTATGAAAATTAAGGATAAGTATTCACTCTGAATTCAATTCACATAAGAAGCAAGTATGAACACAGACTTGAGGGTGGGCCTCTGATGGAGGGACTGCAATGGACAAACCTATGCCTTTATTTGATAGTATTAAAAATCATGTAGGATAGGATGTCATCAGAAATGAACAAATGCTTTGTCTTTGGGTTCTCGTAGTCCATGTGCTTAAATTTCCAATTTGGTGACATCTTGTCTGGGACTCTTAGCTCCTTCCTGTTATGACTAGTTATAGCAAGAAGTAGCATGTGCCCTCATTTGTGAAATTAAATTAACTTTTGCATTTCAATCAAAAGGCAAAATTGATAGTAACCAGTATAAGGAAAGAAAAATGATACAATTTGTCAGAACTTTTAAGAAATGGCTACATCATATTTATGACTCTCACTATAGATAGGTGATATCTATGTAGAAAAAATATCATATAATTCAATGTATTCCAAAACTAACAATATTACTCATTATTACATTGTTCAAAAGTGCCATTTTTCAAGCGCTTACTACATGCTGATGTATTCCATCAATAGTTACTAAGTGCTCTTCTGATATAATTTTATAAATCCTCATAACAATTATTCCTATTTCTACTACTACTGCTACTACTACTTCTATTATTATTAATTATTATTATTATTATTGCATTGATATTATAGATGAGTAGATAAAAAGAGTAGTTTTATAATTTGCATAAAGTCACAAAACTGATGAAATTATGATCTGAATAAAAGCAGTATAGCTTCAAAGTCTTGTTCTGAACAATGTTTCCCAGGCACCATTGGGATGGGATGTGAGCATAGCCATAAAAGTACATTTTGTGGGCTTATACAATTGAGCTGACTTTAGAGTAGAAATCCTAAAGTAGGTAAAACAGAGAACAGTCCTGTCTATTTCCAACCTTCTTCAAAAGAGCTATAGTGACTACAGACTCTAAGGCTCCCTTCATTCTCCCTAAACACATTCTTAACAAAACAGGAGAAAATATGTGAAAACACTGAACTTTGGTTTGCTCACAAATGCCTAGGTTTTATGCATATTCATTCTTGCCTGTTTGTACATTCTAAGTATATTTTATCAAATGAAATTTAGAGTATTTAAGGACTGACTTTAGCTCAAGGCCTGCACTATATGAATTGGACAAACTAAAACCATTGTTCTTTGTTGTTCTCATGGAACACATAAAGAGATTTATAAATTACACATTCTTCCAGGCTCAATTTTAACATATTCATTATTGACCTGCCTTTTAACTTTGGCCTATACTTTACAGAAATGATTCAATCATGTATTTCTTGTTGCTTCCTTTCTCCTGTCCTTTTATAATAATATACGCATCTCATGACTACACTCCAAGGCAACTTACATATTTGGTAAATAGAATTTATCCTTAGCATGATGCATTGTGAGCGGAGACTAGAGTCTTCTTTCCTTAGGCTCTGAGCATGTCAATTTGCCCTCAAGTCTCTCACAAAAGTGAGGAGCAATCTCATCGAACTGCGATGTCCCCTGTGTCTTAGTGATTCCGCTTCACATATTCCACCCAGCACATTTATGGTATAAAATGAGAACGAGTTCAGGGGTCATACATTCAGGCTAAAAAGAAGGATGCTAGAATGATAGACTCTCTACCCTGCTGTGCAATGAGCATGGCCACGGGCACACCTACTCTCTGGTTCAGATTGTTGTGCCACTGGGCTGGAACAGGAAAAGGAGGCTCTTTTATGTCTTAACTATTTATTCCTTTTGAAGTCCCACTAGTACCAATTTGACAGAAATAGAAACTATGGATCAAAGCCATAGAACAATCATCCTTATGAGCAGGACATGATCCCATTTCTAAAGATGCAGACCTACGTTTTCCACCTGAATTGCTTTTATAGTGCAGTTTCTACAGCATATATTGGTTGCTGGGTTCAATTAAGTTGTGTGTGTGTGTGTGTGTGTGTGTGTGTGTGTGTGTGTGCACGCGCGTGCGCATGTGTTTCATGAAAACTGAATGGAAATCTAAGCAACAGCAAAAATTAGCACAGACATAAACCCAGACAAAGAGGCCTGAATGTTCCAATGATCTTCAAAATCTCTCAAGATTACAAAACAACAAAAAATAAACAAACAAAAAACCCATTTCAAAAAGTAGAAAATGGGGAGACATGAAAGATATGCCATGCAGTATGCTGATTGTATTGTTCAACAGTTGAGGGGGGATGAGGGAATGAAAGTGGCGATAGTAATTTACTTAATTACAAGGCACTGCTGGTAATTCTTTACCTTTGAGCTGGATGGGAAGAAATCTATAGGAACTTATTAAAATGTCTAAAAATCTTTCAGAAACTCTAAAATTATTTGAAATTAGAGTTTCCTAGAAACAAAAACTGTAAACAGTATGTCAGATTTATTCTTTCTAATTACTATTTATAGATATAGAAAGCATGTTAGTATTCATGATATGTGTGCATGATTGACACTGGGAGAAAGCCAGTGGTCACTAAAATCTAACCTAAATCCCACCATAATTACCCAAAGTTTCCCCCAATGTCATTGTATCTGTTTCCATTTTTACATGAGAAAATGTGACCCAGATGTACAATTTACTTTGCAATTTAAAGTTGGAGCTGTTTGAGCCAGCTTGGTGGGTAGGAGAGAGCAGTCTCCTTATGGCTCTCCCTGTTCTATTTCAGTGCCATCCGAGTGGCTGTCTGATAGACCTCTGCCTCCAGATGGGAGTCATCATGTTTTTGAAGCAAATATGGAACAATTTCATGGAGCTGGGATATCCGTGAGCACATTGACTTTAGATGTGTCTTATATATAGTTATAATTTGGGGTTCATGAATAGTGAGATGATTGGTCAGCTACCATTCTGATCCTGACTAAATGTGTGACTGCCCATAAGTTTTGGCTTTCTGAGCCTTAATTTCTCATATGTCTAAGAAAAGGTAAATGGTGAGGTCACCTTTAGGAACAGCTGTTGTGGTTGAAGGAATGAATGTGTAGAGAATACTAGCTCAGCTTATTAGCTATTTCTCAATGCTTCACAAGACAGCGTCTCAAAAATAAAAATAACTTTTTTGGTGTCTCTGAGCTATCAACAGATGTAAGGTGGTGGTGACATTATTGTTAAATAAAAGTGCCTCCTTTCCTTCTAAAATAATACATCAAGTAGAAGAGGCTGAAAAGAACAAAGTCTGATAATCCTTTCATAATGCTTCCTCTCCCCACCTCTACAAACATCACTAGAAGCAACTGACATGTTAGCAGCCTGTGAGGATGTTTACCTATGAGGATCAAGCTGATGAGCTGACTGATGATGTAAATGGATTTCCTCGTGAATTAATGATACGAAATGAATTTACTCATAAAATTTTATTTTGATTCTTCTCTCATGTCTTCCTATTAATGGCACTCCTGAGCCACTGACCTAGAGATGGAGAAGGCATATAAACACAGCAACATGCTGAGCAGTGGTCAAACTACCACTTAGAGGGTGGAGTCAGAACTACCTACTTTTGGCTTCAATTCCTTGATAATCCTGATTAGGGTTATGTCACCTCTCTGATGTCTTTTTTCTTTCATTTGTGAAGCAGGAAATTTGCAAAAGAAAAATGAAATGACCCAATGTAGTTTAAAATTTAATTTTAAACAACAAGCGGCTTGTGAGAAGTTTATACTATATACTTATATATGCATATGTATTTATATATTTAAGTTATGTAACAAATTCAGTGACATCTCTTCTAAATAAAACCTGCATGAAGAATTAAAGGCTAGGGTCCCTCCTGTACTTGCTATATGTCCCTTCTCCTTTGCTTACCACTTTTAGGTGTAGAGGATGGGAAGTATCCTATGAACACAGCTGAGGAAATAAGATATCAACAGTAGGGCACAAGATCAAGTCTTTCAGGAGCATGTTATAAAATCCAACAGGGTGGGGTTGTAGCCATTGTAGCATAGAAAAGGATTCTTTGCATCATCATCATTATCACCACCACCACCATCATCACCATCACCATCATCATCATCATCATCATCATCATCATCATCATCATCATGATGTGTGGTCTGCAATTGTATTCGTTAGACATCAGATACTCATTTTAATGATGAGCTTGTCCAGGTGGTAAGCCTGAATCATGCACTTCAAATACTGAGGGAAAAATAGCAGGATATCTTCCACTTGTATTTTTCAAAGACTTAGACAAAGGGCCTTACAGGTGAAAACTTAGCAGGAATGACTGGATCACCAAAGCAGTAGTTTTCAAAATTTATTTTAGATTTTTTCTTTTTGTTTCTTTTACTTACATCCCAAATGTTGCCCCCACCTCCTGATTCCCCTCCCAGAGTTTTTCACACAATCCCCATCCTGTTTGTCTCTGAGAGGGAGCTCCACACCCACAGTCCTGGCATAGGCATCCCCATAACCTGCCACATCAAGTCTCTCCAGAATTAGACACAGCATCCTCTCTCACTGAGGCCAGACAAGGCAGTCCTCTGCTCCATATGTGCTAGAGGCCTCGGACCAGCCTGTTTATGCTCTATGTATGGTGGCTTAGTCTCTGGGAGCTCCCAGGGGTCCCAGTTAGTTGACACTGTTTGGCTTCCAGATGCCTATTCAATTAAAACCTTAAAATTGAAATAAGCAAGCTGTATCGATTCTAGTGTGCCTGACCTTTAACATCTTCATGAGTCTCCAGAAGGGGCCTCCGTGGTGTGCTGACTGGAGAACTTCTTATTCCAACAGATTCTCAATCTGTAATTCCTTAAAATTGAGCCTTGGGTTCTTTTCACTGAGTTGTGAAAAATTTTGTTGTCCTAGAGTAACTTGTTCTCAAATCCTTAAGTAATTTGTTATACAAAAGCTTGTCACATTGCATACCAGGCTACCTCTAGACGTCATAGTATCATTCTCAGGCAGAAGATAGAATATTTTTATTTCTTTTCTAGATGCCAGATGATGACTCATGTAAGCATAGCTATGGCCCGACAAGTCTTCTTAACTACAGTAGCAGGATGCCTTTATTAGTGTTCGTCTTTATAGCTCAAAGAAGTGAAGTTAGTTGACAAAAATCCCACATACAATGCATGACATAATGGAGACCAAAACTCAGGACTCCTGAAAGTTTAAGTAGGCCAGCTATTTCCCTCAGGACATAATTGTATCCATGTCCACATGAACTGCCCCCAAAATGATGGAGAGTAAGCAATGGGTGGCTCAGGCCTCCTTACAACAGGCAACATAAGAATTCTTACAGGTGGAGATAGGAGAAATGAATTTAACCTAATCAACATCAAGGCAATGGATTCCTAATAAATATCCAGATGTTTGGAAGGCCATATTTATTTTTACTTATTCAAGAGTTAAAACCACCCAGGGACTGGACCACCAGCCAAAGTGTACACAGGGAGAGACCCATGGCTCCAGCCCCATATGTGGCAGAGGATGGCCTTGTTGGACATCAGTAGGAGGAGCAGTCCTTGGGCCTGAGAAGGTTCAATGCCCCAGTGTAGGGGAATGTTAGGGCAGGAAGGCAGTAGTGGGTGGATGGGTGGGGGAGCACCCTCGTAGAGGCCAGGGGATTGGGAATAGGAGAAGGAGTTTCCAGAGGGGAGACCTGAAAAGGGGATAGCATTTGAAATGTAAATAAAGAAAATATCCAGTAAAACAAAAAAAAAAGTTAAAGCTATTTATTATCTTCAGTTCCAGGAATACTTGAAATAACTAGTGATTAGTTGAAATTTATTATTTCTTAGTAAAAATATACATTTTCCCACAGATGCTTCACTAACTGGTCACATGTCTTTGGTCTGCTCTCCAATGGCAGGTTAATCCAAAACTGGTGGTCACGACATAAAATCAAACGGGGAATACAGGATGCTTCCATACCACAGTGGGAAAATGACTGGAACCTTCAGCCTATGAACATTCATGGGCTAATGGATGAGTACTTAGAAATGGGTAAGGAGAGACTTTCTGCAGGATCGTTTGGTCTTGTTGGTGTTGCTTTTCCTAGTTCACATGAGCTTTGGTTCAAAAGGAAAACAATATTAATGACAATACCCTTTCCAGCTCTGAGCATTCTGAACCACAAGTGAACATTTGTCCTAACCCTGTCAAGGGTCTGGGGCACTGTGGGCTTTCACCTATGTTATGTTAAAGACGCTATGGCATCTAGTCAAAATGAAGTTGTTGTCACAATGAAGCCTTTAGCTAGCATCTTTCTATCTTTCTTTCTTTCTTTCTTTCTTTCTTTCTTTCTTTCTTTCTTTCTTCCTTCCTTCCTTCCTTCCTTCCTTCCTTCCTTTCTTTCTTTCTTTTATCTTTCTTTTTGAGATAAGATCTTACTAGCATCTATTTTTTTTCGATAAGCTCTTACAGTGTATTTAATACTGATCTTGAACTTGATGAATAAACAACTCGAGCTGGTCTGAACCTCACAATCTACCTGTTGTGGTATCCCCAAAGCTAGGATTACAGGCATGTATCACCACAACAGGATCTTGAGCACATATTAGATGAAAAACTAAAAACCTAGATCTCCTTATGAAGAAAAACATTATCCTCCTCAAATAAAGTCATGGTTACTTTTAAATAATGTTTTTGTTTTTTCTTTTTGTTATACACAATGTGTGTAACATACAGCATATGGCCGTATTCACCCCTTCTGCTCCTCTCCTATTCATCACCTCCAACCTCTAAAACCCAGGCTGAGTCCTAGTTTCTGCAGGAATGTCTTTCATTTATACTAAGGAAATATGGACTCCCAGTCTAATTGTTGACTTCATTACACTCTGACCTTCAGTATCCTCATCTATATAAAGAGAAGATGGGGTAGTGCATTGGAAGTCTTTTGGGACCTGGCCAGAGCCAAGCAATTTCCTGAAGGAAATGCTCCTCTGCCTGTCTTTTTGATACTTCTCCTTCTCCTCCTTCCTTCCCCCTTCTCTTTCTCTCTTTCTGTTTATCTTTTCCCCCTGCCTTCTCATATTATAAGGGGTGTGGGCTTGGGGAGTATCCATTAAATATGCCCATATCTAGGATGGAATACAGGTTTTTAACATTTTTTTATCCATCTATTCTTTCAACAAGTTTACCTATCACCTAGGAACAAAAGTTTCTTCAACTATAAAAATAAGAATATTTAGTGGGTAGTGTTAAAGTTAATATTTAGAACGGTGTTTTCTTGGGCTGACTGTCTAAGCGGTGGTGGCTCTGTTTAGCTCTGACACCATGTTCCATGGCCAGAGGCCATGTGCACGCTACATCTAGAAATGGCCAGCCAAAAACACCAGCCCTGGCACCCATGAGATGCCAGCGTGGGAGATTGGCAGAGCCATTGGCAGAGATGGCTCTGCCAATCTCCCACGCTGTCTCCACAAGGCTGGGCTGAGCCCAGACCATCCCACCATCCATGAGGTACCTAGTAGAGATGAGACTCTAATGCTTAAAGATTATCCAAAAACTTTATATGTTTGGTAACGCTCAATTAGCAAGATGCCCACACAATTAGAGGTATGTCCCAATATCTAACCTTATGATGTATGTTGTTACCCAGGATTGCTCTTAATACATGTGTGGTCTTCCATGGCTCCTACATCTCTGCCTCTTCCTAGCTCCTCCTCTTCCTTTCCTCTTCCTCTCCTCTATCCTCTCCTCCCACATTAGCTCCTCCCAAACTACCAAGTTTATGGTAAATGTTGTGGGGAAAATATCCTGCTACAGGGTAGTACTACTGCAATAATTTAAGGTAATTTCTCCAGTGTTTCTAATTGGCATGGTGAGGCACTCAGTGGATGTTACTCCATAACTTTCTACTGCTCTTGTTTTACAGTTCTGCAATTTGGTTTTACTACCATCTTTGTTGCTGCTTTTCCCCTGGCCCCTCTTTTGGCTTTATTAAACAATATCATAGAAATTAGATTGGATGCATATAAATTTGTTACCCAGTGGAGGAGGCCTCTGCCAGCCCGAGCCACTGACATAGGTAAGACTCAATTTTCCCTTTTTAAAAATAGTATTTGCAACATCTCTAATATGTGGAGTGTGAGATACTCTAGTAAAAAGGTAGCAAGAGGCTGAAGAGATGGCCTATCTGTTAAGATCAATTACTGCTGTTTCCGTGGACCAGAGTTAAAACCTCATCATGAACACTGGGGTGGCTCACTAGACAATGTGATGCTTTCTTCTGCTTTCTCCAGATGCCCAAGGGCATGAGTACCCATTCACGCAATCTAATATAATTTTTAAGTGAAAGAAAAGTAAATGATATTCAGAAATATGGCTCAAAATAAATAGAATATTCTTTGCAAAGTAAAATTAACCAGAATGCTTTTATCTTGTACACTTTTTATTCACTCGTTTTCATTTTTTTTCTCCTACCAGGTATCTGGCTTGGAATTCTTGAGGGAATTGGCATATTGGCTGTGATCACCAATGCATTTGTAATTGCTATTACATCTGATTACATCCCACGTTTTGTCTATGAATACAAATATGGCCCTTGTGCAAATCATGTAAAGCAGAATGAAAAGTAAGGTTGAAATTTGACTATTTTTTTCTGATCTATTTTATACTTGCAGTTAATGGACAACTGGGAAGTTTTGTTCTGTGACCATTAAAAAGTAATTCTTCTGATCATTGTATTTATAGTTTGTTTTTTTTTTATATAAAAACAATTGTGGCTAAGAACAGAAACTGCTTTCTACAGCAACTCATTTCGGAGTCAGTTTTTACTTGAAAAAAATGTGTCATAATGCTAAGAAAATCTAATGCTTCTAGAAAGGTCCAGTTCGAGAGCCTAAATCAAACTTAAACTCTTCAAGGAAAGGGACAAGGTGTCTTTGCTATGCAGAGAGCAGGTGAAGCTTATAAAAAAGAAAACAGTAAAAAGGAAGAAATGGAGCCTGAAAAGTCTGCAATCTTCAGGCCTAGACATTTTTTTAAAAGCATATAATGCTAGGGATATGACTGATGACTGATGCAGACAAACCTCCTTATATGTGGCTAGTGTGTGTTTTTCATCTAAAGTTGAAAGACACATTTCAAAGTAGGGCAACTTCTCAACCTCTGCAGTGTTTCCTCTGTTTGGTTGTTTGTTTTGTTTGGTTAGTTAGTTAGTTGGTTGGCTGGTTGGTTTCATTTGCTTTTGTTTGGTTTTGCCATTGTCTTTTTAATTCAAGTAATTCTTTCCAGTTAGGAAGATGGCTGTTTTGCCCACTCCAGGGTGCTAAGCACCATGTGTGATCTCTGACCAGGTGATATCATTACAGTTACCTCAGTCCATACATTCTGATTACAATAGTTATCTCTAGCCTTTGCCTGTTGTCTCCGGAAGACAAAATAACTGGATTCAGACAATCGCTTTAGACAATATTTGTCAATTCAGACTTTTCCTTTGGATAGGTATATGGGAACAATGCCTGTGAGAACTAACTATAGAGCTGTTAGGCCAACTTTAAAAGCTTTGCAGGTGCAGCCTTAGATGTAAAATCTAAAAGAGAAGGCATTAGAGTGAAGAAAAAAAAGTCTTTTCCTCAGAAAAATCTATAGGAATGGAGAAAGGTCATGAGCCCCAGCAGGTGGAGCTTTGCTTTAGAGTGACATTGACCCTTAATTAACTATTGGTGAACTGATGTTTACTGAGAGCACTGGAAAAACCCTTGATGACAAGTGTCTCTTCTTTTTTAAAGAGTGAGAAGAATCTTACTACTGCTTACTTAAACAGATTTTGGGGTCTTTAAGAGCTTTAAAGGAATTTGAAGTTAGACACGTAAAATTTGGGTTCTAATTTTGTCATTTTCTAAGATATACAGCATCTTTATTACTATATGACACGGTCAGTTTATGACAGTAAGGATTCATTGGGTATGTGATTATGAAATGGTATCTGAGAATGTTTCAGTGTCAATAGTGAAAAAACAATATATTGCCTTTTTGTTAATGCAGAATGTAAAATGTGTAGAATTCTTGTCTGGTGTCTTTCTTAAATGAATTACTTGCTAGTAGCTTTATTGCCACCTAGTGGTGGATGAAAATTCTACTGACTGAGTTTACATTTCACAACCTGAATTTCCTGTGGACAGCACCTAAGATCTCCTTATTCAGTAATCAGGGGAGTAGAATAATTTCAGGCAAAACGATGCAGGTCTTTTGCGGCTTAGACATCATATATACAGAGAAACACTCAATTACTTAATAATATTCTAAATATGCTTAGCAATGAAATTGAAGATCTATTCGGGTTAGAAAATGTCAGAGCAAATCATGAAGAGGTAAGATAGTAGTGGACCTGAAAATATCAATAAGAAAATGTTTGAGTGATGTTACAAGATTCAGGATCAACAAGGAATACAGTGAAGTTATTGCTGAATTGTGAGCAATATTTCAAACTTAAGAATGTGATAGACATATTCTTACATCAGGTTTTAGAAACTGCTTTTTCTAGGAGTGTTTCTCAGTGTGTGGTTCGCAAGCATACTTTGAGTGTATTCCCCTCATAGTCCCATATGCTGCTCCCCCTCAGGAACTCCAACTGTATGTCTAAATGGCTTGACTTCTACTTTCACAGCATAGTTGCATACATAATTTTATGTGTCTATCTGTCTGTCTAAAATCTGATAAATATACTTGAGAAAAACATGCCATAATTTTTCTTTCTGAGACAGACTCAGTCACTCAGTATGATTATTTCCAGTTGCATTCATTTTCCTGCAAACATCACAATTATTTCCCCTTCCTTCCTTCCTTTCTCCCTTCCTTCCATCCTTCCTTTCCTGTTTTGAGTTTGTTTGTTTTTGAGACATGCTTCTTTGTGTAGCCTTGACTGTCCTGGAACTCTCTCTGTAGTCCAGTCTGACCTGGTACTCACAGTTCTGTCTCTGCCTCATGAGTACTGGAATTAAAGGCATGTGCCACCACATCTGACTAATAATTATCTTTCTTTATAGATAACAGCTATTTCACTGTGTGTAACTATCTGTTTTGCTCACTGCTGAATATCAACCACGGAGAATTTTGATAACAAAGTATAGTGCACAATAAATATATTAAATAAGTGATTAGGTGATAAATAGATATAACTAATAACCAGCCATTTGTGTTGCATGCATGTGTTTATAAAAGATTTACTGAGTTTAAATGAACAAGTAGCAGGACGTTTTATGGACAGAAACTACAAAGGTGTTTTATTTGTTTTGTTTTGTTTTGTTTTAAATAAACTAAGTAAAAATCAATGGGGATAAACTGAGAAGAAATGACAGGACAAGAAGTGAGGACAGGTTGAAATAAGAGTCCTGAGTAGTTAGAATAGGAGGAACAATGACAGTATTTAAATCCTGTGACTCATAAGGAAGAAGATATTTCAGAAATTTATTAATTTATGATTCATGCAATCCTGTTATTTTCTCCTAGTTGCCTAAAGGGATATGTCAACAATAGCTTATCCTTCTTTGACCTGAGTGAACTTGGTATGGGAAAATCTGGTTACTGCAGGTATTTACCTATAATGTACTTATCTTTCCTGCTTGCTTTTGCCACCTCAACTCCTCCCCCTTACATGTATAAAAGCATTTAACATTCTGAAAGTTGAGTAAATCAAGAATGTTCTGCTATCTTCATGCTCTCTGTCTTTGTGGATTGCAGGTACCGAGACTATAGAGGCCCCCCTTGGAGTTCCAAACCCTATGAGTTCACCTTACAGTACTGGCACATCCTGGCTGCTCGATTGGCCTTCATTATTGTATTTGAGGTTAGTCCCAGGAGAGATTGATGACAATTCTTCACTGGCTTCTAAAAAAGAACTTTAGTAGGCCCAGGAAAGGATTGTGTATGGTAAAACAATTATAAATAACTAATGAGCAAGATCTAAAAAATTGTAACCACAAGTTAGTGGCTATTTATGAAAGAAAATTGGTGAGAAAGATACTATCTCACAAAAATTTTGAGGATCCGAGACTTACATTCCTAGAGGCCATGCTTAAAAATAAAGAAGTGGTTTTCATAAGATGACAAATGACTTCAAAACTACACATGAGGGTAGAGTATTTCTGAATAATTATCTCAAAATACAGTCAATCATATGAATATTTGTTTAAAACAATTTGGACATTCCATAAATTTTTCCTAAAACTTTTATTAAAAATTATTGGAGTATGATTATCACAGACATGATAGTATTGAACTGTAATACTGTGAGACAATTTAAAGAGATCAACACACAATATTATCACTCGTTTTACAAGTCATGATGTAGTGAAGAATTTAGCACTGGGATGTATTGAACAATTTCTCTGGTTTACCAGTGAGTCAATGAAAATTTTTACATTTTTTATGGCCAGAGGAGATAGTATTTTGATTATCTTAAATCTTTTGAAACAAACAAAAAAGTTTTGTTTATTTGATTTTTTTTTAATCTTCTCATATATACCAACCTGGTTTCACACTTCCAATTTGGCCAAGGTTGGTCTCAAACTCTTAACCATCCTTTCTGTCCTCCCAAGCACTAGAATTACAGGTACACATCACCACACCTGGGTTATATGAATCTGGGGATAGAAACTAGGGCTTTGTGTCAGCTAGGCAAACACTCTACCTAATAAATCTGATTTTAAAATGCTTTTTAAAGACAATTACATATTTCAAGTTATGTCCAAATATAAATTTATAATTTGTACATATCTGAAAATGAAATGCTTGCCTCTAAAGGTCTTATTGAGGACTGACATTTTCTTATTTAATGTCTCTTTGAATCAATTTAGATATATCTTACTGAATAAGATTTTCTACTTCATTGAAGGTAGTATGATGGTTAAACTCATATTTTCAATCAAATAATTCAATGAGACGTTTCTCATTATTTAGTTTTAAAATGTACATATTTCCTATATTCCTTAGAAGTCAAATGAACAAAGTTAATCAGACACATCAGTTTGTAAAATCACTCAAGGGTCCATGTGAGACTTTCTTTATTTCTCTTTCTTCATTCCCATTATTCATCCTGTAACTCTTAAGCAACCTATGTGAAACTCTTCTTGTTGATTCTTAAATGTGCATACACATACATGTACACTTACACGCACATGTACACATACACATCTCTGTTAGTAATAGTAGTAGTATTACTTTGGATGCTATATTTTCCAAATAACGTCAATCATTTTGTGCCCTAAAATTTCTTTCATCTTTTACTTGCTTTATGTGTTTAGCTCTAGAAAGAAATGTCAATGAGCTCTACTCATGTTTAAAACACACCTAACAATCATGTGAATTATAATTTTTAAATATAATGAAATATTTATTATCATATATTATACTTTACTACATCATAGCAATATTTTCATTTGTATTCCTATCATTTTGAGATACATCATTGAATTTTTAGAAGTATCGTATATTTAAATGATCAGGCAAAAAGTTCTGGTTTTGTGTGGGAAAATATGAATTGTTTTACAGATCTACTTTGCCATGCAATTTCTTGGAACACATAAGCAAGTCCAGCTAAAAGTACAATTAATTCTTCCTTTTCTCATAAAGAATCTATTGTCCACTAACAGCCTTTTACATAATGGTGTTTTTCAAGAGGCCATAGTAACCCCACAAATATCACACTGTTCTCTTTCCTTTCTGAGAAATGGTAAGACCTACTATTTTCATAGGATAGTTATAACAGTAGGAAGTGCCATTTGAGCAGAGCTCATGCTGTACCAAGCACTCTTTTAAGCTCTTCAAATGTGTGTTAACTTAATTCATTTAAGATGGAGCATTATCATCACTATCAGAGACACTGAATGTGGATAATTTGATCATGGGTATATAGCCCCTGAGTCTCTATAGGATGAAGATTTAATTGATTTCATTCAAATACTAGACGTTTACTTACAAGTATAATGCCTTTTGAGTTCCATTTTTATTTGTTCAAATCCAACACTTAGGCTGGGTGTGGTAGTGCTCACCTTAGTGTCACCAAACAGGACATAGAGGCAGGTGGATTTCTTTTAGTTGATCTATAAAGCAAGTTCTAAGCCAAAGCAGAAAATAATAGCAAAATTATTTCTCAAAGCAAACTAACAAAACCAACAAACCCCCACTACTGCCAGTTTATTCTCAAAACACAAATAGTATATAGTGTACCAAAATTACGTAACACAAATTAAAGTCTTGATAGTAGTAATAGTGATAGTGAACTTATATAATAGAATTTCTGAAAAATACTTCATTGAGTCTGAGTCTAATCCCTGGCTTACACGTTTATCTTGCTTGTATTTTTGTCTATTGAATATACATTTGTGTCTATTAATGTGTACTATAAGATGTTTTTTATGCAGTGATGTCATTATACAGCATTAACGAGAGGAAACAACTTTTTGGTGTCTAATTAAGGTGATTGTCAATAAAATTTGTACTTACAATATAAGTCTTGGAAGCAATATTCTAAATGCTACACACTACGTTCTGATGCTTGATTTTGAGACAAATGCATCATTGTTCATGACTTTTCTATTTTATAGTGAGTGCTCTGGAGCCTTTGAAAATGTACTTTTATCTTTACCTTTACAGCATCTTGTTTTTGGCATTAAGTCATTCATTGCATACCTGATTCCTGATATACCAAAGGGCCTCCGTGAGCGCATACGACGAGAGAAATACTTAGTTCAAGAAATGATGTATGAGGCTGAACTGGAACATTTACAGCAACAGAGAAGAAAAAGTGGTCAGCCTATTCACCATGAATGGCCTTAGGCAGTACCTATTACCCAAAGGAGGAGGTACCATTAGTGTGCAAGAATGAGACACTTGAGATATGGATGGGATCCAAGGGAAAGGAATACTTGCCAAACTATTTTGTAAAATGCTACTTGGAAATACATCATAGCAGCCTATGAGATTTAGAATGCTCAGACTTCTAAGGGAAGAAAAGACTTTTGACTTCCAAAGGGCTGCAACTGAATGGCCAGGAGCCAGGTTCTGATTCTCAGAGCAAGCCTTCAGGGAAGTTTTGTGTTTTGAGGCCATTCTGTACCATTAGCTGCAGAACAAATAGGAAAGGTAGTGGTGAAATTTCCAGGGACAAATTTCCACATAAATGTTCATAAACTGGAAATACTAATTGGATTCTAGGACTTACATATAAGCTCAGATATTCACAATAAGTGAGTTAAATCAATTGTTGGCTCTGATGTCAGAACCCCATGTTCCTTCAGATTACAGGTTTGTGGAGTTGTCTTTGTCTCTTTGATATAACAAATATATGCACATGGCATTTATGCTGCTCTGTGTCGACTATGCACTTAAAGAGCTGACCATCACTATAGTAGTCAAACCAAAGGTTCAAGTTCCCCAAAAGCACACCACTGGAATAATTCTATTAGATTGGCTGTGTTCAAGTCTTCTTTATCACTCAGAGCCAAGTGCATTGTCCATTTTGTTAACAAATGCCAATAGCTCCACTTTGAATATTTGAATGGCTGTTCTTGTATCATTAGAACATGATTAATTTGTATTTTACTGCAGAAGGCTATATTCTATTCTATCCTATTCTATTCTATTCTATTCTATTCTATTCTATTCTATTCTATTCTATTCTATTCTATTCTATGTGCCCCTCTCTGAATGATTACAAATCTCACAGAATGCTATGTTGAAACTTTGTAAATATGCCAATGTTCCTTATATATTTGCACTTTAAACTGTGTAATGCAAGTTCCAGTCTAAGGCCAGTTACACAGGATGTTACTATAATCTGTTTATTCAGGAAATCCAAAGCCAAATGTTCTGCAACACTTATGCTTTTTCTATAATGTGCATTCTCAGTTATGAGCTAATGAAAATAATGCATGCATGGAGTGTATTATTTACATAAAACTCCTTTCTGAGTTTCACTTTTTCATCATAGAAGGGAGATTTCTGGGGGTTTTTTTGTTTTTTTTTGTTTCTTTTTTGTTTTGTTTTTTTGATGAGTTGATTTTATCTAGTTTCGCTCTAGAAACAAAGTCAATTTAGTTGCGATCATAATTTGTTGTAGAATCCTTATTTGAATTTCAACTTTATCCCACATTGATGGGGCACGAAGGGATATTCAACTAAAAGAATCTCAGAGGAAACATTAATTAAGGGGGCATAATACAAAGAAAGTGAGGGAGTGAAGGAGCAGGGTATATTATAGAAATAAACACATGGCTGTTATGATTTCTATTATTTGTTCATTTTTGTTTTGTTCAATTAAGCAAATCAAAAATGTTTACAAAATGTAAAATGTTAGATTAGTCACACACAAATAAATAACACTACTTGGTACACATATTAGTAATTCTTTATCAAGGATACCCTTTTCACTTATTGGAAGTACGCTGCCCCAATTTTAACACTTAAAAAGCTTTGTTTACTTGATTATGGTTGCTTTATAGTTTCTGCCCAGGATATTCGCTTCTCTACTTTTCCTATGATTTTGAGCCAGGCATACAGCCAGAGATTCTAACGTCTTCCACATGATCTGGGGATGTATCTCAGTGGCAGTGTGTGTAGCATGCATATGGAACACATAACCTCCACTCTTGGCACCACAAAACAAACAAACAAAGAAAATAAGTGTAAATAAAATGAAGTACAAAGTGAATTTCAACACAAATCCTTGTTCCTGGGACTCTTCCATTAAAAATATAATGGCTGATTTCATCAATTATCAAATAGGATTTTCAGCTCCTCTGTTTTGGAGCATTTGTGCTCCCTTTTCTTCATTAACTAGATGTATCCACAGACCTGAGGATATTTTGTTTACCTAACATTTACATTTTTCCAAATTAGGGATGCAAGATTGACATGTGTCTTACAGTAGGACAGACAATAACAGTCTTTTCCTTGAGAATTCTTTTTCTAGGGTTTTCTATACACCATTGGGGTTTAAATAATATTGATTGATATGAACAGAGAAAGATATTTTAATTAATGTTATAGTATAATAATTTAGAAAAAATCTTGCCTGCTATTTTTCAGATGGATAAGAGAAAACAGAACCAAAAAAAAAATTATCTGGTGTATTTGTTCCTTAAACAGTGCAGGACAATCAAACTTTGTTTCATCATCACCGATAGCAAAACAGACAGACCCTCACAGTATGTTAGTTTTGTTAGATCAGATCACTCTACTTAAGTTGAGAGAAATGTTTTATACGTGTTTTTCATATAAATATAAATTCTTTCTCGAAGATTTACAGCACACACTATTCTCAGGAATTCTGTATGATGTGAATGTTGCTCATATATTTTCATATTCTCACTTGTTGTCTTTTTATGCTAACACCTAATGGATATGTGCATGCAGTCTGCCATGACAAGTTGTATAAACCATTCTGAGTCTTAACTGTAATAGTTCTCAATCATTTGTGTCTGTGTATGCACTTTTAGGTGAGCCACTGCTGCCTGACTGCATGATGACATTCAATTTGAATGCTAAATGATTCTTGGCACAAGCTACTATACAATGGAATGAATAGAAACTTTTTCACTCAATAAATTATCATTTTTACTATAATTTGCACATTACATTTCATTCTGCTTATTTTTAAATAGTAAATTGGGATCTGTTGAATGGGTATGGGCTAGAAAGATTGTAGGTTCTTTAGCTCTCAAACAATAGTTTTATTATTAGAGAAACTTATCTCATTCAGACTCTCTCTTGATAGATAATATTCCTATCTTAAGTCATTCACAGGACTGGGAAGATGGCTCAGTGAGTAAAGTGTTTGCTATGCCAGCATGACAACCTACATCTGGATGGAGCATCAACACTGACAAACAACAAAGCCTAATATGGTAGAATATGTCTGTGACCACCGACTCTAGGGAAGCAGAGATAGGAGGATCCGAGGAACCAGCCAATGTGGCCAATTTTTGAGCTCCAGACTTAGTGAGAATCTCTGTCTTAAAAGATAAGGTAGAAATCAATAGAAAAATACTGTACATTGACTTCTAGTCTGCACATACACACATTCATGCACATGAACACAAACATACAAGACATGACACATATAAACACAGGAAGGCATACTAATACATATAAACATTCATATACCACAAAAAAGAATAAAATAAATATTAGCATATTAAGTTACAGGTGAGATATCACATTAATACTAATGATGGCTGTGTTAGAAGCACATGAGAAAATCAATTTGATTAGGTCATATGAGGGTAAATAGGCTTCTACCACACCCAAGCACTTTTTCTCTTCACACATACTTGGCCTCTCCAAATAATTTTCAAAACCTCATGGAGCAAGTAATTCTTTAAGGCAAAACCAAACAAAGTGTCTGAAAAAATATCTCAGCAGCTAAGGGTACTGCACCTAATGCTCTTCCGGAGGACCCCACTTTGGCTCCCAGCACCCATTTAGTGGCTTAAAATCATCTGTAACTACATTTCCAGGAGATCCAGTACATTCTCACCCAGCCTCTGGTGGAACCAGGTTCTCATATGGTTTACAAAAATAAATGCATAGAAAACATTTACATAGCACAAAAATAAATATTGCTTTAAGAAAGAAAGGCTTTATTTTAGTCAGTGGTTGCACAGAGATAAACACTTCATAATAAGGAAGGCATAATAGCAAGTCAAAACCAAGAAGCTGATTACATTTCATCCAGTCACAAGAAGCAGAGAGAAGAAACAGGAAATGGAATGTAGTTTAAAAACCCTCAAAGTTCTTTCCCAGTGATGGACGTCTTCCAGCAAGTTTCTACCTTCTATAGATTCTATAACCTTCACAAACAGTACTACCAAGTGGTGACTAAGTAGTCAAACACATGAGTCTATGAGAGGCATTTCTCAGTCAGACCACCATAACTTGCAAGAGAGCATAGAGTATGAGCCAAGGAGATAAGGATTTAATCAATATTCTGACAATTCATTGTGGAAATAACGAACCCAATTTCTCTGAGATGGGATAGAAATTCAAGAATAAATACAGTACAGGGTATTGGGATAGACTCTTATCTCATAATCAAGAATCAACAAACTTACCCACTTTTGGTTTTAGACTTGATGGTTTAACTTGAAAATCTGTGTTTATTGAATGACCTGGGTGGATAGATTAATTGGTCAATTGAGGCAAGTAAAAGAACATAAACCAAATTGATATCATCAAACATGTGTACTTTGTTTTCCCCAAATTACAGAATCACAAAGGCTTCCATACAGTACTGTTAGTGCGCTAACATCTTATTTTATTCACACTATCTATGGAGCTACAATGAGAACATTTTGAGGCGACCAAACATCCTGGTTTCATTTGGAAAGTTAACTGCTTTCTTCTAAGCATTTTTTGTCTTTATATTTCTTTTTTTTTTATTTTTCCCAATCTGCTTTTATACCATTTTAATTACATGCAAGTATTAAAGTCAGTTCTAGGTTGAAGAAATAGCAATAAAATAGATGCAAAAAGTCAAGGAACAAGCAAGACAATTCAAAATTAAATGTGTCAACATTGCATAGACTAATGAAAGGATTGAGTTCTTGCTTAAACTATTGGTCAGCCTAGGTTCCTACTTTTGTAGGAAAACACCTGGGCTTTTTACTTTGTGCAGGTGATAAATTTCTTCCAATCAAGTGTAAGAGTCTGAAAATTGCTGAGGGAAGACCCCAGACTCAGATAGTATTCAAAGACAAAGAGTATTTATTCCGCAGAAACAACCAGCATGCAGGGGTGGGGGAGTGGCGGGGGGTCAACTATTCTCCAAAATGGTTACCCTAGACAAAGGTGTGCAGGTCTTCTTATAGGGAACCAGGAGAATCCTCTACAAGGATTAGATAATCATATAATTGGTAGGGGCCAAAGGAGTGACATTAATATAACTTTGATTGGCTACTGTTATTTGTTCTATATTTAGAGAGTAGGTTTGGGTAATCTAAAATTTCATTGGTGGGTACTGGGGAGGTGACAGGAGTCAGCTTCTGATTGGCTTGTGCCAGGTGGTCAGTGGTTTGAATTCCTATGTCATGAATGTTTAACTGCAAGATTAGATAGGACCGCCCAGCACAGATGACCCGTCTTGGGATATTTTCCCGTTTTGTGGTTATTCCAGGCTGTTCTTTGGGAGGGGGTTTTATGACCTTGTTTCTGTTCCTGGAGCTGGTGCCTTATGGCCTTCTTTTTGAAACCAGGCCTGGTCCTTAAATGGAGACAAATGGGGTTTATGTTGTCCTTTCACAAGCTTGCCACCCTGGTTCATGTGGGATTTTAGTTATGACTATATTTGGTGACTTTCTTTCTAAAGACCATCCTTGTTTCACCCACAGTAAGCCTTTTTAAAAAGTAAAAATGAACGCATGTAGGTTGGTTGAAAGTGTCTTCTAATCAGGACTAATGATTGCTGCTGCCTAGATCTACCTTCAGAGAAGAGAAGCAAGTGGATTCCTAACTCCACTTATTTACTGCTTTGTAACAGGTGAGCTGACAGTTCTCCCTGATAAAGTAACTTCCACGTTTCTTGACTTTAAGTGGCAATCCTCAGTTACAGTGGACAGTCAGCATGCACTTTGTTGTCTTTCTTTCCCCAAGAAGGCAAGTCACAATTTTAGAGCCTAGATCTGTACTGACTTACTCAATCCAATTTTCCAACTTAAATCTCTGGATGTAAAAAACAATATCTCTAACCTACTTTGTTTTTTAAAGAAGCAAAATTCCTAAATTACTAATTAAAAAGAAAGCATGAGAGCTATATTTGGAAGACTTCTCAGAAACACAATTGTGTAATAGTATTTGGGGGTAAGTCTATGCCCCTTGTGCTCCCAAATAACTGCAGGGTTTTTCTGTACCTGCTCTAGCCCATTTTAGATTCCAAATAATTGACAAAGAGAACTAATAGATTTATTAGCAAGCTAGCAGCGCTAAGCTGGGCAGATTCTGACCTGTTCTAAACTTACAAGGCTACCTGTTTCCTGCATCTGCCTTGCCCTGGCTTACTCTCGTCCATGTATGTCCTGGTGGCTGTTCTCTCATTGAGGTCTCCTGGCAAATCCTCCTGGTCCTTCCACATAGTCTTTGCACATGTTCTTCTTGTCTCTTCTCTGTCCCTCTCTGGTCCCTTTGGGACCTCCTAACTGGGATCGAATGTTCACCTCTGTATTCTCCTGTCCAGCCATTGGCTGATCAGTTCTTTTTTTTTAAACAAAATCAGAGACGATGGAAAACAATTTTTATGTAATATTGAGGCTGGAGATGCTTGACCATATACCAACATCTGGATTGTAACCAGATCTCTGGGCACAGAAATCAACATCTGAATTTACAGTCACAATTGAGATATGAGTACCCAGCCATACAAGAAGCAAAGACTTATAATCTCAGTTCTATCTCATATGAATCGACACTACTTTTTTGACATCTTCATTTAAATGGAAAGCAATGGAATTGAATGACCAAAAAAGTAACAACCCAATTCCAAAATATTAGTGGCAGCTATGCTTTGGAGATAGTAGAGGCAACTTGGGAACATCTGACCTATGTATAAAAACAAGTCTCCTTTGCAGGTGCCTCTAGATTCACTTGTGAACACATCTTGCTTTTTTTCTAACCAGAGAGCAGAGAAGTTCAGTTCATCTTTGAGCACAAAAATAAGTGAGACATTTTTTTATCCTCTGTATTTCTGTTTGTATATGTGCTCCTTAAGGATCAAATAAACCAAACACTACATACTTTATCCAAAACATTGTATATAATATGGTGAAGCGTACTATATTGTGTTTACTTGTTAACTGACAGGTCCATCTTAGTCTCTAAAGTTTACAGAAAGGTTTTCAGGGTAGTAGACCATATTGCACTCATTCACAGGAGATATTCCAAAGGTCGTTTCAATGGATTTTTTAAATATGAATTCACTTTTAAAAAAATAATTCAAATAACCTTGATTATACATCATCTTCTAAAGACTTTCTTTAAAATTAAATAGCTGTATAAAAAATACAGCAGATTTAAAAGTATCCCAGAATTCATGAATACAAAACTGTGTTAAATTTTACTAAAATGAAAATAATCCATGAAATTTCCAATTGATAAACCGAAGTATTACTATCTGTGAACATTTTCTTCTATAAAGATAAGATTGTGTTTTGTTTTGTTTTGTTTTGTTTTGTTTTGTTTTGTTTTGTTTTGTTGGTCGGTTGGTTTTGGTTTGGTTTTCCTAGTTTGCCAAGAAAAAACCTGAAACTCCCAATAATGGTTATTGTTTAGTTTCAGACCTCCCTCTCTCTCTCTCTCTCTCTCTCTCTCTCTCTCTCTCTCTCTGCCTTTCCCTTTCCCTCCCTCCCTCCCTCCCTCCTTCCCTCCCTTCCTCTTCCTCCTTCTGCACCACTTCCTTTCCTCCTCTTCTCTCTCTGTGCATGCATGTGTTCCTTTTCTCTCTTTCTCTCTCCCTCCCCAACACCCCTTCCCAAAAGCTACTGCCTAACTGGGTCCAGGACCAAAGCCATCTGGCTGGGGACTCAACTTCTCCCAGGTTTCGGCATCATTCTCTAGGTTACTTTTCCAGCTCCAGTGAAATAAGCCAGTATAAACCAGATTAGATTGCATTAAAGGCAAGTTTATTGGGAAACTGCTCTCAGATGAGCAAATTCACTGGTCCCAAGGATCAAGGACACAGAAGTTGTCATGGGGAAAGGGGGTAAGAGAGGGAGAGGAAGAGGGAATGGGGGAGGGAAAAGGGGGATGGGGAGAGGGAGAAGGGGAGAAGAAAAGGAGGGAAAGGGGCAGAGGAGGGGAGGGGGAGAGGGAGGGAAGAGGAAAGGGGGATGAAGAGAGGGAGAGGGTATGGAGGAGGGGAAGAGGGAGAGGAAGAGGGCATGGAGGAAGGAGAAAGGGGAAGGGAAAGAGGGGAAGGGGGAGAAGAAAAGGAGGGAGAAGGGCAGAGGAGGGGATGAGGAGAGGGAGGGAGGAGGAAAGAAGGAAAGGGATCTGCATAAAGAAAGAAGAAAAAAGATGAGAACAAAATGATTATATAGAGAAGAGCCTCTAAAGGAAGGGCTGCCCAGGCCCTGGGCTGGAAAGTTCAGGGAGGGGGCAGGGTATACCAGGTAGGGACTGACAGATACTGGGAGACCCTGGAGGCCAGGTCAGCTTTGGTATGTAAAGTAAGCACTTCATTCTGTCCCTTGTCTTGGGGTGCAAAAAAAATGTTATATTTCTATTAACTAGCTATATATTAAAAAGTATGAATCTGTTTTGTAGACTTCTGATACTACAAACCCCAAGAATATTGTATCAGAAAAGTACACCTTTGAGTGTCATTCACATGGTTGTGAATCTTTATTGACTTCCTCAGGAAACTGTAGCATTCAGTCTTTCCAGGAACTCTAAATAGAAATAATCCTGCAGTGACTTTTCTATCAATCAAAAGGTACAACTGATTTTGAAGTACATGGAATATGTAAATATACAACAGACACTAAACAAATATTGGATTTTTTCTGAAATATTCTGAAAAAAATCTGAACTTATTACTAAGAGAACAGATGTGGGGAAACGCATACTTTTCATGATATTTGTATTTTCTGTTGTTCTAAGAAGATTGTAAAACATTTCACTAATACTTGTTTTTTAAATACTCTGTGAAAGGATCACAGCTTGTGGGCTTTGCTCTTCTTGCTGAAACACTGTAGCCACAAAATAGTAAAATTACTCAGAAAATGCAGTTTCAATTAAACAAAAGTAAACCCTGTGCTCTTCTCTCTGTTTTAAGATGCACCCTCTAGGTACTGAGTTACTAACTTAACTTGAGATGTTTGCTTAAGGCTAGAATTTACAAATGTAAAACTTAATAAACCGTAATAAAACATGTTGTTTCCAGTTATGAAATTATGGATATGGTAAGATGTATCTCATTTTTGGGAATAGGACCTTTTAATAATCGTTTATAAATACTCTAACATAAAGCCCAGTGCTTGGGAATTCAGGACATTGTTTTTGACTTAGAACTATTTAATTCATCAGTTTTATTTTTTTCACAGATTCCTAGTAAAACATGTACTAAGTCAATGTCATCAAAGAGAAACAGTGAAACGATTTCAGTCAAAATGGACACCAGTTTTTTTCATACACTACACAGTGGCAATTAGCCAGTCACTGGGTTAAGTCCTCACAATAGTTCTATTAAATAAAAATAGTTTCTATTCCTTTTAATTGGAAACTAAATTAATACTTTTAGAAGTCTTTCCTCCAAATGACCAGGATAATATGTGTTAGAACGCATGTTTGAGTCTAAGCCATTTGATTCAGATACCTCTTATCAACCAACAAACTACACTTTTTGGTCCAAATAATGACAAAGAGAATGTCAGCCATCTAAGTGAGTTTAGTGAAATAGACATTCTTATCCTCACCAGAGTCTGCAATTATGCACAAAAGGCGCAAAGGCTACCATTGAGTTTAGTATGTTTTCCATGTCTAGAAACTCACCACTCACAGAACAATCTATTGAGAACTCTCTGGACGTTCTATGCCAAAACAGCCCCATATTTAACCCATTTGCACTGAACATGGCCCTGTAACACCATTCCAATTTGCCATCTTGAGAGAAAGGGATGGGGGGGAAGATGCTGGTGCTTGCGTAGTTTTCCTCCACTTCACAAAATTAATACATTTCCCAGCCCTCTGTAATATGTTTCTTTTTTCATATTCCCTTCTGCTTCTACATAAAGGCATATTTGTTCAGTTGGATGAGTTCCACTCCAGAACTTTGAAGTTATTCTCCAGACTAAAACTAATATAGTGCTTACATCTGATGGAGTGACTTAAGCTTGCACATGTGACCTGGATGAGCTTTTGGGATAAATTTATAAGACTCTGTGGGTAATGAGCTCTGCTGTAAACAGTATTTTCTGTACAGGGTTCATTGAAAATGCACTGTCCAACCTCACAGCTTTCAATGAAGCATGCTTTCCCCTTCATTCAGCTTTGTAGATTAGACTTCTGGATAAGCATAGACTTTTTCCCACTTAAGCTGTTTTAATTATTATGTGTAGGTGTGTGTGTGCATGTGTGGGTATATGCACATGAATGTGAATGCCAATGGAGGTCATAAAAGATATCAGATTCCCTTGAAAGCTACAATTACAGGCATCTGTAAGCTACTCAACTTAGGTTCTGGGAAGTGGGAAGAGCAACAAGTTCTCCTAGCTGCTGAGCCATCTTTCCAGCTCCAAATGTATCAATTTAAAATGACAGAAATGAAGAAGAAACACTGCTTCCACAACACAAAGTGAATAGTCTATTGATATGTGATTGCTCCTGCATGGAAGACTAATTTTTCTCCCCCTGTACTTAGTACAACTACCCTTAAAGTTTGGTCATAATAGCTCCAACAGTAGAAATGACTAATGGAATGCATAACAGAGACAGTGTGAGGATACTATAAAGTATTCTAGCTGTTGCCACAAGGTAGGCATGGTTATATCTACTTGTCTATATACATGTTAGACATGAGGTTGGAGATGATGTCATTCATATTTTATCAACCTTGTCAGAGCAGCATCACATGTGCACATTTCCCCTTATGCTTGTTCTCTATCTCACCAAGATATTTTGATGGTTAAAATGTCAAAATGTACTCTAGGGTTAGAAGTCAGGCAGATATTTTGTAAGAGCAAGGACCTGTGCTTAATTCTCAGCATCAAAACGAAACAAAAGTCTTCAAACAAACAATAAACCTAGAGTTTTAATCTGACAAGAATCAAAGAAACTTTAACTCATTTCATCGTGATCAAACTCGGTCCTGTTCAGTCTTGTGGCATTAAGCACTTCTGGCCTCAGCTGATTTTTCTCACCTGAATTTGGGTCTTCTCAAAGAACATCCTGAGTCACATCATTCCTATAAATAAGTATAAATACAGCAAGAAGTGACATGAAGTACACGCATGCATATGTGTGAGCATATTATCATTGCATGTATTGTCCTAGAAATAAGTGGTCTTCTCCTGCCCACTGTGGCTGTAGCTTTTGTCTTTGGCATTGTAGCCTGGGATCTGAGCCAGGGTGTCTTGCTTGAGTCCATTCTGTAGGCCAGATTCAACCCCTTGTTTCCAGGCACTGCTACTGTCAAGGTAATCCTGAGGAATGAGGAAAGACACTCATTAAAAGCCAGTCTTGACGTGTTTAAAACCAATTTAAGGGATATTGTGTAACTACTGCTATTTTACAAAGGATGATCAAGATAGATATGTATTCATTTTTACTTTCCCTAAACATTGTCACAATTCTCTCGAAATCCTAACATTGAAGCTCAGAACATACAAAAGCGTACCCTGCCTCCTCTTGAGGAGGATCATTATTGCCTAGTTCTTCTGCTGTTCTCAGCTTGCTCTTCATTTACTTAGAGCAAGTAAGTTTCAGTGCAATTTACTTAGAGCTCAAGCTGATCTCTAAGTCATGGATTTTGACTGAAGAGAAGGAAAGTCTTACCAGTCTCAAACATGAAAGTACTTCTTGGGTAAAAAAAAGCCTAAGGAAATTAGACATAGTTGATGTTTCTTTAACTGTAACTTTTCACTATTTAGACTTGTTAAGGTTTGAATGCGAAGTATTGCTTACAGTTTCACATCAGCTGCTGACTCTGTTGAGGAGATTGTGACTCTAAGAAGTTGCGCCTACCTGGAAAAACTGATCACTCTGGGCTTTTCCTTGGGGCTATGTCTTTCTCTGACCCCTACACATATATTCACTTTCCTTGTTTCATTCCCACCAGGATTTGAACATAGTCCCACTAATTTCCTAATCTGTCTATGTGCATGGGATCGAGCAAGCATGGATGAACCATTTGAAACTGTATGCCAAAACCAAACCAAAACACAATAAACAACAATAAAAACCTACAACTCCTCCTTTGAGACTTTCTGTCAGGAATTTTGGTAAGAGTAACTAATGTAACATGGTGGAGAATTGGAAAATTGTGTCTATGTCATTCTGTATAATCATCTTCTTTAGCTCTCAAATAGCAAAAGCTAAACAGAAGGAAAATAAGACTTGGAACCAGGGTTAGAACCTAGATTGTCTGACTCTCAAACTCATGGATTACATTTGACTATATCTTGTATTTTGTTCTATTTATAAAACTCATTTTGATATTTTTTCCTGGAACTCACCTCTCAGGAGCAGAAACTGATCACTTACAGTATCAACAGTCCAACCATGAGGCCCATTTGCCCATCAACACGCACATTTCAAGACCATCAGCTATAGGGCTCTAAGGTCAAAAGCTTGATCCTCTCAAGCTCTGACATTTACTGTTTTCTGTTCTCGTATCACTTTCACTAACAACTGTTGCAAAGAGCAGAAGGACACCAGAGGCAGAAGTTCACTCCCAGGGGCAGTAGGGTACTCCCAGAGCCAGAAGGGCCCTCCCAGGAGCACCCCCAAGAGTGACACTCTTTCTTTAAGATTATCACATAAGACCATTGGAAAACACACTATTTACATTATAATTAATAATAGCAAAAATACAGTTATGATGTGCAAGGAAAAGAATTTTATGGTAGGAGTGTCACCACAACATGAGGAGTAATATTAAAGGATCTCAACATTCGGAAGGTTAAGAGAGTTAAGAATTCAACTGAAGGTTGAGAACTTAGTAAGCTGTTTGTTGTTTGCTTGTGTGGTTGTTTGTTGTTGTTGTTGTTGTTGTTGTCTAATTCCTCTTTTTAAATTTATTCTTCTCTCATATATTACATCCTGGCAGCAGTTTCTGCTCACCCCACTCTTTCCTATTTCCCACACATACACTTCTGCTCTCCCCTAGATCCACTCCTCTGGCAGGGGATAGAGGTAAGGCATAGCGTGTGGGGAGAAGGGAGAACTGTGGAAGTTAACATCTGTTTTCAGAAGCTAATTCATCTGCTTACCTGCTCTGTTTCCCGGTCATGCTGAACTCCACACCAGCACAGAGTTTTGTATTTCTTGGACCAAAAGCAAAATAAATTGCAAACTGGTCTTATTAAAAGTGGGTCAATATCTTTGCCACTTTGCTTGCCTATAGAGAAAGAGCAGATGAATTAAATTGATTCCATGCTCCAGGATTCCCGTTTCAGTACAGGCATATTGACTTGAAGGGTGAGTTACTGTTGAACAGCTTGAAAACAAGCTTGAGAGGTGAATCCATAGAACTGGGTAGACTGCAGAAAGAAGTGAGAGCTAGCAGTTATAAATTCATAAACTGTCAGGTCGAGAAAGTTCAGGGCTCTGAAGTTAAGTTGTGATAACATATTCATTTGAAAAATATTCTTCTACTAGTAAATTTTGCAGATCAACTGAAGAAATAACAGGAAGTATGTTTCTTTCTTAAATTGTATTTAAATCAGGTATTTCCAGGATCATCTAAGTCAGTATTTGTAAAATCAGGATCATTCTCTGTGATTCTTTTTCTTCCATTCCAGCATCAACATCTTAGCAAGTGCTCCAAGATTCTACCAGACAATCTTGACTCTCCTCACACTTTATTTCTGACCCTCAAGCATACCTGATTAGTGTTCTGCCATTTTAAGTCCTACTGAGGACCAAGACAGAATGACATTTACACTAAGAGGTAAAGGCTGATGAGGTCATCCTCCCAGAATCTTTGTGAACAACCTGGCCTGGAAGCCTAGTGTAAATTCCACATTCTACAAAGTGCTGGTGAGTACAAGAGCCAATCCATCTAGAGGTTCCTGAAGGAAGCAGTGTAGCAAGAGTTAAACGTTGATCAGATTCCTTCTGTGGCCCGATGTTATGTCTAAGTAGTATTTTGTTCCTGTCCAATATTTTGAGGTTCACATAACATGTGCCACAGTATTACACAAAAGGTTTCTTATGTAATAGAGTTCTAAGTAAATCAGTATTTGTCAGTCAGTGCTTTCTATAGACTAGGCACACTTCAAGCATGTATTGTTAGTATGGAACGTTATATTGATTAGTGAATAATGCATCAAGGAAGTAACCATCTGTGGTCTCAAAGATGGTAGTATAATTTTTCTTAATGTATGAGTGAGTAAGAGAGAGAAGAAATGAGAGAGAAAGAGAGAGAGGGAGAGAGAGAGAGAGGGAAGGAGGGAGGGAGGGAGGAAGGGAGGGAGAGAGAGAGAGAAAAAGAGAGAGAGAGGAGAGAGAGGAGAGAGAGAGAGAGAGAGAGAGAGAGAGAGAGAGAGAGAGAGAGAGGAGAGAGAGAGAGAGAATGGTATGCAAAAGCTGAAACCTGTAGTGAAGAATATCTGCCCCGTGTTTCTGGATCAAATGTTTTAAATCAAGGAAAGTAGACAACCAATATCAATCACTGTAAAAAAAATAATAATTTACATAATACAGACCAAGGCCTAAAATCTGCTAATCAAACTTTCATCACTAAGGAGATTTATTACCCTAGATCAGCAAGCAAGGGGTCAGAGACTGCCTCAGGATCAGACAAAGGCAGAAATCAAGCAGCAAGCAAGGTTTGTTTATTTCTTTGTTCGTTCGTTTGTTTGCAGGAGTGGGTTTTTAAAGAAAAAAGCATGAAGTCTGTGGTAGGGTGAGTGGGTAAATTCTGATTGAACATGTTAGTCAGTTAGCAAATTTTGATTGTTGGACCTTGGTGACTTCATTCTCAGGAATGAGTCAGTGTCCAAATAAGAGAATGAAACCTGGGGGCTAGCTTTAGGAATATAATCTGTTGTGTTTTAGCAAAAGAGAGGAAAACATGCCATGTTTGCCATGCTAGAGCAGGCTAGAAGCCTTCAAAAGAGTTCTTTGTTTCATATTAGTTAGAATCTGAGTGTTTTGTTTTGTTTTATTTTGTTTTGTTTTCTTGTTTTCCTAAAATCAAAACTAAGACATTGGGAGACAGTAGATCATGAAGTGAAGACAGTAGTTCAGTTTCACAAGCAGGAATGTTAAAAATAAAAACGTAACTCGACTTGGGATCTGTGTAGTTTCTTTAATCCTAGGTTTATAACATCCTTCACAAATAAGATCTTGAAGATCAGGTGTTAATTAAAGTAGACTATTTCGGTCTGTGACTATGATATGTAAGAAAAGTTTCAAATAACTGAGTTTATAAAGTAATGAAGCAAGACTTGAAGAGGAAACATCACTATGACTTTTATTAATTTACTTATTTTTATTTTCTGTGCATAGATATTTTGTCTGCATTAATATCTGTGGCCCATGAACCTGCATTTCCCATAGAGGCCAGAAAATGACCCCAGATTTCATGGAACTAGAACTAGAGACAACGGTGAGCTGCAATGTGGGTGATGGGAATTAAACTTGGTCCTCTGGAAAAGCAGTCAGTGATTTTAACCACTAGTGCATCTCTCCATCCCCTAATATCACTACTTTTATTGCAACCTTGGTTCTCCTTCTGAACAAAAACAATTTTGTGCAAAGGCACAGACCCTTTGAAAATAGCATAAAGCATGGCTTATAATCCATCCCCTACTTCTCACCGTTGTGGTCCCCCTACACAGTGCACAAGTGGCAAAGCCCTATAATGAAACCCCGAATATAAGACAAAATTATGTTGGGATTTGGGTGAAAAACATACTTAGACATACTTAGCATTTAGTCTTCCTTCATATTTGCTGTTTCAAAGAATTTCTTATACCCAGGTATGATGACTGGGTTGCTTCAAAATGTCTTGCTTATTTCCTGATTCTTTTACACACACACACACACAGAGAGAGAGAGAGAGAGAGAGAGAGAGAGAGAGAGAGAGAGAGAGAGAGACAGAGACAGAGAGACAGAGACAGAGACACAGAGAGAGACAGAAACAGAGACAGACAGAGAAGAGAGCAGAGAGCAAAAAGCAAGGGAGGGAAAGGAAGATAGAGGTGTGGGGATCACCATAAAGCTGTACTCTTTGGGAAGAAGACATTTATTTCATAATTTATTTTTTTAATTCACATTACATCCCAATCACGCTCTCTTCTCCTCCTAGTCTCACCCTTGCAAATCTCTCGACCCATTACCCCATCCCCTTCTTCTTTGAAGAGGGAAAACCCAGTTTGAGTACTACACCACCCTGGAGCATCTAGTCGCACCAGGACTAAGCACCTCAGGAAGAACGCATTTGTGGTAGCCTCAGAAGCTAATCTGTGAGGCTACCAGGTGGACAATGGCATGAAATAAGCCTCAAAGCGGGAGGTCCAGATAGCCTACCTGTCACGAAGCTGATGATTATTCCAGCACCTATACATCCCAGGCAGCCCACAGCACTGTAGTAAAGGTAGGAGAGTGAGTACCAAGTGTCAGCTAGGACAGGTCTGTTGAGAAAAGCAGCACAAGTCATCAACTCGGTTCATTGTTCAGATACAGGGACTCTTCACCTAGGAGGCACTCACTGTTCCCTTTAGGTTCTAGCATTTCTTAGAAACCCAAAGTTTCATATGTTTTACTTAATTTTTTTAATAAAAAATAATTAATTATGAGATAATTTGACTTTTCATTATACACAAGTCATATCATCCCTGGTTTATAAGTATAGATATGTATGTACATATACATGTATATATAAGGAGAGAAAGAGAGGGAGAGAGATTTTGCAATGAGGTACATGTGTTCCAGTTTTCATCACTTACCTTTCAATTTTTTATTAACCTCAGATTTCCTAGAAAAATTGTGACAGACGTTTGCCTACACTGATGGATTAACAGAAAGTCTCCAAAAGGACGTGTCAGAACAGTATAGCTTAGCATGATTTTTTTTAAACTCGGCATTCATACCTGCTGGAAAGCTGTGGGGCTACTGTGGTTGTTATATTTAGGTCAACACAATGCTCTGTTGATAGAGGTAAAGGTAATGTCTTAGAGTCTGGTGCAGGATAAATGAAAGCTCCGATGGCCACCCAGAATGACAACGTGATCCCAGTAAGGAGACCTCCTAGAGCACCCTTGATGGAGAAAAATACCGGATAATGATTAGGTGAAGATTAGGTGAAGAATTTCCATGCAGTATTGATATAGAATGTTAATGCTTTTTCTTGTATGAATATTCATATAAGGTGTTATATAAAATGGAGATCTTAGCTGTCCACCTTAAATTTTGATCACATGCATCTGAAACAGCTCAAACTGCCTTCATTTCAACCTCAGCAAGTAGATTTATTTATTCATTTATTCATGTAGTTTGCGTGCTGGGTATGGATTCTAGGCTCTTATGCATGCTAGGCCAGTTCTCTAGCACTGAATCATAAGCCCCTCCCAGCTTAATAAAGTTATTTTAAGAAAGAATAAGTTGTTCCTTAAGTGAATTTTTCTGCCTTCTGTTTGTTCCTCCTGTTACTCTTGAAGCCTCGGTGTTCAATAGAAGAATTTCAGGAGCTATAAAAAACTTGAGACATTGTAGTCAAATTTTGTTGACAGATACTCTATAGAAAGTCTGGCTGTGATTTCATTCCACAAATTAGAAGAGTCTCCTATTGCTAAAGTTTTGGGTTTGTTTGTTTGATTAATTGATTGATTTTAAACTCAAGTAAGTGTACTTTTATTATTCCTGGCATTTAAAGTTTATGTTTCTTAATAAACAGTTGAAAATTAATGGATAATTTATCCTGTAAGGAAGCCAAACAAATCTAACAAACACTAGGATTCGTAGAGAAATCACATTAGATGCTTCTGCTTGCCATTATATAGCTTAGCTTTCATGGAAGAAAACAGTATGTTGAGTTTCTGTTATGCATAAAAGGAGTCCTTTGTAAGGTCTCAGATGTTTTCTCCATTATTTGGTGAAAATAAATCAACATGTGTAAATGAATACTTGTGCTTTGGCCTGGACAAGAGGGCTACAAACATTTGTAAATGGCCAGATACATGTTTTAAGCGTTATGATCTGTGAAGTATGTCACAGCTATTCATCTTGGCCCTTGTACCAAAATAATCATGGATGATATCAAAGACAAGAGTTTAGTTGCGGTCCAGTGAGACTTAGTGATGGACATTAAAATATGATACTAGTGTGTTGTTAAATATAATCATTTTTGACTTTCCACCTACTTATAAATGTCCAAAAAATTCTTAGACTGCAGATCATACCCACAAACAGCAAGCCAGCTTTGTAGCTATGTTTGTACTAGATCAAATTTCCTGAATTCAACCTAATGGTAAAAAATAGCTGGTGAGTCAACCTTGGTAGCTACCTAGACAGCCACGTAGAGGCAGAAACTGAAGCTGTTCCTGTAGTTCCTGGGAAGAAGATTAGTGATAGAGTAGTTAAGGTCAGTGAACAAGAGAATAGATAGCCTGATGTCATAATATTTACTATCCTCTGTATAGAACTACATGCTTTTTCTGCATAATCAGAACTAGGGCATACTAACAAAGATAATCTCTATTCTATTACTTCTTTTGTTTTTGAGATCAAAATATAATTATATCACTCCCTTTTCTCTTTCTTCTGAACCTTCCCATGTCTCCCTCCTTGATCTCTTTCAAATTGATGGTCTATCTTATTAATTACTAGTGTGTGTGTGTGTGTGTGTGTGTGTGTGTGTGTGTGTGTGTGTTTAAATATAACTTGATAAGTATATATAATGTTACCTTTGTATATATGTTTTCAGGGTTGACTATTTGATATTGGATAACCAATTCATATGCTCTTCTCTGGGGGAAACTATTTCTCCCCTCTCGCTATCCCTTAGTTGCTTGTGTTTCTTTGTATAGAGTTGAAGCCTTGTGGTATTTCCTATGTACACATTAGCATGGCTATTGCTTTTCTTATAAAATGCATTCTAGTAAGAATGTATATTACTGAATATGTCTTTTGAATATATGGGTTTAGTAACTAGGTATTACCACAAATTATAACATATGACATAAACATTTTTATAAACCCAAATACCACAGAAGCAATTTCCAGTATTCTCCTAATAAGTCTACATAAGAATTTTTACAAATGTCCAAATGTTCACTATATATCCCAGTTCACTACCTAATTCTACAAAATTATCGAGAATCAAATCAACAAAAACCAGATAGCTATATATGTATAACCAGATGGGCCTTCAAACTCATAATTTATACATAAATACAAGCAGTCATTCTTTAGTCTTTACAGTTGTGCATATAGTAAGTGTGTAGAGGATGACAATACAAGTGACTACTCAATTCGATAGTGAAAATTATATTCTAAATTGTTTTGAATGGTGCTATGTTAGTTTTCTTAAAATGTTTTCATCTTGCCTATACATACTAAACACTCTACTTATATTTATTTAAAGACATGCAAAGGAAGAGTACATGGAGGAGTATCACTGGCTTGTTCTTTCTATGCATTAATCATTTGGCATATGACTTCAAGACCACCACTTCCCTAACTTGTCTTTTGACCTAAGCAGGTTTTAGCATAGTCTGCTACAGGAGGGCCCTGGTCCTGTTTAATAGTATACTTCTGTGTATGTATACGTTCATAAAATACAAATACAGGCAACATGAATTTCAGGGGCTTTGTTTGTTTGTAAAGTTGTTTGTTTTCTGGAAAAAAAACAGCCTTCCAAAGTTAAAGAAAGAGAAGAGAGAAAATGAAAAGAGCCTTATTTGAACTGGGCTTATGAAGAGAGGTATAGAATCCTTACCTTCCAGTTTGCAAAAGGAAACACAAGTCCCAAAGTGAACAAACCTAGCATCGGTCCCCCACACATGCCAAGGATGCTAAGGGCAGCCTGTAGGGCAAAACAGACCGGATAAGCCTGATAATCAGAGTGAATTTGTAATCTTTCCACACACCAGCATCCCTTTTTTGAACCTTGGATAAATTTGAGCCACACTCATTAATGATATATTTTTTTAATCACTTCTTATATATATGAACATATGTGCCTACCATTACATACACACAGACAGATACACATATGTTTATGCATATCAGTGTATATGTATTTGTGTGTGTGTGTGTGTGTGTGTGTGTGTGTGTGTGTGTGTTTTCAAAGTATAGCAATTTGGTTGCCTTGAAATTGTTGGAGTCACATTCTATTGCTATAACAAATAGGTTTTTCTTTGTTTCACTTGCTTAGAACTCAGAAGACTCTGGGTCTAATTCCCAGCACCATAGAAGATATTTTGTTTGTTTGTTAAGTAATTTACTGTCTCAATAACCTATAACTGATTTTTTCCTATCCTACATGGCTGATCAGATGTTTTAACTTGGTTTGAATTTTTGTCACTTAGATAATAACTATCTGGAGTGCATCCACTCTCATACCATCCCTAGCACTGCAGTTCCTGGAGAATGTCTATAGAACACTATGACCAGGCCACCAGACACCCTGTAACCCCTCCTTTTGATTTCTCTTTACATCTATGATATTATCTTAATATATTTTTGGATATTAAGAAATTTTGAGTAGAGCATTTTAGTATCTTTAAATGACCAAATGAAATAAACTGCCTTAGAGTTTATGGACTAACTATAATATAAACATAAATGAAAACAGGTTTTCTGGAGTCTATAAAATTATTTCCATGTAAATGCATGGCTAACATAAGAAAAGATAGCAATTTGACAAGACTGAGAAACTGTCCTTTCAGCATGAAGAGTCTCTGAGATCCTCCAACTACTGGAAAATAGAAATGCACTGAATTATGTTAATGAATGTGTACACAGACATACCCACAAACAACATATAAAAAACTACTTTTATTACAACACATTCTATATCTGTACAAGTACCATGGAGATTTTATATCCGGATCCAAGCTTTAGAATGCTCCCAAGATCTTATAACAGTTTGTCATATGCCACTCAGGTTTCAGGCAGTCAAGAAGATCTACCCTAGATAGTCAAGAAAATCCACTCCAGACTCATTCAATGCCCACACTCACGCAGGACAGTGACAGTAATCAGTTTGTAGAAAAAAAAACTTGTGGCTGAAGTGTATTTTCATTTAGAGAGTAGGCAAAGGTCGTATAAACATCAGGATTTGTCTGGCTTTACATTTTTATATTTTCTTTACCAAAAGCAGTCTTTAAAAAAAATCAATAGGTTTTGAGATTGGTTTGGTTTTTGTTTGTTAGTTTGCTTGTGTTTTTGTTTTTTGAGGCAGGGTTTCTCTGTCTAAAAACCCTCTCTGGCTGTCCTGGAACTCTCTTTTTGACCAGGCTATGAGTTTGAGACTTGCCTGGTCTACAGAGCTAGTTCCAGGACAGCCAGGGCTACATGTAGAAATCCTACCTTGAATAACTAAATGTAAAAAACAAATAGATATGCAAATATTAGATAGATAGTTGATACATAGATGAATGAAAGATAGATAGATAGATAGATAGATGATAGATTGATAAATGATAAAAATACCAAGAGCACAGATCACCACAATCCCCTCTTTATTTTATTTAAAGAAGAAATGCGCTTTGAGAGAGCCTATCAGTTAGCTTGAATTCTCACTACAACCTGCTACATAATACTAGGACTTGAAATTTCTGCTACTAATATATCTATTCAACTTTCACTTTCTTCTTGTTATATAAAAATGTAAACAGCCGAGAGATCTTCCCATTTCCTCCAGCCACAGCATATGTTCTTTTTTTCAGAAATATGAGATGCAATATATTATTATGATTTCTTTTCCTGATTAATTTTCAAAGAATTAAATTTCTATTATTGCTTTGATAAGACAATCTTGCATATGAGATTAAGTTTCTTTTCCTCTGCCTTTAGTAATTTAATATTTGTGGTATTTTCATTGCTGAAGGTAGGTTAATTCATCATGATGTAGCACTCAGTTCTGAAGATAATTACTAGCTACCATGGAAAAAGCCAGTAAAATACTAAGGATACTTATCTACTCTTGAATGAAGAGGTGACTTGCAATGCCTTATTTCTCAGAGCGAAGAACAACAGAAATTCAATCCAAGAGGTGCTATTTTAAATACATATATATTCAAATGTTCCCTGTGTGTATGTCTTTAGTCTACAAAGGCAACAGAATTTTACTTCTACCTCCTTTGTATTGCCATTCAGTATCTTTATTTGAAGACAAACTTAAAGCTAGTCTAACTTGGTGTCTACTTCAAAGTCTATATTCCTTCTGAGTTCCTACTACAATTAGATGACAATATACAGGAATGTGTACTCTATAGCTCTGAATCTGCTTACAGGGCTTGTCAATGGCATTTAGCTATGCTTACATTGCTTAAAATGTCAGAAGGGCATCTTATACCCACTTCCAGAACTTTTTTCTGATGAGGATTTAATGTGGAGTCCAAAAGAAAACTCAGAAATGTGTGTACCTTATATTAGGGGTGGCCCTGAAATGCCCACTATTCTCACTGTATTTGTCAGTGCTGTCCACTGCTACAGAGTTTTGATTTTTGCATCATGGCTTCTGGATGTTCTAATGCTTAAGATCTAAAGAAGACCTGCTTTAGTTGCAATATAAACATGTCTGGAAATATTACATGGCAAGATGTCCGTCAACGTTTTAACTCTCAGGAATCTTAAAAGGCTATTGAATTTTAATCATAATGAATTTTGTCATTACTTTACTTGTTTTAGTATCTTCCTCTTCTGAAAGGAATCCAGCTGAAATTTTACATCTTTAGTTAATTCAGATCTGCCAATAGTGAATATCAGAACAGGAGACATAAGAAATGGGCGGATTAAAGAGGTGCAAATCAGAGGTGTCTCACTGAAAGCTCTCTGAAGCCCTCATTACAGAGAAGAAAAAGCCTTCCTGCTCTTCTCTGATCCCACCACACATCCTCCATCACACTATTTCGAGAAAAACAGCTTTCTTAGCCATTGGATTACTCACAGCCTTCAGAATACTAATGTATGTTTTATCACAAGTATTAAGAGAATTCTAGCCCTATCTTGGTCCCTTTGGCTGGGCCAGAAACCTAGCTGATCTGCTCCCATGAAGACACCATATCCTGAGACATCCTAGAGGAGCCACTACACTCAGAGCAGTGGTAAAAGCCCTCTCCCACCACCCAATGCCCCAGAGCTACAGTTGGGAGCCTGAGGTGCTCAGGACCCATCAGCCACTCAAACCTCACCCCTCCAGAATACCACTCCCCTTCTGCCCCTCACTTGGATCCTTTGGCTAGTGCAAACACCTAGCTGGTCTGCTCCCATGATGACACCATATCCTGAGCCATTCTAGAGGAGCCATTCCACTCAGAGCATCAAAAACCTAGTTGGTCTGCTCCCATGAAGACACAATATTCTGTGCCATCCTAAAGGAACCAGTGCACTCAGAGCAGCAGGATTTCAGAGGCAGTGTGAGTCCCAAGAATTCTTCCACCCAGTAGCTCAGGATCACAAGATCACAGGATCACAGAGACATCTGGACTCTGAGGAGTTCTGACACAAGCAAGATAACTGGAAAGATAGGCTCTAGTCAGAGACAGTGAGTGCAGGTAGCACTAGAATTAGCCAGATGGTGAAAGGCAAGCACAAGAACATAAGCAACAGAAACCAAAGTTACTTGGCATCATGAGAACCCAGTTCTCCCACCATGGCAAGTCCTGGACACCCCATCACACTGGAAAAGCAGGATTCAGACATAAAATCACTTCTCATGATGATGACAGAGGACTTTAAGAAGGACATAAATAACTCCCTTTAAAAAATACAGAACACAGGTAAACAAGTAGAAGCCCTTAAAGAGAAAACACAAAAATCCCTTAAAGAATTGCAAGAAAACACAAACAAAACAGGTGAAGGAATTAAACAAAACCATCCAGGATATAAAAATGGAAGTAGAAACAACAAAGAAATCTCAAAGGGAGACTACCCTGGATATAGAAAACCTAGGAAAGAGATCAGGAGTCATAGATGCAAGCATCACCAACACAATACAAGAGATAGAAGACAGAATCTCATGTGCAGAAGATACCATGGAAAACATTAACAGAACTGTCAAAGAAAATGAAAAATCCAAAAACCTCCTAACCCAAAACATCCAGGAAATCCAGGACACAATGAGAAGTCTAAACCTAAGGATAATAGTTATAGATAAGAGTAAAGATTCCCAACTTAATGGGCCAGTAAATATCTTCAATAAAATTACAGAGGAAACCTTTCCTAACCTGAAGAAACAGATGCTCGTGAACATACAAGAAGACTACAAAACTCCAAATAGACTATGTAGGAGGAGCTAAGGTGAGAGGAGTAAGGAGAGGAAGAGGAAAAGGAAGGGGAACAGCTAGAGAGGGCAGAGATGTAGCAGCAATGGAGGCAGATGTTGACGTGTCTGTAGCAGTCAAAGGTGTTGGCATATCTAGGTTGGGTATTGGGTTACACTTCTGATTGTATGGGCATCTTGTTACTGATCATTACCAGATATATAAGATTTTGGATAATTTAAGCGTTAGAGTCTCATTTTTCTACTGGGCCAGCGTGGATGACTGGATGGTCTGGGCAATGCCCAGCCTTGGGGAGACAGGAGTCTCATGGGTGGCAGGGCTGGTATTTATGGCTGGCTGTTTCTAGCTGCGGGCCTCCAGCTGAGAAACATGGTGGTTGAGCTAGGCAAAGCTGTTGCAGCTTAGATAGTCGGCATGACCAAAGGCCACTTTTAAATGATAACTACAACAGGCTAGACTGGAAAAGAAATTCTTCCCATCACATAATAATCAAAATATCAAATGCACAAAGCAAAGAAAAAATACTAAAAGCAGTAAGGAAAAAAGGTCACGTAACATATAAAGACAGACCTATAAGAATCACACCAGACTTCTCATCACAGACTATAAAAGATCCTAGACTGATGTTGTGGATAGCCCCTGCCTTGTATTTTGATGCTAGTTCCACTTTCCTGGGAGGGGCTGCAGAGGAGGAGTGAGTCTGTACCCAGGTGACATCTTATGAATCCTCTGTCCAATTAAATTTGTAAAATAAAGGCTAGAGCCAGTGATTGGGCAGTAGAAGGGGAGGTGGAGAAAAAGGCTTAGGGGAGGAGAGAGGAAGAGGAAGTCAAAGGAAGAGGAAGTTGAAGGAGGAGGAAGTCGACAGAAGAGCAGGAGGTGGAAGGACAATGGAGGAGAAGCACGTGGCCTGGAAAAACCGCCAGTTATAAGGGATCTCATAGCTGGGGAATAGAGTAGTATAATGGTAAATTTGCCCAATCTAGGCATGCAGTTTATATCCATAATTATTGAGTTGTGTTTTCCTTGACTGGTCTTATTTGTCAGAGATTTATCACAACAAATTGGCACCCGACGTGGAGGCCACTTTGTTGTAGTAATTAATTAAAATCAGCCTCTAGCTCAAGCCAACTATCTAAGATGCAGTGGCTCTACCTGGCTCACCGCCATGTTTCTCAGCTGGAGGCCCGCAGATAGAAATGGCCACCCATAAACACCAGCCCTGCCATCCATGAGACACCAGTGTGTGAGATGGCTCCACCAATTTTCCATGCTGTTTCCGCAAGGCAGATTACTATACCCAACAAAACTCTCAATCACTACAAATGAAGAAACCAAGATTCTCCATGACAAAACCAAATTTACTCAATATCTTCCCACAAATCTAGCACTTCAAAGGATAATTGATGGAAAACTCCAACACAAGGAGGGAAACTCCAACCTAGAAAAAGCAAGAAAGTAATCTTCCAACAAATCCAAAAGAAGATAGCTACACAAACTTAATTTCATCTCTAATAATGAAATAACAGGAAGCAACAATCATTGTTCCTTAATATCTCTTAACAACAGTGGACTCGATTTTCCAATAAAAAGACATAGACTGGATACACACACAGGACCCAGAATTTTTGCTGCATACAGGAAACACATCTCAGTGACAAAGACAAACACTACCTCAGAGCAAAAAGATGGAAAACAATTTTCCAAGTAAATGGTCCCAAGACACAAGCTGGAGTAGCCATTCTAATAAAATTGATTTTCAACCAAAAGTTATCAAAAATATAAGGAAGGACACTTCATATTTGTCAAAGGAAAAGTGTAACAAGATGAACTCTCAATTCTGAACATTTATGCTCCAAATGCAAGGGCACCCACATACATAAAAGAAACTTTACTAAAGCTCAAAGTACACATTGCATCTCACCACAGTAAGAGTGGTGGAATTCAACACCCCACTCTCAGAAATGGACAGATCATGGAAACAGAAACTGAACAGAGACACTGTAAAACTAACAGAAGTTATGAACCAAATGGATTTAACAGATATCTACAGAACATTTCATCCTAAAACAAAAGAATATACCGTTTTCTCAGCACCTCATGGTACCTTCTCCAAAACAGACCATATAATTGGTCACAAAACAGGCCTCAACAGATACAAAAAGATTTAAATAACTCCTAACATCCTATCAAATCACCACGGACTAAGGCTGGTCTTCAATAATAACAAAAACAATGGAAAGCCCACATACACATGGAAACTGAGCAATACTCTACTCAATAATGACTTGGTCAAGGAAGTAATGAATAAATAAAAATAAAGACTTTTTAGAATTTAATGAAAATGAGGACACATCATACCAAAACTTGTGAGACTCCATGAAAGCAATGCTAATAGGAAAACTCATAGCTCTAAGTGCCTACAAAAAGAAACTAGAGAGAGCATACCCTAATAACTTGACAGAACACCTGAAAGCTCTAGAAAAAAAGAAGCAAGTACACCCAAGAAGAGTAGACTGAGGAAATAATCAAACTCAGGGCTGAAATCTACCAAGTAGAAACAAAAAGATATATACAAAGTATCAACAAAACCAGGAGCTAGATCTTTGAGAAAATCAACAAGATAGTTAAACCCTTAGATAGACTAACCTGAGTGCACAGAAACAGTATCCAAATTAATAAAATCAGAACTAAAAAGGGAAACATAACAACAGAAACTGAGGAAATTAAAAAAATCATAAGATTCTACTACAAAAGCCTAGACTCAACAAAACTGGAAAATCTGGATGAAATGGACAATTTTCTAGACAGATGCCAGGTACCAAAGTTAAATCAGGAGCAGATAAACCATCTAAACGGTCCCATAACCCCTAAAGAAATAGCAGCAGTCATTGACAGTCTCCCCACCAAAAAAAGCCAAGGACCAGATGGTTTTAGTGCAGAATTCTAACTGACATTCCAAGAAGATCTAATACCAATTCTCTTCAAACTATTCCACAAAATGGAAACAGAAGGAACACTGCCCAATTCGTTCTATGAAGCCACAATTACACTCATATCTAAGCGACACAAAGACACAACAAAGAAAGAGAATTTTAGGCCAATCTTCCTTATAAATATTGAAGTAAAAATACTCAAAAAATTATTGTAAACCAAATCCAAGAACACATCAAAATAATCATCCATCATGATCAAGTAGGCTTTATCCCAGGAATATAGGGATGGTTCAATATTAAGAAATCCATCAATGTAATCCACTATATAAACAAACTCAAAGAAAAAAACACATGATCATCTCACTAGATTTTGAGAAAACATTTGACAAAATTCAATATCCCTTCATGGTAAAAGTCTTGGAAAGATCAGGAATTCAAGGCCTACACTTAAGCATAGTAAAACCAATATACATCAAGCCAATAGCCAATATCAAACTAAATGGAGAGAAGCAACCCCACTAAAATCATGGACTAGACAAGGCTGCCCACTCTCTCCCTACCTATGCAATATAGTACTGGAAGTTCTAGCCAGAGCAATTAGACAACAAAAGGAAGTCAAAGGGATACGAATAGAAAAGTAAGAAGTCAAAATTTCACTATTTGCAGATGATATGATTGTATACTTAAGTGACCCTAAAACTTCCACCAGAGAACTCCTAAACCTGATAAACAATTTCAGCAAAGTGGTTATATATAAAACCAACTCAAACAAATCAGTAGCCTTCCTCTACTCGAAGGATAAACAGGCTGAGAAAGAAATGAGGGAAACGACACCCTTCACAATAGTCACAAATAATATAAAATACCTTGGTGTGAATCTAACCAAGCAAGTGAAAGACCTGTATGACAAGAACTTCAAGTCTCTGAAGAAACAAATCAAAGATCTCAGAAGATGGAAAGATCTCCCATGCTCATGGATTGGCAAGATTAATATAGTAAAAACTGGCCATCTTGCTAAAGGCAATCTACAGATTCAATGTAATCCCCATCAAAATTCTAAATCAATTATTCATTGAGATAGAAAGAACAATTTGCAAATTCATTTGAAATAACAAAAAAAACAAACAAATAGGATATCGAGAACAATTCTCAACAATAGAACTTTTGGGGTATCAGCACCCTGAACTCAAGCTGTACTACAGAGCAATAGCGATAAGAAAAAAAAAACTGTATGGTATTGTTACAGAGACAGTCAGGAAGATCAATGGAATAAAATTGAAGACCCAGAAATGAACCCACACACCTATGGTCACTTGATCTTTGACAAAGGAGCTAAAACTGTCCAGTGGAAAAAGGGCAGCATTTTCAGCAAATGGTGCTGGTTCAGCTGGAGGTCAGCATATAGAAGAATGCAAATTGATCCGTTCTTATCTCCTTGTACAAAGCTCAAGTCCAAGTGGATAAAGGACCTCCACATAAAACCAAATACACTGGGCCTAATAGAAGAGAAGGTGGGGAAGACCCTCGAATACCTGTGCACAGGGGAAAAGTTCTTGAACAGATCACCAATGGCTTATGCTCTAAGATCAAGAATTGACAAATGGGACCTCATAAAATTGCAAAGCTTCTGTAAGGAAAAGGACATTGTCATTAAGACAAAACGACAACCAATTGATTCTCAAAAGATCTTCACCAATCCTATATCTGAAACAGGGCTAATATTCACTATATACAAAGAACTCAAGAAATTAGACTCCAGACAACCAAATTACCCTATTAAAAATGGGATTCAGAGCTAAACAAAGAATTCTCATTTGAGGAAAGTCGAATGACCGAGAATCAGCTAAAGAAATGTTCAATATCCTTAGTCATCAGGGAAATGCAAATCAAAACAACCCTGAGATTCCATCTTACACTAGTAAGAATGACTGAGATCAAAAACTCAGGTGATAGCAGTTGCTGGCGAGGATGTATAGAAAAAGGAACACTCCTCCATTGTTGGTGGGATTCCAAGCTGGTACAACCACTCTGGAAATCAGTCTCATGGTTCCTCATAAAATAGGACATATTACCTGAGGACTCAGCTATACCACTCCTGGGCATATACCAAAAGATGCTCCAACATACAAGGACATATGCTCCACTATGTTCATAACAGGCTTATTTATAATAGCCAGAAGCTGGAAAGAACCCAGATGTCCTTCAACAGAGCAATGGATACAGAAAATGTGGTACATTTGCACAATGGAATACTACTCAGCTATTAAAAACAATGAATTTCAGAAATTCTTAGGTAAATGCATGGAACTAGAAAATATCATCCTGAGTGAGGTAACCCAATCACAAAAGAACACACATGGTATACACTCACTGATAATTGGATATTAGCCCAAAAGCTCGCAATACCCAAGATACTTCTCACAGACCACATGAAGATCATGAAGAAGGAAGACCAAGTGTGGGTGCTTTGGTTCTTCTCAGAAGAGGTAACAAAATACTCATGGGAACAAATATGGAGACAAATCACTGGACAGAGACTGAAGGAGGGGTCGTCTGGAAACTGTTCTACCTGGGTATCCATCCCATGTGCAGTCACCAGAGGTAGACGTTGATGTGGATGCCAGGAAGTGCATGCTGACAGGAGCCTGATATAGCTGTCTATTTGGAGGTCTGCCAGAGTCTGACATATACAGAGTCAGATGCTCACAGCTAACCATTGAACTGATCAAGGTGTTCCCAATGGAGGAGTTAGATAGAAGACTGAGGGAGCTGAAAGTGTTTGCTGCCCCATGGGGAGAGCAACAATACCAACCAACCAGAGCTCCCAGGGTCTAAACCACCAGCCTGGGAGCACATAGGGAGGGACCCATGGCTCCAGCTGTATATGTAGGGGAGGATGGCATTGTTGGGCATAGGTGAGAGAGGAAGTCCTTGGACCAGTGAAGGCTGGATGCTCTAGTGTGAGGGAATTCATTGGTGGAGAGGTAGGAGTGGGCAGGTGGGTGGTAGCACATCCTCATAGAAGCAGGAGGAGGGGGAATGGGATAGGAGGTTCCTGGGTGGGTGTGGGAAAATGGAGAAAAGGGATCACATCTGAAATGTAAATAAAATATCTAATAAAAAAAGAAGAAAGAAAGAAAGAAAGAAAGAAAGAAAGAAAGAAAGAAAGAAAGAAAGAAAGAAAAGAGAATTCCATATATGTGACATGTTGCACATGATATCTGACTGTGGTTATTGCCTCCCTTGGAACATTTCACAGATTGAAACTTTTCAAGACACATTTTGTAAATTCCCACACTAAAACAATACAACAGGACTTGAATACCAAACTTAAATATATGAAACACCAAAAAAATTAAAATATGTGATTTAGCTTTTAGGGCACTGAAAATTATGGCCACCAGCATCACCTACAAGTACATGACATATGTATAGGGGTGGTTTTAGTGAAGAGGAAAGTAGACTCAGTCCCATCATTCAGACATATGGGACTTAAGTTTCTGTTGTTTTCCATATGGAAAATCAGAATATCTATATTGCTTTACTATATTCTAATATTGAAGAGTTAGAGTAAAAAAAATGAAAATTGTTTTCATTTACTCAGATGTGGCAAGAGAAATGACTGGATCACTGTAGAGACACTCCTCTCATCAGAAAGGTATGATAGAGTTTCCATTGCTAGCCTATCACCATCCATGCTGTGTGAACTGTGAGACAGACACTTGAAACAGTCAAGTCAGTTGGGCCAGAATACTCAACTGAGCAAGGACAGAGGGATGAGTCCAGCTGTCTTAACTCATTCACTACAATATCAACTTCTTTCCATCAGTCACTAGGGATGTCATGCCTCCTCTGGAACCTGCCACACCTTAATTACAAATGAACTGAAAATGGGAAATAGTTTTATCAAATTGGATGTTTTTTTAAACTACTGATTACAGTGAAAAAGAGAAAACAGAGGTTAAGACACTGGAGAGAATATGAGAATGTATGTTTTCTGAACTGAGAAAAGAAATCCATTACAGGTCATACTAATACCACTTTCACTTCCTGAAAGTAATTTTGGTTGAAATTTTCATGCATGTTCCTATTGGATCTGGTATTTATAAATATTAATGTTGGGCCTTAGAATAATAGGCATGGCATTAGAATGGGCAACATGGGAAATTCTGTTGTTAAATCAAATGTCTTCTCACTCTTTCATTACCTGTACAACACTCCCCATGAAGGATGCAACCACAGCCATGGTGGTACAAATAATACCGAAAAGGAGACCTGCAAGAAAGAGAGCATATGAGGATATATTTCCTTGATGTCAACCCTGAGCACCTATCACTGTGTCCAGCTCCAGTCCTACTGAAGGACTGTAGAAGGAAAACTTTCTGCACACAGACAGCACAGGCTCTATTCAGCACGTTTGTAACCTTTCCTTGGGGAAAATGAACTTGGGTCCAGGATCTAAAGATTTCTTTCTGGCATTTCAGAAGTCTATTATGTGGAACAACATGAATGTGGAAAGGGTCTAAGCAAATCTAAGCTAATTTTGTGGGTACTAATTCCAGGTCAGCTACTTACCAGCAAAAAGTTAAAGAAGAAGCTATTGGACGTTTTAAAATACAGACAGATTTTCACCTTTAATGTACTGAATCGGCATTAATACATACTACCTCACAGGCTCCAAAATCTGAAAGCTTTTCTTGCTTTTCCACTTTGGTGTTTTATTCATAACATCTTTATGGTCCTTAGTAATGCTGTAACATTGTTACAATGAATGATCAATTTGCTCATATATCAACATACAGATTCATTTACACATTAGCACAAGGAGCCTTTAGTATCACTCTCAGATGTCACAGAAGCTTAACATTGAAGTCATTGTATTGTCCAGTAACTTATAAGATGATTTCTTCTCTTTAAAGATTTTTGTTTTTACACATTTCTACTTTAAAAACATTCTAAGAGCATGGTCCTATAATAACTTCTCAACAAAATAAAGGGAGAGAGAGTAAGAGACACAGTAGAGATATCGTTCTTAGTCAATGTTATCATTACTGTTTTAATAGTCAACTTGAAATGGGCTTCAGGCAGAAATCTGACATTAGACTAGAACAAAGAAGAAATTTCAGACAGGAATCTAAATCTTAGGCTAGAACAAAGAAGTAGGCTTCAGGCATGAAAATGACTTTGGACTAAAACAGGGAATTAGGCTCAGATATTTTGGTCATCCTGATAAGCTATTAGAAACTGGAAGTTATCACTTGCTTATTGCCTTGCTTGTTCTTTGACTATTTGTGTTTATTGTCTTGCTTGTTCCTTGACTGCTTTCATCTATTGTATTGCTAGTTTTTCAACCTAGAACTCACCTTAATACTTGCATGTAATTAAAATGGTATAAAAGCAGATTGGAAAAAATAAAAAATAAAAAATAATAAATAAATAAATAAATAAATAAATAAATAAATAAATAAAACAAAAAATAGTCAACTTGGAAAAGTCTAGAATCACTTGGGAAAGGAGTCTCACTGAGGGACTGTGTACACCAAGTTGGTCCATGGGAATGTCTGTGGAAGATTATATTGGTTACTTTGAGGTGGGAACCCACCCCCCAAAAACACACACACACACACTTATACACATACACACATACACACATACACACACAGGCTGTGAGTGTTTTCATTCTCTGGATAAGACATCCTGAAATATATAAAACAAGAAAAGCAAGATGAACACAGCATGTATGTACTCATACTCTTTGCTCTTGGCTGTAGGTTAACTAGCTACCTCAAGTTCCTGTCACCTTGACTTCCCTGTAATGATGGACCTGTAAGCTAAAATGAAGCCTCTGTCTCCTAAGTTGTATTTGTTATACTAGTTTATCCCAGAAAAAGAAACAAAACTAAAACACCTAAAGATCAAACTCAGCTCCTAAAGTAACTGTTGATTCAATCTTATTATATCCTCTCTAAAGTTTGGGCCGTATGCAAAACACCAGAGTAATAAAGTCAAAACTGTTCTTTGAACAAAGGGTTCTCATTCTGAGAAAGACTACACTAAAGAAATCCAAAAATGTATCCAAAAATACTTTCACAAGAATGGTGCTTTTGGATTTTGTCCTACAAAATCTACATCAGCTCCAATGATGAGGCAACCCAGTTACAAAACTAACTTCTTCCTTAGTCATACTTTTCAATGATTATCTACCAGTAGTTGGAGATAGCATTGGCCACACTGCCCATTCACTCTCTGGGATCTCTAATTAATGTAGTGAAAGAGAGCTACAGACTCCAGTGAGTAAATATGTGATTGTAGCCATCTAACCTTGTTCAAACATAAAGGAAAATATATATTATTGTATCATTCATGCATAAATGAGACCACAGAGATTAATAAATAAACAGTGACTATTTCTGAAAATAATTCACCAGACAATCCGAAAAATGTCACTTAAAAACTGACAATCTCAGTTTACAACAGGGAGTACATAGGATCATCTCAAGTGGATGCGAAACCTTGACAATTTCACATATATATAATATGTATATATGTATTTGAACATACACAGACCTTACAAAGTCTGGGTCATTGTGGGATTTATAAGAAAGTCAAGAAAGGTAAAAATCCACAGTGGATAAACAAAACCTGGTTGTTGCTTTCCTCTAGAGGAAGCAGAGAGTAGATAATGAGAAAAGTCATTGGTAAGCTTTGTAAGATATTGGCCATGACAACATATCTTACCAAGTAATGGGATTTCATAGACTGATGCATGTACTGGGAAGTTTTATAAAAACTCGACCCAAGTTAGAGTACCTAGAGAAGTGGGAGCCTAAATGGAGGAAATGCCTCCAAAAGACTGGGCTATAGGCTATTTGTAGGGCATTTTCTTAATTAGCAATTAATGTGATATGGAAGGGTCCTGACTACCGTGGGTGGGGCCATGTCTAGTCAAGTTGTCCTGGTTTGAACAAAAAGCAAATTGACTAAGACACTGGGGCAAGCCAGTAAGCAGCATCCCCTTCATTGCTCTGCATCAGCCCCTGCCTCCAGTTTCCTTTCATGTCTAATTCCTGTCTTTACTTCTTTCTACACTGAATGTTTATATGAAAATGCAAACCAAATAAATTCTTTTCTCCCCAGCTTGTTTTTGGTCATGATGTTTCATCACAGTAATAGTAACCTTAGCTAGGACAATGGATTTGTCACAACTTAACAAGTATGTAACTAAAAGTTTTCCATTTCAATATAACCATTTCTTATATTCAAAGCCTTGAAAGAGATATTAAATTCTCATTAACAATATGTAAGCTAAAATAGTTATGGAAAATGAAATGGTGTTTGTAGTTTACTTTTATTTATAAACAACTGGTATGGTGGATTAATGGACTGACAAAGAGATGGATGACTAACAAAGTTTAGGAAAAAAATTAATAGAGAATTGTATACTTATGTGAGGGTATTGATATGTTGCCACAATATTTTTATAACAAAATATAAAGAACAAAACATAAGTCAAAATAAAAATAACTACTGTAAGGAGGTTTTTATTTGAGGCTAGTTCAAAGTAATATTGAGAGAAATCTATATATCAGGAATATAGATGAAAAAGTATGACAAAAACAACAAAAAAAGTTAAAGAGAAGGGAAACAAACAGCTAAAATAAAGAATAAAGACATGGGTAATAAAACTACTAGATATAGTAATCACACTTCTATAAAATCCAATTTAAATGTTATGGTACCAAAATTGGGTAAATGATTGTGTCTGAATTTTACACAACAACAAAAATAAGGGCAAAAAATTATACCAATTTCACACTGATATCAAACAGCTTAAAAAAACGTTATGAGTTTGTGGCCATACCACCCTGAATTTAAGATCTAATCTGAGCTTTAAAGCTAAACAGAGCCAAGCCTGGTAAGTACTTGAATAGGAGAAAGTGTTGTGAGAAAACCATAATATCAATAAAAAGAAAAAACAGGAAAGACTGGAGAGAAAGATATGGAGGAAAGAATAGAGATTTGAAGGAAGCCATTAAAAGTTAGATGTAAGGTAGTACTGAGAAAGTAACTGTAATTAAAGACAAACTTCAGGGTCTGTCCTGAGGGTAAGACTCCTCCCATTGAATGCTCTAAGTTGTAAAAATGTAAATGTCTTTGAAAGTAAAGATCCAGGGATAGGAATGCCAGCTCAGGAGTTCCGCGCTTACAAACTGCATTGGATACCATCTCCACCAAGATCAACAGCCAAAGCACACAGGGGATCCTTGAGCTGCAGTTAGTCATAAAGAATGAAACTTTTTCCTTTGCTGGACAACAGATTGAACTGGAAAAATGAGAAGCTGCGAGTAGTGAATGTGTTCAAAATGCATGATACTGGAAAGAAAATTACTTTAAGCAGCTGATCACCATGTAACACAATATAAAAGTAACAAAAATATAAAACAATAAGCTATTGAATAAAGTATAATCATTGAACTCATACATTTTCAAAGCATACATAGGAAAATGCACAACGTAAATTCCTACAAAAAAACAACTAGAAACAGGATTATATAGTTATAATTTTACTTGCAAACTAAATTAATTTTCTAAATTATCTGTACTTTCTATATTAAGCGTATATGGTACAATTATCTGTACTTTAAAGGCAGCAAATTCGGGGGCTCAGGAAATAAGTGCTTATTTTATTATTTCACAGCACACATTGTTCTTACAGAGACAACTTGAGTTGTTTTCAGCACCCATATCATGTAGCTCTGCAACTGCCTGCAACTCTAGTTGCAAGAGATCTGACACCCTCTTCTGACCTCTATGGGTACTATACTATGTGTACAAACCCATACTCAGACATACCCATATTCATATAATAATCAAAAAATAAAAAATTTCTAAAAAAGCGTGTTTGTGAAAATATAATTCAATGTGATAACTGCTTCAGTGATTATAATATGCAATTTTAATAATTAAAAATCAGTGAGAATCTCATTCATGCAGATATTTCAATTATATCAAACCACCACTATCTCCCTCCAATTACTGATGTCTTTTCCCCAAACCTCCCTCCCAATTTCACTTCCTTTTTATTACATTTTAGTAATCTGCTGAGTCCAATTACTCCTACCAATATACTCATATATGTGGGGACAGCCATTGGATCATGATAAACCTATGAGAGACATCAGAATTTGTATTTTTCTGTGGCTTACATATGAAAAATAATTACTTTTTATGACTTACATGTGAAATTTTTATCTGTTCTTAGAATGTGTTTTACCTCCTTTAGTGAACTTTTCGGCTGAGAAGGGATATGACTTATTGAAACTTATTGTCAGAAGAAAACATACATTTTCTTTTACTCCTTATGCTCATATGAATCTAGACTTAAAATTTTATATATGAACAAACATAAAATTTAACCACTAAAAAAAAAAAAAAAGAAAATGGAATCTCTCTTAGCAAACCACCATCAACAGTCAATCATCTACATCACACCCTTTCCACCCAACCTCAGAAAGTATTTGGATAAGGGGCCAGAAATATTGTAAGAGCCAAAGATTGGAGAGAACTAGACCAAAATATTGTTATGTGGACATGATAGGAACTCTGCACCCATGAACTCACAACTGTAGTTGACTGCACAAGACCTGCTTAAGATCAAGCCAGTCAATACTCTAAAGTGCGTGAGTGCAGAACAAACCCACACCTCTAGCTCAGAAGATAATGCACAGCTTCTACTTAAACAAGGAACACTCATTCCCTGAATTACATTAATTGATGTTTAGTTTCAAGAGATAATTATTAGATAAAGTGGCTTGTCATCTTCTGGCCACAACTTTTCTATCCGTATATCTGCTTATTCATACATAAGTGTTGAATCTCATAGTCCTTGTAGTCTATCTTGAAATACAACAATCCATTTTACAATTTATTGCAATTATGAAATTATAATGAAGGAGACTTGTAAGGTACCCTCACTCTGACAGAAGATGTCCCTTTAAAAGTGACAGTTAATAGAAGCAGGGAAAAGATTCATAAAAAGCAGGTGGAAGCTCTTGATGAATGACGGAGAAACCACAAGCATACACCTTGCGGTACAAAAGGTGACTGCTGCCTTCTACAGACTGCAGCTTCCAGAGAATGTGGAACAGAGCATCTCCTCATGTAAAATGTTGGGTAAGATCAACTCAGCATTATTAAGAGACACTGATGTAAAGAGATTAGAGCATGAGATACCTGAAAAGTAAGACCAGAGCAAGGTAAACTAAACAGTCATTTCTGCCTGGTACCATTTTGGTAAGAAATTTGGAAGCTTGAGAATGTACATGTTTGTTCTCACTGGGTTCTTATGTCTACTCATGCATCCTGAACACCACATGCAAGATTCTGATATTCATCCCATCTAACTTTCATAATATGGAATAGAATTTCCACCAGCTATACCTACATAAGCCTTTACTGATCCAGGTACTCAGCGTGTCAGAGAGATGTGGAAAACAGGTCTTGACAAAATCCTCAAAGGTCACTGTTGCTAAGGCATTGATGCTGGCAGCCACTGTGCTACAAAAAGAAAAACAAAACAACACACAAGAAAATGGTCTGAACTAAAACGGATGAGTCATATGTCAACCTTATCGTCAAGGAGAAGCAAGGCAACAGTCTTAAGAAACACAGGTATCCACATATGTTTATGTTCTAGAACCCAGTGACCTACCTGGCCTGCAAACTTTTATTTATTTAAATACTCTGAAAGAAGCTAAGTTTTCATAGCTCCCATTAATTTCCCTTGGCAACATGGTAACAAATAGCAAGCAATAGTGGAGGAATGTTCCACACATATACCAATGTATGTGTATGTGTATATGGAGGGGAGTGTCACTCTAGGCTCAGTTAGAAGCAACAAGGATTTGGCAGTTCGCCATTAATTAATAACATATCTATCTGTATATCTACTTATTCATAAATAAGTGTTAGAACTCATAGTCCTTGTGTCTATCTTGTAATACAAGAGTCAATTTTATAATTTATTACAGTTATGAATTATGAAGAAAGATAGTTATAAGGTGCCCTGACTCTAACAGAAGATATCCATTTAAAAGTGACAGCTAAGATAAGCAGGGAATAGATTCATAAAAAGCAGATGAAAGTCCTTGGTGAATGAAGGAGAAACCATGAGCATACATAAAGGTGACTGCTGCCTTTTACAGCCTGAAGCTTCCAGAGAGACTGGAATGCAATTAGTAAAGGAAAAAAAGAGATCCTGTAAAAGAAACAAAAACCAGCTAACAACTGTGCCCCTCTCTCTCTCTCTCTCTCTCTCTCTCTCTCTCTCTCTCTCTCTCTC